>NC_041222.1:28262735-28286799 GCF_002837175.3 Physeter macrocephalus
CGCTGAGCCTGCGCGTCCGGAGCCTGTGCTCCGCAACGCGAGAGACCACAACAGTGAGAGGCCCGCATACCGCAAAAAAAAAAAAAAAAAGGGAACTTGATCTAATGATCTGTGGTTTAATATCCAATTATCTAGGGCCATGCAACCAGGTATTAGTTCTTAACCAAGAATCAACTGTAACTTTGGCTATTTTGATATAATATTTTCTTCTTTTTTGGGGGATGTGGGAGTCTGATAACTAAAACCCTGAAAGTAATCAAAATATTTTAAAGTCCCAGGAAGTAACTAAAATAAGCATAGTAACAATAAAAAAAATACAAAAACAAGTTTAGAAATAATGAATTAATATCATCATATTGATGCTTTAGAATAAGTTTTGAGTACTGACGTGGTAATGCATTTTGTAATAACAGTTCACATTTTGTCTGCTATTTAAGTGTTTGCTGAGTCCAAGTAAATAAGTCATACTAAAGTTATAACTGCAGTTGAAATTGCTTAAGGGAATTAATCAGTTTTGTAACCAATGTTTAAATGCTCAAGAAAAATGTTTTTTAATACCTTTTTATTAGTTTAATAAATACGGTATTGAGCACTGAAAACAAAAATATTGAAGGAGAGCCTGAATTGTCAGTTGATAGGTTAGTAAAAATAATTTCTGATATAGATCATTGTGTGATTTTGGCATATATTTCAGAAGGAGTTCAAAGAATTGAGTGACATTATTATAACAAAACATATTCTCTTTGACTAATTTATGTATGTTAATCAGCACTTCCATCCTTAAAAATAAAGTAACAATTGATATTAAACTCTGTCTCGTCCTAACAACAAGAGAGACCCCAATAAAAGTCCAACGTGTCTAATATAGAGATGCATTTTCAGTAAACTGATTTTTATGTTTGATAATTATCAACACATAAAATGTTTGCGCTGTTTTACTCAACTGTATACTAATAATAATTATAATGCTAACTCAATCGCAAAGAATAAAAAACTTTTTTTAACAGAGATTTTTTTTTTTTTTTTTTTTTTTTTTTTTTTTCCACAACAGTGAGAGGCCCGCATACCGCAAAAAAAAACAAACAACTTATTTGTGTGTACATTTTAAAAAGGCCTTGAGGGTTTTATGAAAAACAAGTTCAATGTGGGGCAATAGTACAACATCCAGAAAAATTAAAATAATCTCAGACTCCCTTTAGAAGGTTAGCATTCCAAACAAGGAAAATGACAGAAACACTACTCAGTGTACATGCCTTGGCTACCACTTCGGTCTCAGCAATGTCCATTAAGAAGCATACTGAGGGCTTCCCTGGTGGTGCAGTGGTTGAGAGTCCGCCTGCCGATGCAGGGGACACGGGTTCGTGCCCCAGTCCGGGAAGATCCCACATGCCACAGAGCGGCTAGGCCCGTGAGCCATGGCCACTGAGCCTGTGGGTCCGGAGCCTATGCTCCGCAACGGGAGAGGCCACAACAGTGAGAGGCCCGCATACCGCAAAAAAAAACAAACAACTTATTTGTGTGTACATTTTAAAAAGGCCTTGAGGGTTTTATGAAAAACAAGTTCAATGTGGGGCAATAGTACAACATCCAGAAAAATTAAAATAATCTCAGACTCCCTTTAGAAGGTTAGCATTCCAAACAAGGAAAATGACAGAAACACTACTCAGTGTACATGCCTTGGCTACCACTTCGGTCTCAGCAATGTCCATTAAGAAGCATACTGAGGGCTTCCCTGGTGGTGCAGTGGTTGAGAGTCCGCCTGCCGATGCAGGGGACACGGGTTCGTGCCCCAGTCCGGGAAGATCCCACATGCTGCGGAGCAGCTAGGCCCGTGAGCCATGGCCGCTGAGCCTGCGCGTCCGGAGCCTGTGCTCCGCAACGCGAGAGACCACAACAGTGAGAGGCCCGCATACCGCAAAAAAAAAAAAAAAAAGGGAACTTGATCTAATGATCTGTGGTTTAATATCCAATTATCTAGGGCCATGCAACCAGGTATTAGTTCTTAACCAAGAATCAACTGTAACTTTGGCTATTTTGATATAATATTTTCTTCTTTTTTGGGGGATGTGGGAGTCTGATAACTAAAACCCTGAAAGTAATCAAAATATTTTAAAGTCCCAGGAAGTAACTAAAATAAGCATAGTAACAATAAAAAAAATACAAAAACAAGTTTAGAAATAATGAATTAATATCATCATATTGATGCTTTAGAATAAGTTTTGAGTACTGACGTGGTAATGCATTTTGTAATAACAGTTCACATTTTGTCTGCTATTTAAGTGTTTGCTGAGTCCAAGTAAATAAGTCATACTAAAGTTATAACTGCAGTTGAAATTGCTTAAGGGAATTAATCAGTTTTGTAACCAATGTTTAAATGCTCAAGAAAAATGTTTTTTAATACCTTTTTATTAGTTTAATAAATACGGTATTGAGCACTGAAAACAAAAATATTGAAGGAGAGCCTGAATTGTCAGTTGATAGGTTAGTAAAAATAATTTCTGATATAGATCATTGTGTGATTTTGGCATATATTTCAGAAGGAGTTCAAAGAATTGAGTGACATTATTATAACAAAACATATTCTCTTTGACTAATTTATGTATGTTAATCAGCACTTCCATCCTTAAAAATAAAGTAACAATTGATATTAAACTCTGTCTCGTCCTAACAACAAGAGAGACCCCAATAAAAGTCCAACGTGTCTAATATAGAGATGCATTTTCAGTAAACTGATTTTTATGTTTGATAATTATCAACACATAAAATGTTTGCGCTGTTTTACTCAACTGTATACTAATAATAATTATAATGCTAACTCAATCGCAAAGAATAAAAAACTTTTTTTAACAGAGATTTTTTTTTTTTTTTTTTTTTTTTTTTTTTTTTGCGGTACGCGGGCCTCCCTCTGCTGTGGCCTCTCCCGTTGCGGAGCACAGGCTCCGGACGCGCAGGCCCAGCGGCCGTGGCTCACGGGCCCAGCCGCTCCGCGGCATGCGGGATCTTCCCGGACCGGGGCGCGAACCCGGTTCCCCTGCACCGTCAGGCGGACGCGCAACCATTGCGCCACCAGGGAAGCCCTTAACAGAGATTTTTGGTCAGAGGACAAAAAAAGATTTAAAAAAAATTTTTTTAATTTATCTCCAAAAAAAGAAACAATCACAGATGCATACTAAGAGACTAGTGAATTCTCAGCAGAAAGAGACCAGAACAAAGCATAGAAACCAAACAATACAAGGGGTGGTAGAAAGAATTAGAAAAAAAAAAGACCACTCAGGATGACTTCAAACACTGGGAAGGGTATATAATGCCCAAAGACCATCAAAAGAGACAGATCTTCCCTTAATAGAAAAACAGAAAACTTTATGCACATTATAGCCAAGATCACAAATTAAATGGGCTGCTTTAGAAGGTAATGAGCAACTCAATCCTAGAAGCATTCATATAGAGGAAAAAAAGGCTGATTAAGAAAAGGATTTCATAATTTCTAATAAAAGTTAGAATAAATTTTGAATAAAATTTATTCCTGAATAAAATTTGGGACATAAGAACGATCTATACTATAAAGTAGATCAACATTTAGTAAGGATATCATGAGAAGATAAAGAAGGGACATATCAATACCCAGAAACACCTACAAGACTACAAAACAACTGCAGAAAAATGGACCCTGTCGACTTCAAATATGTGCCATTGCCTTGTATTAAAATTAAGAACAAAGTAACCCCTTCCCCAGATTACATTTTTTTTTAATTTATTTATTTATTTATTTATTTATTTTGGCTGCACTGGGTCTTCATTGCTATGCACAGGCTTTCTCTAGTTGCGGCGAGCAGGGGCTACTCTGTTGCAGTGCGCAGGCTTCTCATTGTGGTGGCTTCTCTCATTGAGGAGCACGGTCTCTAGGCACATGGGCTTCAGTAGTTGTGGCTTGCGGGCTCTAGAGTGCAGGCTCAGTAGTTGTGGTGCATAGGCTTAGTTGCTCCGCGGCATGTGGGATCTTCACGGACCAGGGATTGAACCCACGTCCCCTGCACTGACAGGCAGATTCTTAACCACTGCGCCACCAGGTAAGTCCCCAGATTACTTTTTAAAACCATAGATTTATACATAACTGGCTATGGAAATGTTATTCTAATAAAAGAGCAGTAACTAGAACATTAGAGCAAATTCAAGTTTTAATTCACAAAACTGATCTATAAATATTTTTTAAGTAATGTTAAACTTACCCCTAGTGCATTTTTATCCATGATTTTTATAGCTACCATTTCTCCAGTGAGGATATGGAAGGCAAGTTTGACCTTTGCAAAGCCACCTAAGTATGGGAAAATGTATCATGAAAAGAGAAGCAAACTAACTTAAATATCATCATCAGAGCAAACTGAGAACTCAGGCACAAATACCTTTCCACATACTTTTATAAGGGTCTATTGATCTATATTTTCCTGAAGTGTGTGGCCCTTTCTTCTTGTTGCTTCCAAAGTGCTGGCCATGATCCTAACCTCTCCTCATCCAATGACTAACTAAAGACTCTTCTTTGCCATGATAGGATATCGTTAATTTTGCAATGAAGAAGTAGGAAAAAAGAATTCATTCTTTAGAACTTTGTTTTATAATTAACATTGCAATTAAACCTGCTTTATAATTAACATTGCCAGAACACAATATAAAGTTGGAGAGACAAAAGACAAGTAATATGAAATTTCCATTCAGTGTCAAAACTGTAAAAATAAGCAAGTATGTTTCAAAACTGGCTCAAAAGCTGGATAAATGTCTACACTTAGGTTATCTAAAAGAAACTGCGAACTTAGTACTTCTAAAAAGAAGCTCCTGGCAGTCCCTCCCATGGTCTTCCTCATCTCAGTAAATGGCGACTCCATCTTCCCAGGTGCTCAGGCCAAAAATCCAGAAGCCAATTTTAGCCCCTCCCTTTTGTCTCACACCACATATCCAACCCTCCAACAAATCACACTGGCTCTGTCTTCAAAAATATATTAACGTTTACCTTGGGAGAAAGGAGGCAGGCACTGACTGGAAATTTCTATGTCCTGATCTGAGCAGGGAACATACGGGTAAATGTGTACAAAAACTCCATCAAAATTAGTACACTTTGCTTATTTTACTATGTGTTATGCCTCAATAAACTATACTTAAATGTACATGTGTGTGTATGTCTGTATACAGAATCCCATCCCTTTCTATACACAGAATCTCACTACCTTCAATTCTGTCACCATCCAAGTCACCATCATCTCCAGTATCACTCACCTAAATTATTGCAATAACCTCCTAACATCTATGTTTTTCCATCTTTGCCCTCTCCCAGCCAGTCTTTTCACAACCAAGCAGCCAGAGTGAACCTTAAAAACAAAAGGTCAGACCACTACTTGGCTCAAAACTCTCTAGTGACTTTACTTCTAAATAAAATGAACCACAAGGCCCCTCCTACAATTCTCCTCTCTCTTGCTCCACTTTTTCTTACTAAAATAGGTTGAAGAATTTTAAAACTACATAAGTTAGGCTAAAAAGCTCTTGGCTGCCCAAATATACTATACTCTCAAATAGATGACCTATCCTCTCCAAGAAGAAAATAATTACCTGTCCCAACAGTTTCATATAATTCATAGTATTTGAGAAGTTCATCATAATCTTTCATAGTCCTCCTGGAAGTTTACTCAAAATTATAAAAAGAACCTGGAAGACAAAAACAAAAACAGTACATGATCAAAAAAGGAACTATTAAGAGACTATCTCCTTCATTCTTATTGAGATCCCTAAAAAATAAAAATAGAGCTACTGTATTAAAAAAAAAAAAAGGAGAGACTATCTCCTTCATTCTTGTAACTACAAACATAAATAAGTCTTAGGCATATAAATGATACTGGAAAAACTGATTAGCCATATAAAAAAATGGATTCCTATCTCACACCATACATAAAAATCAATTGCAGATCAAATAAAGACCTAAATATGAAAGGTAAGCCTTTAAAAGTTTTAATAGAATATTGTCATCATTTCAGGATAGAAGAGGATCTTTTAAATAGATACAGAAAGTGCTAATCATAAAAAATAATACTAGAGAATTCTCTGGCAGTCCAGTGGTTAGGACTCCACGCCCTCACTGCCGAGGGCTGGGTTCAATCCCTGGTCGGGGAACTAAACTGCCACAAGCCATGTGGCAAGGCCAAAAATAAAAAAATAAATAAATAGATAGATAGATAGATAAATTTTAAAAAGCTAGCATTATTTAAATAAATAAATAAATATTAAATAACATTGAAATTAAGAACCTCTGCATATCCAATGACATCATTTAAGAAAAAAACAACATAAATATGAGAAAATATTTGCAACACTTATAACAGTGGACTTTTATCCAGAATACATATACTCCATCACAACAATATAGAAAAAGACAACCCCACAGAAAAATAAGCAAATGAAATAAAAAGGCATTTCACAAAGAAACACAAATAACCAATAAAAACATGAAAAAAGGGCTCAATTTCATTAGTCATCAGGGATATGCAAATTAAGACTCCAATGATATATAATTTTAAGATACATGTAATGAGATACATATTTTATTATTATGCTTCACAACTTACGTGTGTTACATATACTCTTATTTATTTATTTGTTTGTTTGTTTGTTTATGGCCATGTTGGGTCTTTGTTGCTGTGCACAGGCTTTCTCTAGTTGTGGCGAGCGGGGGCTACTTTGTCGCAGTGCGCAGGCTTCTCATTGCAGTGGCCTCTCGTGTTGCGCAACATGGGCTCTAGGCATGTGGGTGGGCTTCAGTAGTTGTGGCACACAGGCTCAGCTGCATGTGGGATCTTCCCAGATCAGGGATCGAACCTGTGTCCCCTGCATTGGTAGGCAGATTCTTAACCCTGCGTCACCAGGGAAGTCCCTATACTCTTAAGTATATATCAAATAATTTATAAAAATAACACATACACACTACTATATGTAAAAAAGATAAACAACAAGGACCTACTATATAGCACAGGGAACTCTACTCAATATTCTGTAATAACCAGTATGGAAAAAGAATGGTTATATGTATATGTATAACTGAATCACTAACACCTGAAACTAACACAACATTGTAGATCAACTATACTCCAATACAAAATAAAAATTAAATAAGTAAATGAATAAATAAATAATAAATAATTAGTTGTAAAAGTCTTAGGAGGTCTTATTTGATTTTTGTCTTCCTGAGTTTTAAAATTAACTAGAATTACAAAACACCATGGGGTGAGTACACATGAGGTCATATTCATACCAGCTTTGTCTTATTTGGGGAGGATAAGCTCCTAGTTGACTTTAACTAGAGATTAGCAGTGTATCTGGCAGAACTGCTAATGCAATCAGACTATTAACTCTGAACTTTCTTGTATTCATTCATTTATCCATACAGATGTGTTTACTGAGCAACAGTGACCTGCACTTGGCACCAAGGCTATAACAGGGAAGAAATATGGTTCCTGCCCTCATAGATCTTGCATTCCAGTGGAGAAGACAAAAGGAAAATTAACAGACAACGAATTAAATAATTATAATTTGTAATAAAGGGCTTCCCTGGTGGCTCAGTGGTTAAGAATCCGCCTGCCAATGCAGGGTACACGGGTTCGATCCCTGGTCTGGGAAGATCCCACATGCCTCGGAGCAACTAAGTCCATGTGCCACAACTACTGACCCCACGTGCCACAACTACTGAAGCCCACATGCCTAGAGCCCGTGTTCCACAACAAGAGAAGCCAACGCAATGAGAGGCCTGTGCCCTGCAACAAAGAGTAGCCCCCGCTCAACACAACTAGAGAAAGCCCACATGCAGCAACGAAGACCCAACACAGCCATAAATAAATAAATAAATAAATAAATAACAATATGTAATAAATACTGGAGAAAATAAGCAACAGTGATTAGAATGGGTCACTGAGAAGGTAACGTTTAAGTCAAGATCTAACTCAAAGAATGAGAAGCAAGAAAAAGAAAATCAGCCCTTCTCATCAAAACTTGAACAATGTTTCCAATAGGAACTGTGCAGGACCATGTAAACAATGTTTCTATATGAAGCAGTTAAAATGATATGTTCCTTTACTTGACAGACTGCTGCTTTCTCACCAAGGACATCCTCAGCACTACCTCATTCCTCCCACTTCCTGCTTCCTCAGATACCCAAATGCTGAAATGCTCCTGCTCTTTGACAGTATCCATTCCAAAACTGGTCCTTGGAACTTCCCTGGTGGTCCAGTAGGTAAGACTCCATGCTCCCAATGCAGGGGGCCTGGGTTCGATCCCTGGTTGGGGAACTAGATCCCACATGCACGCTGCAACTAAGAGTTCGCACGCCACAACTAAGAGCCTGCAGGCCACAACTAATAAGTCCACATGCTGCAACTAAACAAACAAACAAACAAACAAAAAACTGGTCCTTGCTTCCCCAGCACAAGCCTAAATCCTGTAAGCCCCTTTCAACTCACTCTTACTGAGATGCCCAAGATCCTACGGTGTATGGTTTCTCTCGCTGCAGCAAGCTAAGTATACCTAATTGTTTTTTAATTACAGATGTGTCCCTAAAGGTCTGTGGTTGATAGGCCTTAACAGGAATTGTTAACCCAAAAAGAATGAGAGGAAGAGCATTCCAGAAAGAGGGAATTTAGGTGAAAAGATCCCAGAGGAAGAA
The DNA here is from genome assembly GCF_002837175.3 of Physeter macrocephalus. Classification (NCBI taxonomy): domain Eukaryota; kingdom Metazoa; phylum Chordata; class Mammalia; order Artiodactyla; family Physeteridae; genus Physeter; species Physeter macrocephalus. The sequence continues at coordinate 28,271,428 of NC_041222.1, forward strand.
AAGGCTGACATGTACTGAATTGAAACTGCTTTCAGAGGTACCAGGAAAAGGAAATGCAGATTTGGAGCGGGGACAATTGGTTACGCATATGGGAAAAAAGAAAATTGGATCTCTACCTCACACCACACACAAAATCAATTACAGTAAAGACTGTAAAGTGAAAGACAGACAATTAAGACAGATAAGGCCTTACGCATACCAGACCTATAGCTAGAAGTGGCAAGAGGAAGAGCATGGCAATAACAATTAGAAAAGCAAGAATTTGAATACAGTTTCATGGAAGCCAAGAAGGAAGGAAAAAAGCAACACTACTAAAAAGAAAGTTTCTAGGAAGTAGATTTCTAAATAAATTTGGAAGTGCTCCTATACAGGTTAAGTAGATTAAGTCCTAGGACCTGAGGTTAGGTACTGCAAAGTGGAGCTTTCTTATAGGTAGGCATGGGGTGCAAGCTCTCTGAACCTATATAGATACAGTTTCTCTAAGCTCTTAGAGGCTAGTGTGACAGGACAGGACTTGAGATTTCAACCTTGGAAAGAGATGCTTCCACACTCCTTAGAAAGCCACGCAGGAATCAGAGGGACCCAGGGAAGTGGAGGTCACTGAGTCAGCACAGCACACCAAGGGCTCTAGAGTTCACAAAGAGCTTTGAGTCCAAGACCCAGCTAATGATAAACTCCTTTGCCTGGTCTGACTCCTGTGCACAAATCTCCTTCTGCGCCCTAGCAATGGACTAGGTATGGCACCACAGAGTTCAAGATCCCAGGACCCCACTCTCTGTAACACTTAGAAAGATTAGGTAAATATATGCATAGCCAACTGGGACTTGGGCAAAGTTCTACCTGGAAAGGTCAAAACTCATACATCTTAATGCCTCTCAGTAGTGGAAACCTGGTGCTAGTGCTCATTTCTAGAGCCAGACAGTCTCCCTTCAACAACAGGCAGGGCTTTAGCAAGTCTGCTGAAGGCTCTGGGATTGGTTAAGTGGCCAACACCATGTTTACTACTTTCAAGTTCTCTGTCCTTCATCCTGGCTCATCCAGAGCTGAGTAGCCAGAATGTTATTAAACCTTAATAACGGTATGACTTTGGAAGACCTAGAGTATGAGTTCAACCTCAGGACTGTGGTGAGTTTATAAAGGAAAAGACAGAGCAATAGGGAAGGTCCTTGCTACAATGAAGATGGGTAATCTTCTTAAACTGAGGTGGAGAAAAAAATGAATTAAATCATCAAAAGCCCAAGAGACAGAGGATTTTTTTTTTTTTAAGATCCCTTTAAATTTCCTTACAAAATGCCTAAAGCACTCTGATTCCAGGAATCATTTTACCTGGAGATAAAAGGTATGTTATTTAGCAAGTAAAAAGACTTCAAAAATTCGGTCAGTGCAATGAACACTAGAGCAGAAGTTCTGGAAGGAAAAATATCAAAACCCAAGAAAAAAATCAGCTTAAAAAAAAAAGGTTTTAGTAGCAATGTCAAAGCTGAAATAGCAAGAAAGGTAAAGATCATGGGCAAAAGACATTCTGATCCAATAAACAATATTAGTCATTTCCTAGGAAGAGGTGGCATTGGACCAACTTAATAAGCAGGTGGAACTTTTAATCTAGCTGAATCTGCATGAACAGCATAGGCAAACAAAGGAAGCAAAGTCAGGTCCTGATACTAGCGGAAAGCTGGTGATATAAAATGAAATATTTCCGCTTCCACTGGAGTGGCAAAAGTTGTTCCAGGCAAGGAGACAGCACAGAGGACATATTTATTCTCCCTGGGCACCTGAGACACAGGATTAGAAATATCCTTACTAATTCAGAAACCTTTTAAAGGGCATTTGTTATTGGAGCAAATTGGGAATGAAGTGGAACCACACCCCCAAAAGACAGGAATCACAGGACTGAGAATTTTTAAAACAGTCAAAAATAGCAGTAAATGTATAGAGGTCAACACAAGGCTAAGAAATCTTTGGGATTCTGATGATGGAGAAGAGAATGAGCAGGACTTTGGAAATGCGGGAATGTTAGGCTAAAAATCTTTTTAGAAAGTGGTCTGCTTTATAGCAGTAGGCTATCAGGTTCCTTAGAGAGCAAAGCTCCAACTAATGCAGTATTGGGGTATTCAGAACACAGGGGTTAAAGAGGAAACACAAACAGACATTTCAAAGTTTAAAAACCATGAGATGGAGAGAGTTCCCTGGTGGCCTAATGGTTAGGATTCCCGGCTTTCGCTGCCATGGCCTGGGTTGAATCTCTGGTCAGGGAACTGAGATCCTACAAGCTGCGGAGCTCGGCCAAAAAATAAAAACAAAAACAAACAAACAAAAAAACATGAGATGGAAATGGACAAAGGGAAAGAAGCAGGCCTTAGGAAGTATAAATAAGACTCCTAATTGCCACCACTGCACATGCCTAAACTCCATACAAAGGACTGGGCTATTTCAAATTGCCACACTCAGAAAGAGAAAGCAATTGGTATGATATTGGAATTCATTTTCCCAGATAGGGATATAAGAGTGTCATAACTAACTTCTTGACAGAGTTTTCCCAAATGAGTTTTGAACTTTCAGGTTATGGCCTCCAGTCAACTAGCAGAGATCAACTCACACCAGTGTAAGACTAAATCACACACCTCCTCTTTTTCTTCCTTCCATTTTCTAATCTATCCCCTTCCCTCAAATCACACCATGTCTTTAGGTGAGTAATACCAATGTGGCCCTAAATTGTATCTACTGAATCCAGGGAACATCATTTTTGCTACTGTGTAAGAAAACTGGTGTTTACATTGAAAAACTGCTATAATGATAGCAGATTTTACTTGGCTTTTAAATTTTGTGGAAGTGGAGCTGGTTCTAAATATTCTGAAGTGCTCTCCCTGTTTATCCTCTAGAGTCTGGAAATACAGAACACAGGAAAGACTTTTGACTGGAGTAACCCACTTGCTGCTAAAGGAAGTATATGATCAGTCAATGTGGAAGACAGCCTCCCAACTGTGGATAATGAAGAAGGAAACTAGACCCCAGACACCTGAATGTCCTTCTGAATGTGACTAAGTAGAAGAACTGGAGCTATATACAATTGGGATCTTGAACTTTTCTGAGGAAAGAAGGAATTGCCTAGATAGTGGGAGAAAGTTTATCAGTAAATTTTATAAGATAGCAACAAATTGGGGGCATTTTCCTACCAACATAGTCTTATCTGGGCTATGCTATTACATGCTGTGTAATACATTTACATTATCTAGTGAGCTTGGTATGACACTGATGCTGAGGATATTTCAAATGACAAGTAAAATACAGAATGGCATATAATGTGGCCTTGTAATGCATTTAATTAACGTACTGTCCTGCTCCCTTGCAGAGGCTTCTGGGAGCACCAGTAAAGAGGCATTCACTCCCAAAGGTAGTAAGGGACTGATGTGGCCATCTGGTTAGTCCATAGTAGAAATACTGAAAGGACAGATCCACTGGTGAGACACGCCCAAGAAGGTGCAGTAAGGATGTTTCTGATTTATCCCACACAACACAGAGATAGAACCAAAATATGAACAAAAAAGTTAGGAACACTGGGCTCTAAGCAAAACTCCAGTCACTACCTTCCCCCTTTCCACTACCAAGGAGAAATACCAATTGTGAAGCTCAAGGACAATTATTCATCCTAGGAGCTAGAGGCCTGATCACTCTCCTGGGACGCCCTCCTTTGGAAGTCTCCCTTTTTCCCACTGGTCTCTCGGTGGGTCACTCCTTTTAGTGCTATAGCATTCGGTGCATATTCCCCTTTTAGTGTTAAGCCTCTTAAGCCACTACTTTGGGAAGGTGAAAGAAAAGGAAGGATTTGGACTCTGAAAAGGGGGTGATAAGACATAACCCATTTCCTTTTTTACTGAACTGCCTAATAAATTGACTCGTACGAACAGAAATAACTCGAAACCCTTCTTTGAACTTTCCCGGAGACCGTCAGTGTCATGGAAACATGGAATGGGAATTCACATCTACCACAGCCTCCTAGGTGGCAAGCGCTTTACCTCACCGATAACCCGGAGGCGGATACGATCCCTATCCCACTTACAGAGGAGAAAACCAGGGGTCGGAAAGGCTATCTCATCCAAGGAACCGTGCTCATAAGGTGGGACTCCGGTGAAGTTCCCCAGTCTCCTGTGAGCCAGGAGCACTCTGGGCCCAAGCCGCTGTCCCCCGCGCCGCGCACGGCCGGAACCCCAGCCTTCACCCACGCGGGACACACTGACCTGAGGGCGGAGGGCCGGGAGGGACTGGGCCAGGCAGAAAGACAGACGCGCGGGCCTGCCGTCCGAAGCGAAGCGGCGAGCGCAGAGAGCTTCTACAAACTTTCTGGACGGTCACGCTCTAGCCGTTTCCGCCCGCCAAGGGAATCAAACCTCGCGCGCCGGAAGGGGCGGGGACGCAGCGGCGTCTGGGCGGTCGCAGCGAGGCGGGGGCGCGGTCGCCCTAGAACAGGGAGTGGGATGGCCAAAAGGCCTCTGGAGCTTGCTGAGAGGTGACTTAAGGCCTTGGTCTTCGACCTGGAGTGCCCCTCCCCGGAGGGCACGTGAAGATTTTCGTGGTGTCGTGAACATACAAGGTTTTTACATAATTCAACTTTAAGTTCTCTTTCCTAAAATTGATTTGCAGAGAAGTCGCTAGTAGTCACAGTTCTCATTTTCGTCCTCCCCTTGCCCAGTGGCCCTTCTCCCATCCAGCAAAAGACAAGTATACCTCTCCCCTTAAAAATCTTACTAAATATGTTGCCACGAGGAATAAAACCCCCAGGGGACAAATTGTCCATTAGATAGCTCAAGGTACCAGAAACACCTACCTAGCATCACAGGAGAAGTCCTTCTAATACGTCATACTGTTTGGTCATTATTTGACTTTCATGGGCTGTATGAATTACTACAATTGTAATGATAATCCAGAAGGAAAAAAAAATTATATCAAGGGGAAAGAAAAAAATATTAAGTATAAATTTATATATGTATTTTTTAAATAGACTTTTTTTTAAAGAACGGTTTAGATTCACAGCAAATCTGAGGGGTACAGAGATTCGTCCTAAACTCTCTGTCCCAACCACATGCATAGCCTCCCCCATTATCAATATCCCCCACCAGAGTGGTACATCTGTTACAATTTATGAACCTACATTATCACCCAAAGACCACAATTTACATGAGGGTTCCCTCTTGGTGTTGTACATTTTATGGGTTTAGACAAATGTATAATGACATGTCTCCACTATTATAGTATCATACAGAGTAGTTTCACTGCCGTAAATTTTTCTGCTCTGACTACCTGTGAAGTGGAATAGTGTTATATATGTATTTTTATTGCAATGAAGTGTGCTATTGCACTGGATAAAAGATATTCAAGCAAAAAAAAAAATTACACTAAGATAACATTCTGTGGAACCGAAATATGAGTTAGGAGAAAAAAGAGGGAAAACAAGCAAGTTAAAAAGTAAGTTGTTCGGCTTCCCTGGTGGCGCAGTGGTTGAGAGTCTGCCTGCCGATGCAGGGGACACAGGTTTGTGCCCCGGTCCGGGAAGATCCCACATGCAGCGGAGCGGCTGGGCCCGTGACCCTTGGCCGCTGAGCCTGCGCGTCTGGAGCCTGTGCTCCGCAGCGGGAGAGGCCGCAACAGTGAGAGGCCCGCGTACCGCAAAAAGAAAAAGAAAAGTAAATTGTTTATTTTGTTCATGTAATTTTTATCGGATAATAGTGGGTATCAAATCACTCTGGTATTTCCAATCCATTGCCTATCTTTTAAGGACTTACAACTTTACTTTCAGAGGTTTACAATAACCAGTTGTTTTAAAAAATATTTACAATTAATCCAAAAATTAAAACCTTTGTGACTATTTAAAATTATAATGAGAGAATGCATGGTGGGAAGTCATTCAGTGTTTATAGCCTGGCCTCCAGCATTATGAGAATACAGCTGAAACGGAAAGGGCTGGGTTTTGAAGATGACACAGCTCTAAAAAGCTTGGAGGCAGTGCACAGGAAGCTTTGTGCAACTCTAGGCAGGAATAAGGGTTAGCAAGGCCACCGCGGTTCACTGCTGCTAAGAAGGCGCAGCAGTCCTGGTCGCCCCGCCATAAGGTAGAACAGCAGTCCCCAACCTTTTTAGCACCAGAGACCGGTTTTGTGGAAGACAATTTGAACATGGGGTCGGGGGCGGGTAATGCAAGTGATGGTTCAGGCGGTAATGCAAGTGATGCGGAGCGGCAGATGAAGCTTCGCTCTCGCTAGCTGGCCACTCACCTCCTGCTGTGTGGCCGGGTACCGGTCTGCGCCCTGGGGGTTGGGGACCCCTGAGCTAGAATAGACGTCTCTATGGTCAAGTAAAGATAGAGCCATTCCTCTCTTCCCCACCAGGTGGGGCTGCGCATGAGCAGTAGCCGCAGTATGGGAAAGATGGAGGAAGAGCAAAGAAGGAAGATCCCTTTGGTTCAAGAAAACCTCCTGAAAAAGAGGAAGGCTTATCAGGCCCTCAAAGCCACCCAAGCAAAGCAGGCGCTTTTGCACAAGGAGGAACAGAGGAATGGAAAAGGGCTCAAGTTTAAGCAACTAAAATGGTTCCTACATGATTCCTGGCAGCAGCTATGTGACAGGGTGCACCTCAGACGACTAGAAGTGAAACCTCATGGCTTGAAAGTGCCAGATAAATATTCTTTGGCCTTTGTTGTATTCATCCAAAGGATTAATGGGGTGAGTTCACTGGTGCAGGGGACCATTGCAAGACTTCGCCTGAATAAGATTTTCAGTGGTGTCTTTGTGAAAGTAACCCCTAAAACCATAAAAACGCTTTGTATAGTGGAACCTTATATGATCTGGGGATTTCCAAATCTGAAGTCTGTTTGGGAACTCATCTTGAAACGTGGACAAGCCAAGGTCAAGAACAAAACCATCTGACGGACGACACAGTGATTGAGGAGCACCTGGGGAAGTTTGGTTTCATTTGCTTTGGGAGACCTCATTCATGAAATTGCCTTCCTGAGGAAGAATTTTCAGTCGATCTCAGGGGTTTTGCGCCCTTTCCAACTCTCAGTGGCCCATCAGGCTACCAAGAATAGAGTGGGTTTCCTCAAGGAGGTGGGCTCACCTGGCTATCGAGGAGAAAGCATCAGTCAGGTCATTCGGCAGCTGAACTAAACCCAGAATATCTGAAAGCACAGTGCATTTGGAAGCATGTGTTTTTGTTTTATGGAATTGTTACCCAGTATCTTCAAAAAAGATTATTTTCTACTATATCTTCAGAAACTGGAGGGGAAGTGTCAGGGAAAAGATGGTGATGTCATGGCAGGCACTTTTCATCCCACCCCAGGTCCAAGGAAACATTCCTGTGTATTTTCGGTGTTGGTCACCATCCACCTCTGAAACCAGCAAAAGACTCATGCCATGCAGGAGGGATGCTTTGTCACATCTTCTATCCTGAGGTTTAATGTTGGTGAATGAATACCCAAGCACGAATACAAGACAGCAGTGGACCAACCCCAGGGACATACTTGAACCTAGGGGTTCCTAGGGCCTTGTTTTGGAAAGAATTTTAAGTACAATTAGAGAGAAGAGCACAAAAGCAGTGCTGGGTTGTCTCTGTTGTGAGTCCATGTTCTAACTTCAGTGACAGCGTTGTGAGCTCTCAGACTTACACAGAACTCTAAGTGTATACGATGGCTTCCTTATCCTTGCCTGCAGCTGGCTGAATGCTTTTCTTTAGCTCAGGATTTTAACCTGTTCTTGGATCTATGAGAAGGGAAGGATGCTTTCCCCAGGAAAACATGCAGAAACTCCAATTCTCTCTTGGAAGTTTAGAGTATTTGTAGACCCTACTCAGGGACCCATGCACCTTATGTGAAGAAGTCCTGCACTATCAGGATTGGTCACCCAGGCTCTGACCTTCCTAGTCTCTTCTGGTTCCATGTCCTATGGAAGACCAAAGCTTACCAAGGTAGTTTTTTCCCTTCAAGCCAAATGAGTGTTTCCTTTTAAGAACACGGTGGTAGATTACTGAGTCCCTATGCCATCTATGACTCAGGGAAATGCCCACCATTTAGTTCTGCTGGGTTTCAGGATGGAATTTTCTGGTTTCCCTGATGATCAGTCCTCTTCTTAAACCCAAATCAGGAAAGAGTGAACCATTTTCTTGGTTTGGCATGGATGAAATTAGCACTATTTGGTCTCTTAGGCTGCAGGCAAGCAGCTTAATTGGACCCTTCCCTTATATATTCTAGACTCCAGAAGTATTGCTCTCTACCCTGCCAGTAATAATGTAGACCAACACTCCTGGAGATGTTAGACCTAAAAAGAGGGTCTGACCCAGCTTGTGTTTGTCATCAGTGCCCACCCCTAAATGGGCCTTCCCTCTGCTCCTGTCACTCAGTTGCCTCAACTTGCCATCTAAGCAGTTGGTGAGGGTGTGCCAGACCCAGCTTAAGAGCTGAAAACATGCTTAACTATTGTGTCCCCTGGTCCTTTACGATCAGCTCTGCTGCAGTTGTGGCTCATGGGGCGCTCAAACATATTACTGAGCCCAAGCTCATACTGCTCGCCGCCCAACAGGCCAATAAATGGAGAGACGAGTTGTTGGGACAAGGAATAGCCACTTTATTCAGAAAGCCAGAAAACTGAGAAGATGGCAGGCTCGTGCCCCAAAGAACCATCTTGCCTGAGTTAGAATTCAGGCTTCTTTTATACTGAAAGGGGAGGGCGTAAAGTCAAACACTTCCTGGTTCCCGTCAGCCTCCGGAGGGGATGTGTTATTCGTTCACAGGTGAGCCTGGTCAGCTAAACAAAGGTATTTTAGCCTAATGCTCATTACCTGGGAGGCAGGGTTCCCAGAGATTGGCCGTTATGTATAATTTAAGCTTATAGGCAACATCCCTTTCCTGATTAACTTGTAATGGAATACAGAATGTTCTTCCCTATTACGCATAGCTGTGAGATTGAATTGGAGGTATTAACAGTGCCTTAAAATGTGCTAGATTATGAGGTAATTAAATTGGTTGGCTCAGGAGTTAACCTGCCAGGATTAGATGTTACAGATGTTACTCTGATACTGTGAAACATTGTAAAATCAGATGACTTTAAAATGATGTGTCAAAAAGTATTGGGAAAAGAGCAGCTGTGAGAGTGGAAGCCCAGGGTTTATATCCTGGATCTGTCTTATACTAAATATGGGAATGTTTCCAGTCTTGCCTGTAAAATGGGGCTAATATAGTCAAGCCTGTCTGCCTCACATGGTTAAGAGTACTAAGGAAAATAACAGTTTTTAACTTAAAATTCTATATAAATAAAGATTATAAAAATTATTACTAAAAGTATGGTGAGAAAATTTAGATATCTACTTAAAGTTTTTCAAACTTATGTTGAGTGTACATATTCAAAAGTGCTTGAGTATTACTGAATTAAGGAGAGTGATTAGGCTGCAAGACAAAACAGTGCAGTGCAAGGAGGCAGGGCTCTGAGCTGTGGAACCTGACCTGAAACAAGTGCCTGCCCCTCTGTGAACCTGTTTCCTCAAATGGACAATAAGGAGATTGGATATGATTCTCCTGCTCCCTGTTTCTTGAGTCACTAACTGGGTGGGTCAGGCCATTTGGAATGTAACATCTCTACCAATAATAACACCATTAGCAGTAATAATAAAACCCTCTACAATTTTTTGAACGATTAACGTGCACTTACATGCATTATCTCTATAACCAAGTGTCTGCCCCTCTCACACAGGGTAATTCATGCTATTCATTCTTTTATCAGTCACCGGTCGACGCTATGCCTCACCCTGTTCAGGGCAATGCCAGAAAAGGGAAGAAAAGAGATGTGTCTTCTGCCCAAGGAATCTCAAAGACAGAATAGCCAGATCCTTAGACAACCAACTTTAATAAAGGACCAGACAGAAGCACTAAATACAAGTGCACTCAGCCATGCTGGTTAGAGCTGAAAATGGGGAGCAATTATTTCTGATCAGGGGATTGAGGTATTTTGTACTGGAGTTAGGCCTTGAAAAAAGAAGAAAAAGAAAAATTTGACGAGGGAAGAGCATTCCCCAGACAGGGGGAGCTCTATGTGCAGAAGCACAGAGGCAAGAAAACACAAGTCTCCTGGGAGAAAGGTATGTTGGGTGGAGCACAGAAAACAAAGGGTGTGGCAGGAAAGGAAGAGCCAGTAATCAGGGAACCCTTTGTGAAGGGCCTTGTGTGCCAGGCTAGAGTTGGGAGGGGTGCTGACCAGGAAAGGGAGATGAGCACTTGTGCATTTCAGAGGAAGCCCACGCAGCCACTCTGCCGGCATAAGAGTATCCGAGCCTGGCAAGGCAGGGCGAGAGCTGTGCTTCTCTGGTGGTGGAATGAATGCCTGAATGTCAGCACCATTTGCGGCTGAGTCATCAGTGGGGACGGGAAGGAAAGTCTTCAGTCCGTTCATAGCAATGCTGTTTCTCTTCTGAGGCCAGTCAGGTTAGCACACCTCAGGCTACAAACCATGCCTTGATTCTTATATCCAATCCAAGAGAAAATGGGAAGCCACACAAAATTAAGTTTTGGGCCATAGTCCTACTAGAAAAGGAGATAGCTCCAAAAAACCTATTAAAACTATTTCAGGAATTTGAATTTGAAAACTACTTTGGGAATTTGTTAAATTCCCTAATTTCGATAATTAAATTATGGTTGTATAAGAGAATGTTCTTGTTCATAGGAAAACATGACAGTGGGGGAGAGGAGGAGGAGGAGGAGGATGTTGATGATGATGATGATAGGACAAAGTGTAGAATTAGTGAATCTAGGTAAAGAGTATGTGGGAACTCCTTGTTCTGTTCTATCCTTGCAACTTGCCAATAACTTTGAAATTATTTCAAAATTAAAAGTAACCCAAAAATGTCAGGAATATGTTTCTTAATTCTGTTTATCCCTTAGCACCTACCACAGGATCTTAACATTACTGTAAATAACAATGATTTATCTCTTGAGTTCCATTTTCTGCTAGGCACTACTAGGGGTTGTATACACATTATTTCTAATCCTGCAGAGTAGGTATTCTTATTCCCATTTTACAAATGAGGAAACTGAAATTCAAGGAGTTTAAGTATCTGATAAGAATAACAGCCAGGAATCCAAAGCCCAGGATTTTTCTGCTGTAATTCTCAGTTAATTTTTGTTGAATGAAGTATGAGACAACTTTGAATAATTTAAGGTACCATACAAATATAAGAGACTTTATGAATTACTGAGAATTATGATGAACACTCTGATCTAAAGAATACCCTCATCAATAGGAAAAGGCTAAATATCAGTGGACTACTATGCAACCAATTTTTCAAAAGAATTGGTAAGTATACTGCCATTAGGGTTGCCAAATAAAATGGCAACATACTGGGACATATTTACATTAAGAAAATTATCCATTATCCAAAATTCAAATTCAACTGAACATCTTGTATTTTTATTTGCTATATCTGGCAACCCTAAACGCCGTGAAACGATGTCTGTTTTCTAAGTGAACAAAATAAGCTACTGATAGAAACAAAAACACAGCCCCATTTTTGTTTAGAAAAATGTGTAAGTATAGGAAAATGTCTGGGAGGATATACTTTATAGTGTTAACATTCTCTCTAGAAAATGGAATTAGGATAAGGTATGGAAAGAAGATTTAGTGTTTACTTTCTATACTACTCTATTTTGTGTATTTTTAGTTGAAATCTTTATTGAGATAATTATAGATTCATATGCAGTAGTAAGAAATAATGCAGAGAGTTCTGTTGTATGCTTTGCTCAGTTTCTCTCTAAATTGGAAAAAAAAAAACAACAACTCTTTTTTCTGTACTACTACTCACACTGAACACTTCTGACACCAGTTGGGTGTCTACAATTCAATTCAATTCTGACACTATCTACCTGAAATTAGCATTAGACCCCAATTGTTAAGAGCTTAGTCCCACAAAACTGCTCCCACTTCAGATGCCAATCTGGAATCCAGGCTTCCTGTACTTCTGACCAAGCAGCTATAAATCAGGGGTTCTCATGACCCCCTTCTTGAGTTCGATAATCTGCTAGAGCAGCTCACAAAATTCAGAAAAATCAGTTTATTTACTACATTACTGATTTATTATTAAAGGATACAACTCAGGAACAGCCAAGTGGAAGAGATGCATAGGGCAAGATGTATGGGAAGGGGCGCAGAGCTTCCATGCCCTCTCCAGGACCGTCACCCTCCCAGCACCTTGATGTATTTAGCACCCTCTCCGAAAGCTTCAGTTAGGGTTTTTTATAGAGGCTTCACTATGTAGGCATGATTGATTAAAACTTCCAACCCTTGGGACCTCCCTGGTGGTTAAGACTCCATGCTTCCAATGCAGGGGGCCCGGGTTCGATCCCTGGTCAGGGAACTAGATCCTGCACACCACAACTAAAAGATCCTGCACACTGCAACTAAAGATCCTGCATGCCACAACTAAGACCGGCACAGCCAAATAAATAATAAATAAATATTTTTTAAAATTCCAACCCTCTAATCACATAGTTGACTTTCCAAGCAAAAACCAGTCCCCCATCCTTAGGAGCTTTCCAGGATCCTCCAGCCACTAGTCATCTCATTAACAATAAAAACACACTTACCACTTCAGAGATTACAAGGGTTTTAGAGCTGTGCGCCAGGAAAGGGGGAGTGGGGAGGGCAGACACCAAATATTTATTTCTTATTACGTCACACACCCCCAGTGGTAACATTTTGCAAAACAAATTCATCCAACCTGTTGCATGCATCAATGGTGCATTCCTTTTTATTGCCGAGTAGCATTTCATGGTTGGATGTACCACAGTTTATTTAACCATTCACCTGTCAAAAGCCATCTGGGATGATCACAGTTTGAAGCTATTACAAACAAAGCTGCTATGAACATTTGTGTGCGGGTTATTGCATGCATTTTTAAACTAATTTTTAGATCTAAAAATAATAGATTATATAAAAATGTTATAACATCAATCTGACAAAAAATAAATAAATTGCAAAGCAAACAACAAACTGGGAAAGATTTATAACGTATACATAGACAAAATAAACTGGTAGCTGAGATGGCCTCTGGGGAACTGGTTGACCAGAGGAAAGGGAAGGAAAGTCTTCTCACCACTTTGGCTTTATACATTTTGAATTTTATACCAGGCTTGTCTATCACCTTTCAAAACTGAATTGTTTTTCAAAGTAATACCTGCAGTTTAAAAAAAAACGCAACAGGTATGATTACTTACAATTTAAAAAATCTTTTAATGAATGACCTTCTGGATGGAAAGAAAAAAAAAAAATCTGTATGTGGACAGTGGTTTCAGAGCTAGATAATCCTCTCCAAATAGCCTTCACTCCCAGAACCTGGGAACCTGGGCAGGAAGTGTTGCTCTGATTGGAAATAACAGAATTTATGAAAATCACCAAAATTTAGAAATCTGGCCCACCCAAAGAGCAAGATTGTGTGTTGCCCATGAAATAAAGATGTTTCCCTCAAATCTTTACCAGGAGAACAAAAACCAGCCAAGTAAAAGGGTCACAATTATCAGAGAAACACTAATCCAGGAAAATAAGTTGTCAGTGACAAAAGTAGGGAAGGAGAAACAAAAGCAAAAATAAACAAATGAGACCTAATTAAACTTAAAATCTTTGCATAGCAAAAGAAGCCATCAACAAAACAAAAAGACAACCTACTGAATGGGAGAAAATATTTGTAAATGATATGACCAGTAAGGGGTTAAGATCCAAAATATGTAAACAGCTCATACAACTCAATATCAAAAAAAAAAAAACCTGATTAAAAAATGGGCAGAAGATCTGAATAGACCTTTTTCCAAAGAAGATATACAGATGGTCAATAGGCATATGAAAAGATGCTCAACATCACTAATCATCAGAGAAATGAAAATCAAAACCACAATGAGATATCACCTCACACGTGTCGGAATGACTATCATCAAAAAGACCACAAATAACAAATGTTGGTGAGGATGTAGAGAAAAGGGAACCTTTGTACACTGTTGGTGGTAACGTAAATTGGTACAGCCATTGTGGAAAACAGTATGGAGGTCCCTCAAAAAACTAAAAATAGAACTACCATATGATCCAGCATTTCCACTCCTGGATATATATCCAAAGAAAATGAAAACATTAATTCAAAAAGATACATGTACCTCAATATTCATAGCAACATTATTTACAATAGCTGATATATGGAAGCAACCTAGGTATCCATCAACAGATGAATGGATAAAGATGTGGTATATATATATATATATATATATATATATATAATGGAATATTACTCAGCCATTAAAAAGAATGAAATTTTGCCATTTGCAACAACATAGATGGACCTGGAGGGTATTATGCTTAGTGAAATAAGATAGACAGAGAAAGACAAATACTGTATGATATCACTTGCATGTGGAATCTAAAAAATAAAACCAGTGAATATAACAAAAAAGAAACAGACTCACAGATATAAACAGCAAACTAGTGGTTACCAGTGGGGAGAGGGAAAGGGGGAGGGGCAAGATGGGGATAGAGGATTAATAGGGACAAACTACTATGTATAAATTAAGCAGCAAGGATATATTGTATAGCAACAGGGAATATAGCTAATATTTTATAATAACTTTAAATGGAATATGATCTATAAAAATTTTGAATCACTATGTTGTACACCTGAAACTATATAATATTGTAAATAACTACACCTCAATTTTTTTTTTAAGTGGAGAAGGAAAGGGACCTGAATGGAGCATTGAGGAAAGAAGGCCAACTTCTACGACATAAATACTGTGTATCCCGTCCCTGGGGGTGGAGGACTTGTCACCAGAGAAGAGACTGAACAGGGCAGCAGGGCAGCAGGGAGAATTCTGAGCCCTTTCAGAGCCGGAGGGGACTGTCGCACAGCAGCATCCCAGCACCTTGCCTCTAGTCTGCACACTCTGAGCAATCTTCTGCGAGCTGAGAGTGGCCCACGTGTCTGTTGTCCTCCTGTGAAGGAACCTACAAGCTCTGGCTTTCTCTAGTAGTCTCCGGGGAGTTTGGTGACTGCTGTGAACACCCCAAAACTGGGATCTTCTACGTTTGTGAAGCCTGAGGTATAGTTCTCAGAAGAATACACATTCCACCTCTGTGATCATACAGCCTTATGCTCACATCTCCAGTAGTCCACTTAGCACCAAGGCTCATGGCCAACAGGTCGAGTGTTACTCCCCCAGAGAGACTCTGTAACTCTAGAGACCAGAGTCCGTGTCTATGTGGCTTATCCAGTCTGGTACACAGTAGCAGCTCAATCAACTTTCTTTTTGAAGTATTGTGTGTGTGTGTATGTGTGTGTGTGTGTGTGTGTGTGTGTGTGTGTGTG
>NC_041222.1:28287096-28331503 GCF_002837175.3 Physeter macrocephalus
TGTGTGTGTGTGTGTGTGTGTGTGTGTGTGTGTGTGTGTGTGTGAGAGAGAGAGAGAGAGAGAGAGAGAGAGAGAGAGAGAGAACTTGGGTTAATTTTGAATTTAAATCCCCATTTTGCTAAAGGAGCAGAAACATAGTCTTTGGAGTGCACCCCTCAATTTCTCCCTCATCCCATTAAGATGATGGAGGTAAGCATCTGACCCTTGGTCATCAGCCCATGCCAGTGGCTCCTGCTACTGCTCTCATTCCTGACAGCCAGGACTTCTGCCTGGAAGCTCTTTTCCCCTCTGTGCCATCTAAGAGGATAGGAATCAGGGTGCTTCCTCCTCCCAGGCTTCAGCTTTACCTCTTGGGGCTCTGTCCAGAAGGCAGGGCTTGTCCCTCAGAACGCCACTAAGGTCTCCATCATCAGGACTTCCCCTTTGTCTTTTCTTTTTTCCAGCCTCAGGGAAATCTCCTCTCTGTTTGAGGATGGGGTTCAGGAAGCCCTGCTCTCTCCCACAGAGATTTTGTCTATTCTTGGAGTCTTCTCTATGGAAGTGCACACATTTTTGGACACCAAAGCAAGAGAGACTCCTTTGATTTTTCTTTCATCTCTATCACATTCTTTCCATAAGGACATAGACAACAAAAAAGGCAGCACCTTGAATGAAGGAGGGTGTGGTGGGATGAGTTGAGGGGAGAGTAGTAAACCACATGGAGAAAGGAATATAGTTAAACATCACAAATGTCATAACATAACAACTGAATACATAAACCATAATGGAAAAGGATATAAAAAGAATGTACATATGTGTATAACTGAGTCACCTCGCTGTACACCAGAAATTAACTCAACATTGTAAATCAACTATACTTCAATTAAAGAAATAAATTTTTTAAAAACTCAATATGTTTTAAATGACATGTAAATAAATGAGCATCCACATCTGCCAAGGAAAAAGTGATATTGCGTTGTCTCGCAACTCCAATTCAGCTGCAACACTGTACCTGAGAGCCATGACCATCAGAAGAACAGGTCATCTGGAGGGTCATCTTCTACAGTCACCAGAGCCCACAGATCACCCTCCTTGGCTACAAAAAAAATCTTAAAATAGCTTTAACTCTCTCTTCAGAAGGTATTCATGCCAGCCGGGATTCCCAGGATCTCTGAAGCTGGATTGGAGTGTGGAAAGCCTAACCTGTTCACTCTGAGGAATATTTCTAGGTTCAGGCAAGGCAGCAGATCCAAGAGCAGAAAGATTCAGGCCAGTACTTTGGGAAAAGATGGGCTGTAGCTGAGGCATTTTGCACCTGTCTGCTTGGCCTCTGTTGTGCACTCATTCCTCTGCAACAATTATTGTGGACCCCTCCTTGCCATGAGTTCATCACAGCAGAGCTTCCTTGGCTCTGCCTCCCCACCAGCAGGGCTGGCAGAAGACTCTGGGATGTGTGTAGATCTGAAGTGAAGGACAAATAGGAGGGCTGAGGTGAAGAAATGGCCGTGGCCACAATAAGAAGGCTCACTGACAGTCTTCTGAAACCTCCAACCCCATAGTCATGATACCACTGTGCCCTTGAGAAGGGCTTGCAGATCCCTTAGAGGACCCTAGGGAGTTCACACACTGTCCACCCCCAAGTTCAGGAGGGGCCTGCACCAGGCTTGGAACCTTCAGAATCAGGGCCTGGATTCTAAGACTCTCCAGTGAGCAAGCATATGCCAAGTGCTTTCTGTGTATAGAGACAGAAATGAAAGTGATACCACTCACTCATTAACCCACTCGAAAAATATCTACTGAGCGCCTGCAAGTCCCTGCTCTCAAAAAGCTTACCTTCTAGTGGGCGAGACCTTCTAGTGAAATCACATAAATAACTGATTTCATTTCAGACTGTGACACATGCTGACTAAGAAAACTAAGCAGGGACAGGGGATAGAAAGTAATGCAGAGAGAGAGTTGCTGTTTTATTTTTATTTATTCATTTTTATTGAGGTGTAGTTGATTTATAATCTTATACTAGTTTCAGGTGTTCAACGTAGTGATTTAGTATTTTTACAGATTATAATCCATTAAAAGTTATTATAAGATAATGGCTATAATCCCCTGTGCTATACAATATATCCTTGTTCCTCATCTCTTTTATACACAGCAGTTTGTATCTCTTAATCCCACATCCCTATCTTGTCCCTGCCTCCTTCCCTCTCCCCACTGGTAACCACTAGTTTGTTTTCTACATCTGTGAGTCTGTTACTGTTTTGCTATATATAGCAGCACTATTTACAATAGCCAAGGTATGGAAGCAACCCAAGTGCCTATCAACAGACAAATGGATAAAGAAGACGTGGTATATACATATACAATGCAATATTACTCAGCTGTAAAAAAAGAATGAAATTCTGCCATTTGCAGCAATGTGGATGAACTTCGAATATTATACTTAGTGAAATAAGTCAGAAAAATACTGTATGATATCACTTATACGTGGAATCTAAAAAATAAAACAAACTAATGTATATAGCAAAACAGAGAGCTGCTGCTTTTGATAAGGCCATCTGGAAAGGCCCCTCTGAGGAGGTGATGAGAGAGCAGAGGTGTGAAGGGCCAGAAATAGAGAGCCATGTGAAGATGGGAAAGAACATTTTACACAGAGGTAACAACAGAGACAGGTTCTGAGCAGGCCCAGGCTTGGCCCATGTGTCTGGAACGAAGGGAACAGGAGCAGAGAGGCTGGCAGTTCGATGCGGAGGTGGGAGCCACCAGATTGCATAAGGCCCTGCAGCCCCATGGAGTACTTCAGCCTACATTCCAAGTGTGATATAAAGTCACAACTGGGGAGTGATATGACCGATTTACAATTTAAAGACCAGAAGGCAGCTGTGTAGGCAATCAGCTGGAAATGGGAAGAGTTTAAGCAGTAAGACCAGTCAAGAAAGCTACTGCTGTCCAAATGGATGACGGTGGCTTGGATTTGGGTGACAGTAGTGGATGGGGAAAAGTTGTTGGGACACTGGATATATTTTGAAGGAAGAATCTTCTTGGGGAGTGAGGAGAAGAGCAGAGTCAAGGATAACTCCAAAGTTTATGAGCTGAGCAACTGGGTGAATCGTGATATCATTGACTGAGATGGTTATATATAGGGGGTGGGAGGAGGTCTGGAATCAAGAATTCTATCTGAGGCTTTGTTAATTTTGGAACAGCAAGTAGGCAGCTAGATATGTGATTCTGGAACTCTGGAGATAGATTGAGACTACAGACAGACTGGGGAGTCATCCGTGCAGAAGTGGTATTTAAGCTCCAGGACTAGATGAGATGAGTAGGAAGAGAGTGGAGATGGAGAAGAGGTTTGTGAATTGCACACTGGGACATGCCACCACGATGTGGTCAGGAAGAGAAGGAGTGGCTGAGAAGGTACAAGCAGGAGCACATGGTGACTGGGAAGGCCTGGAGAGGAAGTACATCAAAGAGTGCATCAAAAGCTGCTAGGAGATTAAAAATAAGATGAGAACTGAGAGTTAACCATTTGCTAGGGAAGATGGAACCGGTGGTAACCTTTCAGAAAAGCGCTAAGGGGCTTGCCTCACTGAAGTCAACTGAGGAGAAAATGAAAGGTGAGGACAAGAGTGAAGAGAATGAGAGAATCCCAGCAGGAAACACGTGGTCCCTCCAGCTGTGAGGTTTTAAGAGCCATCTTAATGAAGATACTCTTTACTGAGGTAGGTGGAGTAAGAGTAGTAAAGGGGAAGTTGAAACTCCCAGGGAATAGAATAACAGGAAGCTGAGGCCTGAGGGGCAAGAGAGGTATTAACTGAAGCTGGGTGAAAAGCCATGGAAGAGGGGCCACCTGGCACAGAAGTTGTAGTTGAGGAAAGCAGCATTCGGAAACAGAGAGAGGTGGGGAAGAAGCATGAAGAATAAATCGGGGTGAATTCAATTGGAAGTCATTGGAAGCCAGCAGGTAAGGCAGCCTGGTGATAGAACCCACAGAAGCTAGCTTCCCAGGGCAGGGATGAGTGGAGAATGAATGGGGGTGGGGGATGGAAGGGAGCAGGAAAAAAATCAGTAGAGCTGTAAGCTGGGGGAGGACAGCAAGTACAGGTGACTCCAGTACAAACCAAAAGAGAACGTAACAGGCTGCAGAAATGGTAGAGAGAAAAAGCATAGACATCAAATCCCGGCCTCACCACTGTTTTACCATGGACACAGTGATTAACATTCCTGGGAGTTGTTAGAATTAAATGAGGAGACTTTCCTGGTGGTCCAGTGGTTAAGAATCCGCCTGCCAATGCAGGGGACACGGGTTCGAACCCTGGTCCGGGAAGATCCCACATGCCGCGGAGCAACTAAGCCCATGCGCCACAACTACTGAACCTGCGCTCTAGAGCCCGTGAGCCACAACTACTGAGCCCACGTGCCACAACACTGAAGCCCGCGCGCGCCTAGAGCCCATGCTCTGCAACAAGAGAAGCCACCACAATAAGAAGCCTGCGTACCACAACAAAGAGTAGCCCCTGCTCGCCACAACTAAAGAAAGCCCACGCGCAGCAACAAAGACCCAACACAGCCAAAATACATGAATAAATAAATAAAATTTAAAAAAATAAAAATCATGGTGATTTAATGTAGCCTCAATGAGGAAGACATGTCCCGCCTTCTGGGATCTCTGCTGAAAAGTGTTTCTTGTTCTGCTGCTTGAACCTGTGACTATGTGTGCTGTTACCACCTGGTGGCAGCATACCCCAATCACGGGTTTCATTGGAGAGCCGACTCCTTTTAAAAGGTTATGGACAGAAAGACAACCAGACGTTATGGACCTCCTGATGAAGTGCACAGCACCACCTTTGAAGTAGCCTTGCCAAAAAAGCAGACCTGGGTCCAATTCAGCCTCTGGATCCAACTACCAATTTACAGAAAATACAGGAATGAAAGAGCCATGTTAAACAACCTCATGAGGATGCAAAGCAGCAAAACCAGAGTATGGAAATCTCTATGGGACAAACGGCTTAGTTTCTTAACAACAAGAACAACAACAACAACAACAACAAAAGGGCAAAGAAAAGACAAGGCTGGAAGAGGAATCTTCAGATTAAAAGAGGCCGAAGAGGGCTTCCCTGGTGGCACAGTGGTTAAGAATCCACCTGCCAATGCAGGGGACACGGGTTCGAGCCCTGGTCCGGGAAGATCCCACATGCCATGGAGCAACTAAGTCCATGCACCACAACTACTGAGCCTGTGAGGCACATCTGTTGAGGCCGAATGCCACAACTACTGAAGCCTGCTTGCCTAGAGCCTGTACTCTGCAACAAGAGAAACCACCACAATGAGAAAACCACACACCGCAGTGAAGGGTAACCCCCGCTCGCCGCAACTAGAGAAAGCCTGCGTGCAGCAATGAAGACCCAATGCAGCCAAAAAATAAATAAAGTAAATAAAGTTTTTAAAAAAGGACTGAAGAGACAAATTAACATATCACAATAAAAAAGCGTTCAGGGAAATATGAATGCTGACTGGATTTTGAATAATATTAAGAAATCACTGTTGAATTGGGGGGGTGGGTTGGTCTGGTGGTTATTTTTTTCAAAGGAAGTACTTTAATATCTCTCTTTTTTAAAAGATACATATTGAAATATAGGATGTATATTTGTAAAGATAGGATATCTGATATTTACTTCAAAATAATCTGCAGAGGGCAAGGGATGAGGAGGCAAAAGCAAAATTGGCCGTGAGTTAAATATTGTTGAAGTTAAGTTATACTACTTGGAGTTTCATTATATCCTTGTGTTATGGACCATATATGTCTTCCCAACATTCTTATGTTGAAGCTCTAACCCCCAATGTGATGGTATTAGGAAGTATTAGGAGATCATGAGGATGGAGCCCCCACTAAGAGGGTTAGTGCTCTTATGAGAACAGGAAGAGACACCAGATCTCCCTCTGGTGAGGATATAGAAAGAAGGCGCTGTCTGCCAACCGGGAAGAGGGCCTTCACCAGAAGTTGACCATGCTCGAACCCTGATCTCAGACTTACTAGCTTCCAAAACTGAGAAATAAATGTCTGTTGTTTAAGCCACCCAGTCTATGGTATTTTGTTAGGGCAGCACAAATATATGGTGGTTGTGGTCAGCAACATGTCAATCACAGGGAAGCTTTTTAGAAATGCAGAGTCTCAGGCTCCACCCCAGACCTATGAGTCAGAATTGTAGTTTAACAAGCTCCCCAGGTGAATCATAGGAACACTTAATGCATAAGAAGCATCAAATTACATTATTCTTTCTACTTTTGTGTATGTTTGAGATTTCCACAGTAAAAATATAAAAACTAAGAAATTATAAAAAGAAACTTTATAATGTGTAGCAAACATTACATCAAAGATGCTCATTAAATATTGGTTGAGGTGAGCCAGATGCTGCCCAGATAGCAAATATTTCTAATTTTCTTATCAAAAATAAGTGTATCATAATTTCAGTATGTTATGATTAAAAATACAGCACATATCTATATATTTGTTCTTTGCAAAAGCCCTCTAAAGTAACCTTTTGTTCCAGATTTCAGGGATGAGTAAAATAAAGTTTAGAGAGACCAAGTGACTCATCCAAGATCTCACAGGTTTTAAGTGGAAAAACTAGGACTTCTAACTCCAAAACCCATTCTGTTTCTACCACTACATCATAATTCTAGGAATTGAAATGTGTCCCAGGCTTTTGTAGCTTGTTTTTATATAATTTGGTTTGGGTTTTAGTCTTACATATGTGTATTTTTTTAAATTTATTTATTTATTTTTGGCTGCATTGGGTCCTCCTTACTGCATGCAGGCTTTCTCTAGTTGAGGCGAGCGGGAGCTACTCTTTGTTGTGGTGCATGGGCTTCTCATCGCAGTGGCTTTTCTTGTTGCGGAGCACAGGCTCTAGGCACGTGGGCTTCAGTAGTTGTGGCACGTGGGCTCAGTAGATGTGGCTTGCAGGCGGGTCTAGAGCACAGGCTCAGTAGTTGTGGCGCACAGGCTTAGTTGCTCCATGGCATGTGGGATCTTCCCGGGCCAGGGCTCGAACCTATGTCCCCTGCCTTGGCAGGCGGATTCTTAACCGCTGAGCCACCAGGGAAGTCTCTATAGGTCTATTTTTAAAGTTTCTTCTTATAACATGGCTTGTTGGGCCACAGTTATTTTTACTTCCCCCTTTGATCTCTACTGACATTCTGCTGTGAATATAATACAGCTCTGGCTTTTAAATCTTACTTTATTCAAGAGACAATTATCTCAGTCCTTGAATTTATCTCATTCATGAGATCTTGAAACTTTAGGACTAAAATGACGGAGTTATGAGAATGGCATCAGTGTTTCATGAATTTGTTTGTATGTTGAAATCACTTGGGGAACTTTAAAACTTCCCAATGAAAAAAAAAAACTTCCCGATGGCTAGCGTCTCTGAGGGAGGGACGCCGGCATAAGTTCCCCAGGCAATCCCAGTGGGCAGTCTAGTTTGAGAACCAGTGATCTAGCTATTCTCATTGGAAGCAATGCTACCTAGGGAACATTTTGGAAATATACGGGGGAATTTTGATTACCAAAATATTAAAAATGGCTAAAATTTAAACAATAAGTGATGGTGAGGATGCAGAAAAACTGGATCGCTCATACGTTGCTGATGAGAATGTAAAATGGTGCAGCTGCTCTGAAAAATAGTTGGGTGGTTCCTTTTAAAACCAAAAATGGACTTAACATATGACCCAGCAATTTCACTGTTAGGCATTTACCTCAGAGAAATGATAATTTATTTTCACACAGAAGCATGTCCATGAATGTTCATAGCAGCTTTATTCACAATAGCCCTAAATTGGAAACTACCCAAGAGTCTTTCAATAGATGAATGGTTAAATAAACTGTGGTACATCCATACCACGCAGGATGGCTAATTTTATGTGTCAACTTGACGAGCCACAGGGCGCCCAGATTAAATGTTATTTCTGGGTATGTCTGGATGAGATTAGCATTTGAATTGGTGGACTCAAAGCAGATTACATCCCCCACCCCCGCATTTGGGTGGGCATCATCCAATCAACCGAGAGCCTAAATAGAACAAAGGCAGAGGGAGGACAAATTTACCTCTTTTTTTCCTGCCTCACTGCTTGAACTGCTGGGACATCTCATCTCCTGTTCTACTCCTGGACTAGGATTTACACCATCAGCTCACCTGGTTCTCAGGCTTTGGGACTCTGACTGAATTACACCACTTGCTTTCCTGGGTCTTCAGCTTGCAGACAGCAGATTATAAGCCTTCTAGCCACCATAATTGCATGAGCCAATTCCTCATAATAAATCTTTCTCTCTCTCTCTCTCTCTCCCTCTCTCTGTCTCTCTCTCTGGCGCTCTCTCTCTCCCTCTCTCTCTCTCTCTCTCTCTCTCTCTATATATATATATATATATATATATACACACACATACATATCTCTATAATATATATACACATATATATGTACGTGTGTATATATATATATTGCTATATAGCTCTCTATCTCTCTCTGTCTCTATTGTTCACCTGCCACCTCAAGGTGTCCTTGGGCAGGTCTCTGCAGCATCTTCCACTGCCTCGGCACCACCTGCCCAGCCCTTGACAATGTTCGGAGCATGTCCTCATCCTCATGGAACTTGACTATGAAATGGGCATGAATTAATGTGTCCATTTTACAGATAGATAAACTGAGGCTCTGAGAGTTGCCTGCTCAAAGCGGCTGAGGGCAGAGCAGGGAGTCTGGAGAAAGCAAGACGGGGATGAGGAAGATTTAAAAGTGTAAAGGTGAGGAGAGGAGGAGGAAAGTGTCATTGCTAACCCTCTAGTGGACCGTGATCTCAGACAGATCTCAGAATAATATAGTATTGTTTTAACCAATGAGTTTTGGGGTGTTTGTTAGGCAGCAAGAAATAACTATTCTCAATGTCTCAAGGCATCCCCTGCTGGAAAGCAAATACTATTACCTTTAATAAAAAGGTATGGGTACCTTTTATAGGACAAATTTTCCAACATATGTATGTATGTATAATATATATATACCTAAACATCAAATTTCAACGTATTTTGCATGGCCCCCAAAACTCTGGCAAATAGACTGCAAAGCAAGGACTGAGTAAACTTTGCAACAATACAGCCTTAAATAGTCAAGCCATTTCCAATTTTCATGATGTACATGCAAACTGTAATTGAAAGGACCATGGGCCTCAGCAGGCTTCCAAGTCAAGATTGGACTCTATCAACAGATTCATTCCAGCTTGGGAAACTGGGTACACAAATGGAATTCTTGAGAAAGACCTGCCAAGGCAAGTTGCCTTATGAAATTCTTTTGGCCACTCCCATTGTGTACTTTGTACCAGACCACCCATGTGGATACGCATATCTCATTGCAAGCCTTCCTGGAGATTGGAGACAAGCCACAGCCACATCAAAAGTACTAAAAGCTAAGAAGCCACAGCCACACCAAAAAGCACTAAAAACTAAGTACTACTGACTCCTCTCCACATCACAGGTACCATTTAGGACTACGATAGCCTGAAAGGGAACTCCTAAGTTTTCACTGCTCTGTAGTGGGTTTCACCTGGAAAGAGAAGAGACTTCCATAACTCACTAAGAGATA
This sequence comes from Physeter macrocephalus, assembly GCF_002837175.3. Classification (NCBI taxonomy): domain Eukaryota; kingdom Metazoa; phylum Chordata; class Mammalia; order Artiodactyla; family Physeteridae; genus Physeter; species Physeter macrocephalus. Next base: position 28,296,697 of record NC_041222.1, read on the forward strand.
CCCACCGTGAAGTATTCTTGGAGAACTGTGTGGATATGCAGGATAAATAACCCCAGGACTAGCTGTGCCAACTGGGAAACCTCAGAGCGAATCCTGCCTATAGGATTCCTTGCAATCTTTACCTTACTTGTGATGGGGGTTTGCTGCTGCCTACGTGGAAGATCTTCCTTCCGCCTCGCTCACCTTCCCCAGCACACAGTGATGATGAACAGCAATTATCCCTGGAAAGGCATATCCATGGCCCAACGAATGCATAGGTATGTATTTGTGGATTGGTCTATCCCAACAGGGGAGAAAATGATGAGGAAAGCAGCCCCTTTCCAATGAAACACTGGAAAATATCATGCAGGCAAAACTCAGTTATCAAAAATATCTCTAATGTTTTGGGACTTCCCTGGTTGTCCAGTGGGTAAGACTCCGCCCTCCCAATGCAGGCAGCCCGGGTTTGATCCCTGGTTGTGGAACTAGATCCTGCATGCATGCTGCAACTAAGAAGCCCACATGCTGCAACTAAGAAGCCTGCATGCCGCAGCTGAAGAGCCCACACGCCGCAACGAAGATCCCACGTGCCACAACTAAGATCTGGTGCAGCCTAAATAAATAAATATTAAAAAAATAAAAACCTCTGTTTTACTCACCTGCACAAATACTATAATGCTTTTATAAGAATTCTAAATATTTTGTTGGACAAATAACTGATTTCTTTCAAATAAATGTTATTGCTGCTCTTTCAAAAAGCCTTTTTAAAAAATAAAATAAGACTTTTTATATTGGAAAATTTGAAATATATGCAAGAATGGATGGAATAGTATAATGAACACATACACTCATTAACAAGCTACAACACTTATCAACTCATGGTCAGTCTGGTTTCATCTATACCCCTGCCTACTACCCTCCTGCCCAGATATTGTATCTTTTCATATAAATATTTTAGACGTCTCTAAAAATGAGAATTATTTTAAACCATAACCACAATGCTATTCTCACATGTAAAAAAGTTCATACAACTTTCTTAATATAATCAAATATCCAGAGTGCACATTTCCTCAGTCGTCACATTTTTTTCCCCAGTTTGCTCTAATCAGGATTCAAAGTATAAAGATCTATACTTTGTAATTGGTGACAATGTTTCTTAAGTCTCTTTTAATATGTAGGATTTTTCTTATTCTTTTTCTCTTCTGATTTTTAAAAAGAAATGGTACCATTTACCTATAGAGTTTGTAATCAAATAGGTTTTTTTTTTTTGATTTATTTATTTTTGCCTGGGTTGGGTCTTCGTTGCTGCGCGCGGGCTTTCTCTAGTTGCGGTGAGCAGGGGCTACTCTTTGTTGTGGTGCGCGGGCTTCTCACTGCAGTGGCTTCTCTTTGTTGCGGAGCACAGGCTCTAGGTGCGCGGGCTTCAGTAGTTGTGGCACGCAGGCTCAGTAGTTGTGGCGCACGGGCTTAGTTGCTCCACGGCATGTGGGATCTTCCCGGACCAGGGATGGAACCCGTGTCCCCTGCATTGGCAGTCAGATTCTTAACCACTGCATCACCAGGGAAGTCCTGTAATCAAATAGTCTTTTTGAAGTTGGCTAACTTTTGATTACAAGATGTGTCCACTACAGAGTGTCACAATGTCTCATCTGCCCTACCTGTGTCACAAGGGTTCTCCTCCAGTTCAGTAGTGTGATCACAAGGTGCTTTTTGGAGGAGAATCTGAGGTTTTACTGCTGGATAAAAGGAAGTCTCTATTTTGATGGGTTAAGGAATTAAAGCTTCATGGTCCTAACCTCTGGCTGCAAAAGCAGCCATAAACAATATGTAGATGAACAGTTGTGTTTTTGTGTTTCAAAAAATTTTAGGGACCTTGATTAATTCTTATTATTAGTCTCATTTTGACTTTTCTCAATCATTTAAAATGTAAAAATCATTCTTAGCTCACAGACTTTAGAAAAACAGGCATTGTACTGGATTTAGGCCACACGAAGGATTTGGCCTACTGGCCATAATTTGCTGACCCTTACCCTAGATCATAACTTCTATACAGATTTTCCCAAATTTGAAATCTGGCTTTTGGGGGGATGGAACTTGGTAGTAAGTTACAAATACATGGGATGGCTCCACTTTAGCTTAAGACAAGAAATGAAGATAATTCTTACATCTCATTTTAACTGTTGGGTGGAGAATGTGTCTAGAACTGAAGACTAAATCCTCACTTTATTTCAAACATGATTATTATAGATGAGATGAAGCCAGGAACGATATGTGATCATGGTCCACGTTCTGCAGTTTGATACTTGATATTGATAAATGAAATCTCCAGCTTCTCTAAATAACTTACCTATGTGAAAAAGACACCTAATATTCTGTTTAAATGAGCTTGATGGTTTAGCAAGGTAGCATAGCAGATGCCCAGTAATGAGTGAATGTCTTTCCTTTTAGAAAAGTGATTCTCAACCTTGGCTGCATTTTAGAGTCACCTGGAAAACTTTTACAACTCCAAATGCCATGGCTGCACCACCACCACAATCTCTGGAGATGAAAACTCTCCAGAGTTTGGGATAATTTGGATCCAATGTTGGGAGCCACTACTGCAGTATAATATTCAGAATTTCTGCTCTTTTTCCAGGCGCACTGTGTCATGTCCAATATCAAAAGACACAATTCTCAATGTTTACATGATCCTGTGTAGCCTAACTCCTAAGTAGATTCAGATTCTTTGATTATAGACACTTGGCCTTTCTTGCCTTGAACCCGTGTGCCAGCTCCAGGTGAACTCCAGGTGGACTTCTGGATTCTGTATCTGTAACCTTGGCAACAAAGAATTCTACATGTACAGATCAATTTAAAAAATAGCAAAAGACTTGAATAGACACTTCACAAAAGAGCACATATGAATAAGCACATGAGAAGGTTCCCAACATCTTTAGTCATCAGGGAAATGCATATTAAAGCCAAAATGAGATATAATTTCACACCCACTGACAATACCAAAAGACTAACAATGCTAAATATTGGCAAGGATAGAGCAACTGGAACTCTCATACAATGGTGATGAGAACATAAAATGGCACAAGTACTTAGATAAACTGCTTAGAGTTTCTTACAAAGTTAAACCCTCACATATCCCATGACCCAGCAATTCCACTCCTAGGAAATCAAAACAAATGTCCACTAGAAATGTTCACGAATGTTCATAGTAGCTTTATTCATAATAATTCAAAACTGCAAACAACTCCAATTTCCATCAACAGGGAAATGGATAAACAAATTGTGCTACATTCATACAATGGAATACTACTCAGCAATAAGAAGGAATGAAAAATTAATGCACACAAATAGGTTTAATGCACACAAATGAAAAATTAATGCACACAAAAATGAATCTCAGAAACATGTTGAGTGAAAGAAGCATGACACAGAATACATACTGTGTGATTCCATTTATATGAGGTTCAAAGAGAGGCAAAACTAATCTATGGTAATAGAAAGCAGAGCAGTTGTTTTCTGGGGGATGGGGAGGTGCACAAGGATTGACTGGAAAGGGGCAGGGGAATGAGGGAAATTTTTGAAGTGACAGAAATATTCTAAAGCTTCATTGGACTGGTGGTTACCTTGTGGATACAACTGTCAAAACTCATAGAACTGGGGCTTCCCTGGTGGCACAGTGGTTAAGAATCCGCCTGCCAATGCAGGGGGACACGGGTTCGAGCCCTGGTCCAGGAAGATCCCACATGCCGTGGAGCAACTAAGCCTGTGCGCCACAACTACTGAGCCTGCGCTCTAGAGCCCGTGCTTCACAGCAAGAGAAGCCACCACAATGAGAAGCCCGCACACTGCAAGGAAGAGTAGCCCCCGCTCGCCGCAACTAAAAGAAAAGCCCAAAAGAAAAGCCCGCAACGAGAACCCAACGCAGCCATAAATAAATAAATAAATAAACCTCATAGAACGGTATACTTAAGAGCAATGCATTTTATTGTATATACATTATACCTCAACTTAAAAGTCACATAAGAAGAAGGCTGGAGGCCCTAAGACCCCATATCATTGATTCTTGTCTCCAGGAGGCTTCTCGACCTTGGCTGAGGTGAGGATGGGCACGGGTTCTGAACAGCACTCTGACCAAGGCTCGGTCCCAGAGCTTCCTCCCGACAAGGCAAGGACCCAGAGGTGTCAAAGTGAAGGAGCGATCGGAGAATATCAAGTAGTGCCATTCTGCACACTGCAGTTCTGCTGGAGCACAGTGTATGTAAAGGGGAGGCTGGGAAACAGAAATGGCAAAGAGACCCTTGAATGCCAGGCTGAAGAGCTTGATCTTAACCATAGGTGATGCAGTCTGCTGGAGGTTTTGAGCAGAGAGCTTCTCAAATAAATGTCTTCTTCTTGAGGGTTTCACTGATTCACCTTTAATTCCTTCTTAATGCCTTTTTGAATTCAGAGGAATTCATGAAACTTATTAGCTGAAGTTCCTTCTTCTGGATTCTATCAAACTCATAACCTTAGTCTTCTGACGATGAGCAAAAGCATGAAGGCTGCTGTTTGCTTTGGATTCAGACTTGTTTTATCCTTTTTCAACCCCAGGGAGATGCTTTCATGCAAATTTTCCTGAGGAGCTTACACTCTGGCTCCATTTTCCTCATTTCCAATTCAATACTCACACTCTGCAATCTTATTTCTCATTTCACTGTTCTTAAACCACTCTCACATAGAACCCCAATCCTATTAATTAGGGCTCTGTATTAGTTCATCTAGCAACATGGAACAAATTACCCAATACTTAGTTTCATTAAAACAGTGATAATCATTTATTATCTTTCATGTCTTTTGTGGGTCAGGATATCAGATGGGGTACCACCAGAATGGCTTGTCTCTGCCCTTTGATATCTTGAGTCACAGCTGGAAGACTTGAAGACTAGAGGCTGGAATTAGCTGAAGGCTCATTCACTCACATCTAGTGACTGATTCTGGCTGTCAGCTGAGACCTTAGCTGGGATTGTTGGCGAGAACACCTACACATGGCCTCTCCATGTGGCTTAGGGTTCCTTGCAATATAGTTGGGGGTTACAATGGCAAACAGAGAGAGGTGGAATCTGTACCTTTTGATACCTTAGCATAGGATCTCACACAGCACCACCAGGCCATACTCCACTGGTTGGGGCAGTCACAAGCCCCACCCAGCCTCAAGGGATGGGAACACAGACCCAGTCACATTGCAAGTAGAGAACGTACAGTGGGATAAATACATGGATACAGCCATCTTTAGGGAAAATAATCTGCTACACTCTTTCGGTTTGGTGTTATAGAAAACCCAAGACTAACTGGCTTAAACAAAGAAGAAATTTATTGAGTCACATATGTGAAAACTCAAGGGGTAGGGCTGACTCCAGATAAGGCTTGAATAAATCTTAAGCTATGTCATTTGAACCCAATTTCTCTTTATTCTCTTTAAGCCAGTTAGTCCTGGAGTTTCTGTAACATGAAACTGATAGAGCCTGTAGCAGATTGTTTTTTCCAGAGATGGCTGCATCAATATATTTATCCCATTGCACATTCTCTTCTTGCAATGTGATTGATATGCCTCCCACCGAAGGGTGAGGTTATACTTCTCATACGTCAGGAATTTCTATTTCTCACATCATAAAACGCCTAGAGTCACACAGCTACTGGTGTCCATCCAGTGAGCAACGATTCAGGGCTGGTAGAGCTGTGATTCTCTTGAACTTTGTACTTTTTCTCACAAGATGGATGCCCCAGTTCTAGTCATCATGTCTGTCTAGACATTATGTCTCCTTTGCGTCACACATTGCATTGCCACTGCTTGCTATAAAGTAATTGGGAAAGTGAGTACAGGGCAGGGAGCAGGTAAGAGAGAGGAGGGATGGGAATGATGTTAGGTTATCCAACCCACAGTGCCACATCAAGCCCAGACATGGAAACGTGTCACCTTCATCTGAACAACATGGCTGCAAGTTTCTGCATGGCTGTCTCTTTTGTAACAAAATTGGAGTGCACTTACCGTAAGAAGGCTAATAAGATGCTGGATGGTAAACATGAGAAATAACCACTAACTCCATGTCCTTTTTGTAATTCTGAAAAAGTCTTTTCTTTCTGTGAGAAGCTAGAAGAAACTCTCATGACCTCTTGCTGGTAATTGCCAAATTCTGTAGAAATTTAAGTAATTTTCTTATTGGATCTCTCTTTTGCATTTGATGCTGTTGGTTTATCTCCTTTGTGCAACTCATTACTTCGTTAAAACTCTGTTTCCGGGCTTCCCTGGTGGCGCAGTGGTTGAGAGTGCGCCTGCCGATGCAGGGGACACGGGTTCGTGCCCTGGTCCACGAGGATCCCACATGCCGCGGAGCGGCTGGGCGCGTGAGCCATGGCCGCTGAGCCTGCGCGTCCGGAGCCTGTGCTCCGCAACGGGAGGGGCCACAGCAGTGGGAGGCCCGCGTACCGCAAAAAAAAAACCCTCTGTTTCCTTGCTTCTGTGACACTGAGCTCTTTTGGTTGTCCTTGAACCCTTCTGACCATATGATTTATGCATTTGAGAGGCCCTTCTTCCTCACCCTGCCCCCTACCATGGACCTGACTGCAGCCAAACACCTTTCTTATTCTGTCTGCTCCCTTCTTTTCATCAAGTTTCTTAACTAGACTGCTCAGTTCAGATATTTCATTCTTAGTTCTATAATAAGGAAATTTAAGGTTGTTAATCTTCCTGAAAGTAGAGATTTGGCTCATTCTCATAAGCTTTTTTATATAGTGCTCTCCCTTTGGTAAATATCTAAATAGATTTTGCTTTCCTTGAATTTATTTTATAATATGAATAATGCATATTCTGCTTTCTTTTTGTTTGGACTTGCCTGTTGTCTTTTCCTAAAGGTTATGTTTAATGTTTCTGCTCATTCATATGTTGCACACACTTGACTTAAACACACACACTTGACTTCCATCTAGCACACATAGAGACCCTCTTTATTCTCTATGTTTATTAGTTTAAATGCCAGTGGCACACACCCAGGGATTTCTGAACTTGTAGCCCACTACTGAAAGCACTTTGGATGCCCTTGATATACTTCATGGAAGAGATATTGAGGGAGCTGAATCAGGCAGGGTTCTTTGGTTGCAAGCAACAGAAATCAGCTCTGGCTAACTTAAGAACAAATGATATGGGCTAGCTCACAGAAGAAAAGGAAAGGCTGAAGAATTGAACTCACCCATCACCCACAGGGAATGTTTCCCATCACCCCCAGTGAAATACTCAAATTCATTAAGCATAGTGCAAAACAATACTTATTCCTTCCTCTGAGCCAGACACTGTTCTAGGCACCAGATAGTCAGTGCAGAACATGATGGATATGACCCCTGCTTTTAAGACACGAATGTTTAGCATTGATCTAGATCCAAGGGTATGGCTCAACAGCCTCTTTTCCTGCCACTTTTCAACATACACCCTAAATCTCCAGCCATGCACTTCCTTGGTGCACCAGGTTCTTTAATGCTTCCGTAACTTTGATTATGCTTCTCCACTACCTGTCATGCCTTCTCCCACATCTTTACTTCGTGATCTTCTATTCAGTCTTCAAAAATCAAGCAAAATGTCACCACTATTGGGAGGTTAATAAATGACTCTCCCCTTTTCCCTGCTCAGTTCAGAACTATTTGAGATGTAGACAGAGGAACTGGCTGATTGAGAGTAAAATGTCATTTTGATTATTCATAAAGTCTAGGTTGGAGAACATGGCTTATGCTTGAGGCCAAATGACTTTGTTAATATTTGGCCCTGGAATTAGTCAGACTTTATTTCTTAATTTTAAAAATTTTATCTATTAGATGTACTATTTCAAACATTATTTTAAAAGTTAATTTTACCTTATTTTATCTATTAGTCATAGAAAAAAGCATTTGTTTAACCAATGATAATATTTTAGTGAGTACCGTATATTGAATGTATTTTGCTGTTTTTAAAACTTTTAAAATAATTTGTGATATAGATATTTGAAGGTCTATTCTCATTTCAGCTTTATTGGATGTTTGTTTTGAGGCTGTCCTAGCTATAAAAGATGCTTCACAGCGATATGTAGATCCAAGACTTTGATATGTATATCGAAACCTGATTTCCTCTTTCAGTTTTACACTCCTACTGCTTTTCATTGAAATTCAGCTAATAAATTTCCATCTTCCTTTATGTTAATCAGTTTTTCCTGCAAACTATTTGCAAGATGTGGCATTACAATAATTCTAACAAATGAGTTTTTAAAAACCCAATGATGCTCTTTATCTTGAAGATTTTAAAACTGGTTAACCATTTTTTTTCCATGTTCTATGTGTATATATGTAAATTTTATAGGTGACTCTCATTGATTTTTACAATAAAATCATGTTATTATAGAAAATGCTTTTTCACAATCCTCTCTGCATTTACCTATTTAGTTTTTTCCCCAGCTTTATTGAGGTATAATTGAGATATAATAAACTGTACATATTTATAGTGTACAATCTGATAGTTTTGACATTCCTGTATACCTATGAAACCATCAACACAATCAAGGTAATGAACATATCCATCACCCCTAAAAGTATCCCATACCCTTTTCTAATGCACCTCCTGCGCCTCTCCTCGTTCAGCTCCCAGCAATCATTGATCTCCAGTAACACATGAGGTATAAAGGAACAGTTCAGAATATCTGCCAGGTCCTTGTGGGCTTGTGCCAAACAAAAAGCCCTGTCTGTGCTATTCCTTCCTCCAGACACACAAGGCACAAGTCATAAGCCACTGCTTCTCTGTTTACGGGGGTCCCTCCACTGGAATGCATGAAACCTGGGATAAGGAGGTTCCTTCCTCAGTAATCCCTGTGATGCTTTGCCCTCATCCTCATACAGAGTCCATAACTCTTCTGGACTCCCACTTTAAAAACACCTCTGTAAGAAGATGGAGGTAACGTTACTCAGCAGAATTCCTGGAGGATTAGGAAAGGATTTGTTAAGACTGCTCTCTGTCAGACAAGCAGCTGGGAATAGGGTGTTAGAAAAGTGGGTTTTTAGAAGGTGGTGGAATGTCAGAGATGGAGCTCTCAGAGACAGCTTAAAGTTACATTTTATGTGATATCACCCCACCTGCATTTACTCTGATAATAAGTCTAACTAGATTTTTTATAGGTGTATTTAATTATTTTTGGCAGCGTTGAGTCTTCGTTGCTGCACACGGGCTTTCTCTAGTTGCAGTGAGCAGGGGCTACTCTTCATTGGGGTGCACAGGCTTCTCGTTGCAGTGGCTTCTCTTGTTGCAGAGCACGGGCTCTGGCACGCAGGCTCCAGTAGTTGTGGCATGTGGGCTCAGTAGTTGTGGCTCGCGGGCTCTAGAGCGCAAGCTCAGTTTTACAATAAAATCATGTTATTATAGAAAATGCTTTTTCACAATCCTCTCTGCATTTACCTATTTAGTTTTTTCCCCAGCTTTATTGAGGTATAATTGAGATATAATAAACTGTACATATTTATAGTGTACAATCTGATAGTTTTGACATTCCTGTATACCTATGAAACCATCAACACAATCAAGGTAATGAACATATCCATCACCCCTAAAAGTATCCCATACCCTTTTCTAATGCACCTCCTGCGCCTCTCCTCGTTCAGCTCCCAGCAATCATTGATCTCCAGTAACACATGAGGTATAAAGGAACAGTTCAGAATATCTGCCAGGTCCTTGTGGGCTTGTGCCAAACAAAAAGCCCTGTCTGTGCTATTCCTTCCTCCAGACACACAAGGCACAAGTCATAAGCCACTGCTTCTCTGTTTACGGGGGTCCCTCCACTGGAATGCATGAAACCTGGGATAAGGAGGTTCCTTCCTCAGTAATCCCTGTGATGCTTTGCCCTCATCCTCATACAGAGTCCATAACTCTTCTGGACTCCCACTTTAAAAACACCTCTGTAAGAAGATGGAGGTAACGTTACTCAGCAGAATTCCTGGAGGATTAGGAAAGGATTTGTTAAGACTGCTCTCTGTCAGACAAGCAGCTGGGAATAGGGTGTTAGAAAAGTGGGTTTTTAGAAGGTGGTGGAATGTCAGAGATGGAGCTCTCAGAGACAGCTTAAAGTTACATTTTATGTGATATCACCCCACCTGCATTTACTCTGATAATAAGTCTAACTAGATTTTTTATAGGTGTATTTAATTATTTTTGGCAGCGTTGAGTCTTCGTTGCTGCACACGGGCTTTCTCTAGTTGCAGTGAGCAGGGGCTACTCTTCATTGGGGTGCACAGGCTTCTCGTTGCAGTGGCTTCTCTTGTTGCAGAGCACGGGCTCTGGCACGCAGGCTCCAGTAGTTGTGGCATGTGGGCTCAGTAGTTGTGGCTCGCGGGCTCTAGAGCGCAAGCTCAGTAGTTGTGGCACACGGGCTTAGTTGCTCCACAGCATGTGGGATCTTCCCGGACGAGGGTTCGAACCCGTGTCCCCTGCATTGGCAGGCGGATTCTTAACCACTGCGTCACCAGGGAAGTCCCGAAACTTGTTTTCTTTATTACCCAGGTTGTGCACTTTTAGGTCTGTATTTTTCTAACTCAGCTGCTGGATTTCCCTAAAGGAAATGTGATACTGGATAGGGATGACATAGTGAAATTGTAAAGAAGAGCACTCCAGTTTAAAAGATAGGCTGTGCTCCAGCTAAGGGAGGCAACTGGATCTGTCCTGGGCTTCCCTGCGCTTCCAGCTACAGTGATTCCTGGGGGTTCAAGAAGAATCCCATTTCCTACAGTCCTTCCACCTGCATGGTTCACTCTTACTGAGTTTCTTGTTCTAAGGCCAGAGAAGAGAGTAGACATGGAGGAAAGGAATGGGAGTGGAAGAAAGAGAGGAAGGTTTAGATTCTCAAACTCAAATCTTGTCAGAGCAGGGAGGGACCTTAGATAACACTCTAGTCCAATTTTCAAAAATCCTTTATTTTTTTTTACGTTACAAAATTAAGATATACTTGTAACAGATTGCTATAAATAGAAAATAGACCTTCCTTCCTCTCCTGCCTTCATTTACAGGTGAAGAAACAGCTCATAGAGTAAAGTGACTATGCAATGTCATCTAGTGAGGGTGCAGGGGAAGTTTTCACAGAGACAGACACTGGGATTGAGCTGGATTATTTCTAGTAGAAATGGAAGAGGCTGGAATGTTGAGAAGTTTTATTCAATTATCTCTTTTTATATCTGATAAGAGACTAGAAAGAAAAACAAGAAGACTAGGGCTGACTTTAAGTTATATATTGAGTGCTTATTACTATACTGTGCTCAGAGTTTTACATGCTATTTTACTTAAGTATTACCACTCCCCTGGGGAGGGGGTATAGTTATTCTCATATTAGAAATAAGGAAACTGGGGATCAGAGAGCTAATTAACTTGCCCAATATCACACTACTAGAAATGTGGAGTAACTAGAACCCAGGTCTCTCTGACCCTCAAGTTTCAATCCTGTGTCACCTGTGTAAATTAAAAACAGGTGCCTCTGCCTCTGGGCACATGAAGCCCTGCACCAGAGCTCATGGACATGGGTACATCTGCTGTGCATCGGTCATGCATTGTGCTCCAAGCTCATAGCCCTTAACCACTATGCAATAATGGTTTATCAAAAGGATGGTATTTTCATTATGATGTCTGTATTTTTCCCTCTTTTTTTGTTAAAAAAATTTGAATTTGTATACAAGTTTGAAAGCTTACTTTCCATTTACAATTATTACAAAATATTGGCTATATTCCCCGTGTTGTACAATACATCCTTGAGCCTATCTTTTGTTGTTGTTGTTGTTTTTGCGGTACGCGGGCCTCTCACTGTTGTGGCCTCTCCCGTTGCGGGGCACAGGCTCCGGACGCGCAGGCTCAGCGGCCATGGCTCACGGGCCCAGCCGCTCCGCGGCATGTGGGATCTTCCCGGACCAGGGCACGAGGCACGAACCTGTGTCCCCTGCATCGGCAGGCGGACTCTCAGCCACTGCGCCACCAGGGAAGCCCCCTTGAGCCTATCTTACACCCAATACTTTGTACCTCCCATTCCCTCATCCTTATGTTGCCCCACCCCACCCCTCCCCACCCCTCCCCATGGTAACCACTAGTTTGTTCTCCATATCTGTGAGTCTGCTTCTTTTCTGTTATATTCACTAGTTCGTTGTATTTTTTAGATTCCACATATAAGTAATATCATACAGTATTTTTCTTTCTCTGTGTTACTTCAGGATAACCCTGCATTAATTCTGCAATTTCTCTCTTTCAATTTTTTTTAAAAATAAATCTATTTATTTATTTATTTGGCTGAGTTGGGTCTTTGTTGCTGCGCACGGGCTTTCCCTAGTTGCGGCAAGCAGGGGCTACTCTTCGTTGCGGTGCGCGGGCTTCTCATTGCAGTGGCTTCTCTTGTTGCGGAGCACGGGCTCTAGGCATGCGGGCTTCAGTAGTTGTGGCTCGCAGGTTCTAGAGCGCAGGCTCAGTAGTTGTGGTGCATGGGCTTAGTTGCGCCGCAGCATGTGGGATCTTCCTGGACCAAGGCTCAAACCCATCTCCCCTGCATTGGCAGGCGGATTATTGACCACTGCACCACCAGGGAAGCCCTCTCTCTTTCAATTTTTTTTCTGAAGTGAGAGAACGGGATATAGAGGTACAGTACCTGTTGACATACTACAAGGAAAGGGAAGAGAGTCTTACTGCTCAAGACACAGTGGCACCATATCTTGGTCAGCAATGAAGAGAACCCTAGAGAACTGGGTTCTAGGGCTATCTTCCACCATAATCTAGCTATTTGACTTGGGTCTTAGTTTTCTCATATGTAGAGTGGTACAAAGAAGGGATTGGACCGAATGAATTCTGAGGTTCCTTCCAGCTGTAAGGTCTATGTTTCCAAGAATAGATAGAGGTGCCCAATGGGAAGATGTTTCAAAATCAGCTAGAAACCTAACAAGCAAAAATGAAGAGTAGAAGACAGGTAGACTACAGAGATAATCTAATCCAGTATCTGAAACATTGAAAGGTGGTATCTAGTCTCTGTAGAAATGAGCCCTTGCCTCAATGAGATAAGCCATAACATTTATGGCCAGTTCTGACAGTTAGAATTCCTTATAATGAGTCAAGGTTGCTTTCTTAGTCCTAGCTATGCCATGGGGACCACAGAGCCCATTTCAAATACATTTCCTCCAGACTTCCCTGGCGGTCCAGTGGTTAAGCTTCTGAGCTCCCAATGAAGGGGGCACGGGTTTGATCCCTGGTCAGGGAACTAAGATCCCGCATGTTGCACAGCACGGCCAAAAATAAAACAGTCAAATACACTTCCCCAAGTTAGTGCTACAAATATTGGGAAAATAGTGAGTACACCTCCTCAGAGTTATCTCTTCTCCAGGTTAAATGTCCTCTGGACTGCCTCCCTCAAAGGACATGGTGTTAAGTCCCTTGACCCAGGCTCATTCATTCAACAAACATTAGTCAAGCATATTGCATGTGCCAGGTTCTGTGGAAGTAACTTAGAATACAGAAGGTGAATAAGATGCAGTCCCAGTACTCAAGGGGCTTAAATATGGGCCTGGTTCCTGGCACTCCAAAACAATTACATCAGTAACATCAAAGATCACTGATCACAGGTCACCATAACAAGTATAATAATAACTAAAAAGTTTGAAATATTATAAGAATTACCAAAACAGACACAAAGTGAGCTGTTGGGAAAATGGCGCCAATAGACTTGCTCAATGCACAGTTGCCACAAACCCTCAATTTGTAAAAAAACTCAGTATCTGCAAAGCACAATAAAGTGAAGTGCAATAAAACAAGGCATGCCTGTATTATCTAATGGGAATGACAGGCGAACAGAGAAGCTCCTAAACCATTGTACCAACTCTAGTAGAAAGTGTGCAAGTCTAGTGGGAGTCCAAGAGGAGATAGTCAATTCCACCGAGGAGGTCAGGAAGGTTCGTGGAGGAGGTGAGACTTCTGCCTCCATAGGTCCATGTATAAATCATTTTATCTTCCTCTTCATCTAAGGACTTTACCTCCTTCTGCCTTCTTTTCTTGGCATTTCTCTAACACATCCTTTTGGAGTGTTATGTTTCAGGAAAATTTTTAAAAATATATCCATCTAAAAAATATATATATATATTCATCTGCCACCTTAGAAATGTTTTCATAAGAAAAAAATCTAGCAGCTTGTGACAAGAATGACTATTTCAGCACATAAAGTCTGAGATAATTTCACCAGCTCCCATTCTTCTGACAGTCCATCCAACCTGGCTTCCTCTCTTTCATCATTCTTCTCTTTTTCTACCTCTCTCTTTCAGTCTTTCTCTCACTCTCCCTTTCAAGGCATTTTTATATTCTCATAGTTATTCCTCACAACACAACTTTTAAAAATAAATTCAAAGGGGTTGGTAGAGGGCACAAGCTGGGAAGTGGCAGAAGCAGGGTTTGAACCTATCTCTTCTGATAAATATTCACATTCAATTACAGGAAATAGGTCACAAGGTTTTTACCTAACCCTTTGCTAATCCAAGAGTGCATATCTGAAAATCATAATCATTTCCATGACACGCCAAAACTCAGGCCTAACTCTCCCATCTAGTTGCCCTCTAACCTTCCTGAATAAAATATCCTCTCCTAACTGCTTTTAACCTGTTTCTACTAAATGTACATATATCCAACCATTCAATCATCACTTTCACTTTAAAAACTCATCTTCTTACAATGTCCTGAGCAGGTAAATTTATAAAAATACTTTATCTTATCTTGGAGGGATGCAGCACAATATGATAAACACAAAGTTTCCTAAACTTCAGTAATTTTTATACTTCTTTCATGATTTTTATCACATTCTGTTACCAGTTGCATGCCTTTTAAAAATATTTTAATTTTAATTCATTCACCTTTCAACTTAAATTTTTTTTTTTTTTTTTTTTTTTTTTTTTTTGTGGTACGTGAGCCTCTCACTGTTGTGGCCTCTCCCGTTGCGGAGCACAGGCTCCGGACGCGCAGGCTCAGCGGCCATGGCTAACGGGCCCAGCCGCTCCGCGGCATGTGGGATCTTCCCAAACCGGGGCACGAACCCGCGTCCCCTGCATCGGCAGGCGGACTCTCAACCACTGGCGCCACCAGGGAAGCCCTCAACTTAAATTTTAAAGTAAACTTTAGATTACTATCTAATATCCCTATCCATAAAATCAAAGTTTAGTGTGCTTTTTATGTTTCCTAAACATTAAAATAAAGGCATAACTATTAGTATCCTTAAATGTTTGTCTTGAATTACTTAAAATAATCTCAGGAGCACGTTGGTAAAACCAGGGCTGTTGCATGCAAAAGTCTAAGGGTGCCATTTGCATCATGGTCACATCAGAGCTGTTCAGGGCACAGCCTGTGGATGTACATGTTAACCCTGAGTAAACCTTGGGAACTTTAAAAATAGTGGAAAATAAAGAGACTATTTAGTGGGAGCCTATAAACCTGTGCTCTAGCTGTGGCACTGCCACTGATTTGCTGTGTGACTGGAGGCAATCTTTCCACCTCTCTGGACTCCAGCCTCCAGATCTGAAAAATAAGGGGGTTGGATTGGAGGAGCTATAAAGTCTCCTTTTATTTGCTATAATCCTTCATTTGAGTAGCTCTAGTCATTTTGGATATAATTCTGGGGCTTTTCCTAGCTTTTAATCCCAGAGGAAAGCCTTGCTATTATTGTAATTCAGTCAAATGAGTACTTAGATACTGAGGAAAAGAATTTTCTTTGTCCTTTGCTTAGGAGGTAAGATCAGGTAAGTCTTCCAAGATGGGATTCATGTTGGGCAAGAGGGCAGCTCCAGGCAAAACTGTGGGTTTGATGTTACTGTACAGAATCAGATGCTATCACTATGGTTGTAGATATTGCTATTTGTGAACTTTTCCCCCTCTTGACTAGAGAGTAAACTCTTTGCAGGCAAGGGCTGAAATCCTCATAGGGCATTAATGCAGTAGGATCTCAATAAATGTTTGAATATGGGAACAGAAGGGAAAGGAGAGGAAGGAGAAGGGAAAATGGGAGGGATAGAAAGGAAAGGAAGGAGATGGGACTGAGGGCTTCCCCTTTTATTCCTTAGGGTAAGCTAAATCATTTTGGTTCATCACAGGAGTGACACCTAGATGTGAAGGGTATTTTTTCACTCTTCCTGCTCCCTGTCTTAATTTTCAAGAATGCATTATTTCATATAGTGGAAATATCATGTAGGATGTTTTTCTAATCCTTCACTATAGTTAAGACTATTTTGAGATTTCCCTTATGTGTCTTTGACCTATTATTCATAAATACACCCTATTTAAATGATTTAATGCAATGCTAATGATTATTTATTTCCATTCATTCATTCATTTATTCTAAAAATACTTTCGAACCCCTACTATGTGTCAGGAACCATGCTACATATTGTTGAAAATATGATGATGAATACGATATGGTTCATGACTTCAAAGTTTTCATAGGCTATTTTGGGAGACAGGTAAATTAGAATAGACCCTTGACATTTGTGAACTACTGTTCAGTGTTTCAACTATCCAACTCACAAACAGCTTCAAACATGAATTTAATTGTATTGAGAATAATTATACTGATATTATGGGCTGTTGAAAGGATTAACTGAGATAATGCATTTTTAAGCACCTAGGATGCATCTATTTTTTAAAATAAATTTATTTATTCTTGGCTGCACTGGGTCTTCGTTGCTGCGCACAGGCTTTCTCTAGTTGCGGTGAGCGGGGGCTACCCTTCATTGTGTTGCGCAGGCTTCTCATTGCGGTGGCTTCTCTTGTTGTGAAGCACAGGCTCTAGGTGCGTGGGTTTCAGTGGTTGTGACACATGGGCTCAGTAGTTGTGGCTCGCGTCTAGAGCAAAGGTTCAGTAGTTGTAGCGCATGGGCTTAGCTGCTCCGCGGCATGTCGGATCTTCCCGGACCGGGGCTCAAACCCGTGTCTCTTGCATTGGCAGGCGGGTTCTTAACCACTGCACCACCAGGGAAGCCCCCTCGGATGTATTTAAATCAAGAGCACTGTAAAAATCTTGTACAAGGGGACTCATG
This sequence comes from Physeter macrocephalus, assembly GCF_002837175.3. Taxonomy (NCBI): domain Eukaryota; kingdom Metazoa; phylum Chordata; class Mammalia; order Artiodactyla; family Physeteridae; genus Physeter; species Physeter macrocephalus. The sequence continues at coordinate 28,313,740 of NC_041222.1, forward strand.
TGGCTAGCCAAACCAGACACAGGGTAACTGGGATGGGTTGCAAGGAGGAGGGACTATGGGCAGAATATCCATTCTCCAGTTTGGGGGAGAGGTAACATATATACATATAACCAATAAAAACATGGAAATATGGTAGAACATGCAAAAATATATGAAATCAATTGTAGGAGTTGTAAAACATAAGTCACAGTCCAACTTCTTATGTGGCACTATTTTTTAAAATCACAAAGTATTTAACAAGATTGAAAAGAAGGGGTTTCCCTGGTGGCGCAGTGGTTAAGAATCCGCCTGCCAACGTAGAGGACACAGGTTCAAGCCCTGATCCGGGAAGATCCCACACGCCACGGAGCGACTAAGCCTGTGCGCCACAACTACTGAGCCTGCGCTCTAGAGCCTGCAAGCCACTACTACTGAAGCCCGCGCGCCTAGAGCCCATGTTCCGCAGCAAGAGAAGCCACCACAATGAGAAGCCCGCACACCGCAACGAAGAGTAGCCCCTGCTCGCCACAACTAGAGAAAGCCCGCGTGCAGCAACAAAGACCTAACGCAGCCAAAAATAAATAAATAAATAAAATAAATTTTTTTAAAAAAGGATTGAAAAGAAGAAGCATGAGCACATTGGTGTAAATCCAGTGAAGATCATTCCTCCTGCCATCTCCACCTAGATAAAGTTCTGCTTCCCTGTCTGCACAAATATAGCTGTTCATATCAATACTTACACAGCTTTGCATCACTTAGAACACAAATTTATGACTCATCTTATCTATCAGTCTTTGTTAACTCTGATGACATTATTTGAAATTGTCAAAAGAAAACTTTTTTTTTTCCTCCCTGGCCTCCTTTCATCAAAAATGTTCTGAGCAGCCTCTGTTCTCTGTCCATTTGTCTGTCTCTTTCAGGTCTGTTTTTTTTCCTGCTGTTGCTTCTCCCTTGCCTCATCAGAATTGTTTGGTGAGGTTGGTCAGATAGAATGTGTCTCAGGACTTCCCTGGTGGCGCAGTGGTTAAGAATCTGCCTGCCAATGCAGGGGACACGGGTTCAAGCCCCGGTCCGGGAAGATACCACATGCTGCGGAGCAACTGAGCTCGTGCGCTATACCTACTGAGCCTGCGCTCTAGAGTCCACGAGCCACAACTACTGAGCCTGAGCACCACAACTACTGAAGCCGCCTGTGCTCTGCAACAAAAGAAGCCACCGCAATGAAGAGTAGCCCCCGCTCGCCACTAGAGAAAGCCTGTGCACAGTAATGAAGACCCAGTGCAGCCAAAAAAAAAAAAAAAATTTAAAGAAAAAAAAAGAATTAGCGTCTCAGAGACTGGAGAAAGCAACTGTGTCCTAGTTTGTTTGAAGGTCCAGGACCTTGGACAGTAACACAAGTGCCCTCCCCATTTAAACACTCATCATACTCTGCCTATACAGTCAATAATGAGCAGGAATCATAAATGTGTGTGTCAGGGACCTGCCATAAGACTCAATTTGATAAGTGTTATCCTAGCAGAATAAACAAAGCGCTGTAGGAGACTCAAAGAGGGAGAGATTTAACCTTCTTAAAGAATCTGGGAGGGCTTCCCTGGTGGCGCAGTGGTTGAGAGTCCGCCTGCCGATGCAGGGGACACGGGTTCGTGCCCCGATCCGGGAAGATCCCACATGCCGCGGAGCGGCTGGGCCCGTGAGCCATGGCCGCTGAGCCTGCGCGTCCGGAGCCTGTGCTCCGCAACGGGAGAGGCCACAACAGTGAGAGGCCTGTGTACCACAAAAAAAAAAAAAAAAAAAAAAAAATCTGGGAAAGTATCATACAGAAGGTGATACCATACTGGGACCTCAGAGTAACAGTCATAGTATACAGCTGTTTGAGCTAAAATGGATCTCAGTTTTATACAAGTTTAGTTTTAAAAAAAAGTTTTGCTTAGTGTATCAGGAGTAGAAATGGCTACATACAACAGAAAACCTAAATAAATAACTTAACAAACAAGGTAGAAGTTTGTAAAAAAGTCCACAGACAGTCAATACAGAGCTAATATGGAGGCTTCACAGTCATTAGAAACCCAAGATACTTATGTCTTCCTCTTCCACTATCCTTAGTGGTTTCCTTTCTGAAGGGCAACTCATGACCCAAGATGGCAGCTCAGACTTCAGCCCTTCCATCTATATTCTAAGCAGAAATAAGAAGAGGGCAATAATGGTACCTCTATTATCTAAGTGAGCCTCTTTTAAGGCGATGTCCTGGAAGTTCACCCTACAACTTCCATTCACAACTCACTGGTCATCCCTAGCTACAAGAGAGATTGGGCAGGGGCTTCCCTGGTTGTGCAGTGGTTAAGAAAGAATCCGCCTGCCAATGCAGGGGACACGGGTTCGAGCCCTGGCTTGGGAAGATCCCACACGCCGCGGAGCAACTAAGCCCGTGCGCCACAACTACTGAGCCTGCGCTCTAGAGCCCGTGAGCCACAACTACTGGAGCCCGTGTGCCACAACTACTGAAGCCTGCACGCCTACAGCCTGTGCTCTGCAACAAGAGAAGCCACTGCAATGAGAAGCCCTCGACAACTAGAGAAAGCCCGCGCACAGTAATGGAAGACCCAACGCAGCCAATAAATAAATAAGAGATTGGGCAATGTAATATTTTGGGTGGACACATTAAAGCCCATAACAAAATCAGAATTTTGTCAGTGAGAGGGAAGAGGAGAATAAATATTAGATAGGCAATCTGCAGTCTCTGCCACATTTAGTAAACCCCATAAGTGACCTTGGGGTCATGTTCCCTGTATCCCAGAGCCTAGCACAGAAATGAAAATATGCATGAATAAACTGCATTTTGGGGAAATTGTGAGGTCTCCAATTCCTCATGGAGGGTTCTCCTCACTGCACTCTTATTTCCCAGAATTTCTACTCACTGATCCTTGTTCCCCTCTGAAGTCACCCTGAGCAGATCTGCCTTTTTCTTACAGGGCAAACATTTAGATATCTGGAGACACTTCTCATGCCCTGTCTTCTTCCCCCAGATCTTTACTTTTCCAGGACCATGACCTCCACCCTCTCAGCCATTTCTCATAAGACAGGACTCCTGGGTTCTCCCTTTCAATTTGGTTTTATGGCAGTTTTGTCCCAGCCTGAAGCCAGGAATGAATGAATCCATTTCAACCATAGGCAGGACTTAATTTCAGGTACTCTCTGGTGTCCAAACTGACTAAAATAAGGCCTTATAAATTATTTTATTAAATTTCCCTGCAATTAAACCTCTTACAAAATAGATAGGGAGAAAAGGGAGACACATGCAAAGTAAAACACCATCCCGAAAGCTGTTACTTGATATTCACAAAATATTACCTCCCCTGTGTTTTATATGAATAGCTCCTGGCATAGTAGAGATTTGCCTTTTGGTTCCAGCTCCAGGTGCTGCTTCCCTGCTTTCCTTGGGAGTTGATCATGCAGGTCATGTACCCCTATCTCTCTTCTCTTCAAAGCCTTGGGTCTCTCTGATTGAAACACTATTCACACACTGTACCATGGGGCGCTCACTCTCTACCCTGAAGAATCAGTGGGAGCTTTTCTAGAAGATACTGCCTCTAACTCAAGGCCTCAAATTTGCCTGATCTCCCATTAAACGTCCCATCCACCGTTGGGTCCAGCCTATCTTTCTGCTTCTGCATTCCTGGATTAACTCTGCTTTCACATATTTTATGAATATATACACCCACTCATGTAACCACCACAGATTAAGACAGAATATTTATTGCTCCCTAGAAGGCTCCTTTGTACTTCCTTCCAGTCAATACCTACCCCTCAACAATTGTCACTATTCTGGTTAGTTTTGCCTGCTTTTGAACTTCAGATCAGTGGAATTAGCCTGTAGGTACTCTTTTTTGTCTGCTTCTTTCCTTCACCATTATGTCAGAGAGATTCATCCATGTCGTGTGTAGCAGTGTTTTGCTCTTTTCCATTGCTGTGTTGATCGTGGCAAGTGATTCAAATATTTCAATGTGAGTCTACTATGTGGCCAAGATTGAGAACTGTGGCTCTGGAGTCTGAAAAAACAGGGTTGGAATCCTATCTTCGTGACCTGGATTTGTTCCTGAAATGTCCATCAGCAGGTGCTCTTTGGGCTCGACTAGACATTTGGCCTCACTCAGTTACCATAGGCCTCATTTGGCATCAGATTAACTAACAAAGGGCCAAGGTAAGAAACAGCATGCCAATAGGACAGCACCTGGTACCCTGGTACTTCTCTTCAGCAGGAGTTCTTGTGGTAATCCAGTGGTTAGTCTTCTTTGGCTCCCCCGGTCCAGGGAGACAAAATCACACCAGTGAATGGGGCAACAGCCTTAGCTTAGAAATGCCCTGTCCCAAATAGGAATCAATACCTTGTGTCCCACAGGCATAGCTTTCAGGTTCTCTGTGGGAGATGAACCTAGTCTCAAGAGTCACTGTGCTTAGGGTGGCCCAGAGCCATGGCTTCTCACCAGGTACTTATATATCCTGGGCCAGATGCACTTTACCAATCAGGGGTTATTTTTACTATAAGCAATGCTGCCTACTACTATAGCTGATATTGCACCTTTATTACACTTCCAGGGAGACAGAGCTGTAAAGTTAGCCCAAATTTGTCCTAAGAGAAGGAGAACGTAAAATGTTCTATTCATACCCCCTTCAGCTGACATGCTGACCTTTATAGAATAGTTAACCAACAAGGTTAGGTCTGAAAATGTCCCTGTTTCTTGAGTTAAAATCAGTATTTGGCACATGAAGATGCTTAATGAATGTTTGTCAATGAGCAAATTAATGATAAATAACAACAAAACTACTTGACTTCTATGTTATCTTGGGCAAGTCTTACTTTCTGTTACATCCCTGCTACCTCTTTTGTAAAATGGGAATAATAATAATGTAATAATAGTTCTTATCTCTATAAGATTGTTGTAAGGATTAAATCAGATAAAGTATGTCAAAGATATTATGAACAGCTACACTTGAACTTTATTATTATAGATGGTGAGAGGAAGCTTAAAGAGAGAAAGGGATTTGCACCAGGTCACAAATGGTGGCAGAAATGCTCAGGTCTCCTGACTCCCAGCCCAGTGCCTGTCCATAATAGCACATGGCTCCTTACCCAGTTAATGTATAGAAAATCATAAATCTCAAACCAATTAGTATTTTTGTCCAGGAGAGAAAACGTTTGTGAAGGTCGACTTTGCATGGCAGACTCGTCACCCGTCCTTCACAGAATACAGTCCATTCAGGGTACTTCTCCTAGCATTATGGGTGAAATCAAGATTTTTCTCAAGGGCATGAGAAAAAGTGAAAATTGTGTTCTTAGCTTGCTGCTGATTAGCAGACAAACGGCAAACAGAACCTCTAAGCATTCATTCTTGAAAGCTCTGGTTCCTTTTTCCTTTCCAACAGCCACTGCAGGGAGAGGGATGTAAAAAGCAATATGATCAGAATGTAATGAAGGAACAAATCTCACTAGGAGTCAAATACCATTGTTTTTTTTTTTTTTTTTTTAAAAAGGCACCATGGCAGAAACCCAAAAATCAGAGGCTTCCCCCAGTGTTCTCTGAATCCATTTTTTTTAAGCTGTTAAAAACACCCTTAAAATAAACCTGCCATCTTGTGAGGACAGGAAGAAGGTTGCCTGTCTTTCCACCACCATCTGCAGGGCTAGCTCAGCTTTAGGCTTCCTTGAGCCACACTCCCCCGCCTCCAGCCTGTTCTTTACAACATGTCAGGGTGGGGTTGATTATAGTCTTTTTCCCTAACTTAGCAAAATTTAGTTCCAGTTAAAATTTGAAGTGAACCAAGAAGAGACCATAGAGATTGTAATTGACTTCACAGTGGACTTTATTCTTGTAATTTCACTGTCTCTAATAAAGTTGACCCTGGAACAACGCAGGAGTTAGTGGTGCCCACCCACCACACGGTTGAAAATCCCTCTATAAATTATAGTCTGCGCTCCTCACCCGGGATTCCTTCATACCCGGGGTTCCTTCATACTCCCAATTACTGTATTTCATATCTGCAGTTCCACATCCACGGATTCAACTAACCGCAGATTCAACAGTGGATTTTATAGTATTTGAGAAAAAATGCGCATGTAAGAAGATCCGTGCAGTTCTAACCTGTGTTGTTCAAATGTCAACTGTAAGTTCTAACATTGTGCTTGATCCATTTGTATTTATCAGTCTGAGTTTGGCTCAGGATAGTTTGTAAGTACGTTCAGGGCTTGGGCTACGTCTAGCATTAGAGCTTGGTCTACTACTGGGGTCGTGGCTCAGACTGTGGTTGGTGTCAGGGTTCACCGGGTAGCTGTGAGTAGGGCTCAATCTGTGGTGGGCTATGAATGTAGTCTGTGATTAGGAAAGAGACCTGTCTGTGATCAGTATTAGGGGTCAGTCTGTACTGGAATCAGGTCTCAGTCTGCAGCAGAAATCAGATTTGTTTGTGGTGAGCGCTACAGTTCAATCCATAGCTGGGGTTATAGCAGGATAGGGCTCTCTTCCAGGAAAGAAGAGCAGGAAGCATTGATCAGGAGTAGGGAAAGTCCATTCAGGAGCTGTTAGACCAGAACACTGAGCAGATGGGGAGCCAGAGAACCGAGGTGTGGCAGGGGGGATCAAGATTGAGTTACGACCCCCATCAAAATGGCTTAAATTAAAAAGACTTACAGTATCAAGTGTGGGTGAGAATGCGGAGCATCTGAAACTTTCTTGTATTACGGGTAGGAGTATAAATTGTACAACAATACTGAACAACTGTTTGGCAGTACATATAAAGCTAAGTGTGCATATACCCGGTGGTTCAGCACTTCCATTCCTGGAATGAACAAACAACTGTTACATACAACATGGATAAGTCTCACAATATAGCGTTAAGCAAAAGAAGACAGACACCAAAGAGTAGATATTTTATGAGTTCATTTATGTGAAATTCAAAAACAGGCAAAATTAATCTATGGTGGCTAGGAGCCAGAATAGGGGTTATATTTAGGGGGTGGTATGTGCAGGAGGGGCCTGAAGGAGCCTTCTGGAAAGATGGTATGGTATATATTTTGAACTGGATGGTGATTACACAGGTGAACATATATAAAAATTCACTGAGATGAACATTTGTACACTTTACCACATGTAAGTTATATCTCAATGTGAAAAAAAGAAACAATACAGAAGTGTGGTTGGTTAAAGACTAGCTGGGGAGTTAATTCCACAGTCCTGACTTTTCTGCCATGACAATTGTGATGTTACTGCCATGGTTTGTTGAGCCTGAGGGGTAGGCCTCAGGGGTTTTGGGGATGAGAGGGTGCAGCCCTTGAAGCAACCGCAATGGGCAATAATGTAGTATAAAAAGCCACAGGCTTGGAGTCAGAAGTCCTGAGTTTGGATCTTAGCACTCTGCTTAGTATCTAATACAGTGGGAAGCACTGGTGTGTTGTAATCGGTCATGAGGTGAGTTACAAATTATTCATTGGTAATTATAAATCACTGAAGCTTTTAGGAATTTTCTCTCAATTTATTTGAATTCATAATACATGCACTTGGTTAAAAACAAATTAAATCTTATAAAAGAGTATACAGTGAAAGGTCCATTTTCCTCTCATCCTTGAGTCCGAACACCAGTCCCCCATTCTCTCTCTTGAGAGGCAACCATTGTCATCAGCTTCTTAAATACCCTTCCAGAGATATTCTATGCATGTTCATGAATGATTTCCTTGAAGAAAATCCGGGCAGTTTCAAGGTATGCATATAATAATGTTGCTTGCATACTGAACGCTTTATTTTCAAAACTGAATAAGGTTTTCATTATAAAAATAATACATGATTATTTACAAATCATGTAAAGTAAAAGTGAATGCTCCCTGCATCCACTCTGCCACGTCTCACTCCTCAATTCCAGGGTTAACCACTATGAACGGTTTCCTATGTGGCCTTTCTTGACAGCTTTATGCATGTGTAAACATACATAGAATATAACTATAAATAGTAAATTTGCAATCTGATTTATTTTCATCAACAATATATCAAAGATATAGTTCCACATGAATTGCATATAGCTCTTCTTACCTTTCTTAAAGGCTGTGTAACATCAAATACTTTCCAAAGGGAGAGAAAGAGATGAAGATATGGCAGGAATTACACTGGGGAGTGTGTCCACCTGAAAGCATCATCTCTCAAAATGTTCCAGAAGAAAAAATGTTGAAAGCAGCTGATTTACTCCATTTGGGTCTCAGTTTCTCATCTGCAAAATGGAGACAATATTGAAAGCCCTAATTGCCTCACAAGATTGTCAAGAGGATTACACAGAAGGAGAATGAATGACAGAGTACTTCGAAAACTGAAAAGTGCTGTGCAGATGTGGGAGACTGTTATTCCTGGAAGGGAGAAGGAAGGGGCAGTAGTTCCAGGATCTAAAGTCTAACAACCACCACTAATAATAATTGCTTTCCCTGCCCTTCTTCGCCAAATGAACAGTTCATCTTTGCATAATAATTGTGGACATTCATTAAGCTCTTACTTTGCCAGGCATTCTTCTAATAAATATCATATATATACACACACATATATATGATATATATTATGAGATAGGTACTCTGATTATCTTCATTTGACTATAAGGCAATTAAGGCTGACATAGTTGCCAAGTGGTAGTCTTATTTCTGAACTGTGCCAAACTCTGTGCTATTCATTTTGAAGGATTTTTCAGGCTTCAACTATGTGGTTGGGCTGAGATTTAGACAGTTAGGGATTATGTACTGAAGAAAGAAGGGGTTCATTCCACTGGTACTAAAAAATAAAAAGCAACAAATGACTCAAAATCCTGGGTCTCATAGGTAGTCAGTCACACAGGTGGTCACACTGCCACCTGCTCTGAGACCCTTCTTGACTCCCCTCTGCTAAATAAAAGCCAAGCTCCTCAGCCTAGTGTTCCAAATCTTCCTTAGTTCAGTCAAATAACCTTTCCAGGCCTTTGTTTTATACTACAGGAACTTCTAAACCCGTCATTCATACCTTTTTGGGAACCTGTTAGAGGTTAAATTGTATCCCCTTAGAAAATGTATGTTGAAGTCCAACCCCCCATACCTCAGAATGTGACCTTGTTTGGGAATAGCATCGTTGCAGATGTAATTCTTTATGATGAAGTCCTGCAGGAGTAGGGTGGACCCCTAATCCAATATGACCTATGTCCTTATGAGAAAATGACCACATGAAGAGACAATCAGGGAGAATGCCATGTGACCATGAAGGCAGAGGTTGGAGTCATTGAGCTGCAAGCCAAGGAATGCCAAGATTGCCAGTAAACCACCAAGGGCTAGGAAGAAGCAAGGAAGGATGCCCCTACAGGGTTGTTTTTTTTTTTTCTTTTTTTTTTTGTGTGAGGTAGGCGGGCCTCTCACTGTTGTGGCCTCTCCCGTTGCGGAGCACAGGCTCCGGACGCGCAGGCTCAGTGGCCATGGCTCACGGGCCCCGCCGCTCCGCGGCATGTGGGATCTTCCAGGACCAGGGCACGAACCTGCGTCCCCTGCATCGGCAGGCGGACTCTAAACCACTGCGCCACCAGGGAAGCCCGCCCCTACAGGTTTTGAAGGGAGAGTGGTCCATCCAATACCTTGATTTGGGACTTCTAGCTTCCAGAACCGGGAGACAATACATTTCTATTATTTTTAGTTGGCTGGTTTGCAATACTTTGTTACCACAGCCCCAGGAAACTAATGCAGAACCTCAGCCGTTTAACCCCCGGATACTGCATCAGGCCAAGATGCATCAGGCCTTCTTTTTTCCTGTCCCATTCCTGTTCTCTCAGCCAGCCATAGCATCCTTGGCGTTTTGCTAGTACAACACAGACAATCACAGCCATGACATTCCCCATCTCTTCTGGCAGGCAACACACCAATGGTCTGTTTACTTCCCGACACACTCTGCGCAGGGCCAGTCAGGTCCCCTGCCCCCTGCCTCTTCCTGGCTCAGGGCCAGCCCAGCCCCTCTGGGGAGACAGTAGATTGAAGCCCCCTCCTACGTTGCCTAGGCGACAGTGCCTGAGTGCCCTGGAGCCAAGCAGCTGTGGCTACAGGGAAGGGAGGGACCAAGGGAAGGGGGAAGGGAGGAGGAGGACTACGGGAAAGACCCGAGGAGAGTCCTTAAAAGTGGCTCTAGTACAAACCCAGAAGATGAAATTAAAACTGCCTCACCATAACCACCCTTATAAGGCAAAATGCAAGACTTGAGATGGAGAGGAAAGACTTTACTCAGAGGATTCTATACAGAGTTCAGCTCTGTGGGTCTTTGAGTCCAAACCCTGTTGAAGCCCATGCTTTGAGACCTTTTGACAGCATGAGCGATCAAAAGATAAAATTCAGGCAAATGGGGACTGGCACTTTGCATACCAAAAGCAAGTCTTCTATAAACTGCCTTAAGGTGCACAGTAAATGAAGAGAAAGATGCCTGCGATTTTTAGTTCACCGTAAGTAATGCCTGCTGTGTGGAGGGAAACAGGGCGCTGGTTAGTTGGGGAGGGAGTACAAGGAGGAACAAGGAGGGAGTACAAGGAGGAACAATGTGCTCCTCAAGGAGCACATTGTCCTTCCTTCAATAATTACTGCAGCAATGGACTTCTATAGTTGCATGCTGGAACATTCCAAGGCAATTTTTCTTAGTCCATGGGGTTAGGTAGGGCTTCAGTGGGGCATGGAACTCAGTCCTAATCAATCAGGTTAACACAGTGCCCTGGCCACAGATTGGTACAGAGGTGGGCACATACCCAATCTTAGCCAATGATGAGTTTTGAGTCTTTTGCTAGGATTGCTGAGAGGAATACATGTTTTCTCTTCTGTGCTAGGAGCTGCCATCACCATCCTGCCACCACATGGAATCTTGCATGAAGCCAACATGGTGGCAAGCACAGCTGAGAGATGGAGGAAGATTGGGAGCTGATGACATCATTTGAGCCCCTGAATGAAGCCAATACATTCTATGTTTCTTAACCTGGTTTCTGTTACTTCCGATTCAAAATGTTCAATAAAAGATAAGTTAGAAACTCTTTTAACTGATTAACCAGATTAACCAATGCTTTTCATTCCCTATGTAAAACACACTGATCTATGCCCTTGTATACTGAACACTCACAGCCAATGGCTGCTTTCTGGTACTTTGTCCCCCAGACTGTTTATGTTAGTTGTATTTATTACTGCAATTTTGTTAGTTAATTAAATATTAAGTAACTACAGAAAAACAAGTGCAAAAAGATAAGACTTCCTGGTTCTATGAAAACTAAATTAAATGCTTTTGAAAGACTTGATATAAAGTATTTCAAAATTGCTTTGGGTTTAGATATGGATACACACATAGTTAAAAATGAAACAATAAAAATATGGATGGGTTTTACACTCATCTTTGGAAGGGTCTTTAGGTTCTTTTTCCCCTCTAAAGAGCCCAATGCCAGACATAGTGGATGACACATAGTGGATGAGAAAGAGACCATTAATTGTCTCATAAGAAGCTTTGCAGCTTTGACCTGGGACACTTGGAACATTTACTCTAGGGGGAGCCAGGCACTGTGTAAGAAGTCTATCTATCCTGAGACCACGGTGCTTTTAGGAAGCCCAAGCTAGCCACATTGAGAGAAAAAGAGATGCCCCGTTAACTCCCAGCTCTTCCAGCCATCTCAGCTTAGGGACCAGAAAAGTGAGTGAGGAAGCCATCTTGGATATCTATCCCAGTCAAGCTTTCAGATGACTCTAGCCCTAGCGAGAATCTGACTTCAACTTTATAAGAGATTCTGAGTGAGAAACACCCAACTGAGCCAAGTTTTCCCTCAGAATCATGAGGGAAAACATTATTATTAATAATAACTTAATAATAATAATACGGTTGGTTTGTTATATAGCAACAGATAACCAGTCTTTTGTGGATGAAAGGAAAGAGTTACAAGAAAAAGGAGGTGGCCTCTACTGTCAAATACCATCAAGAGATCATGGAGGATGAGAAAAGGCCATTGTGGTTAGCAACTGAGAAGTCATCATTGTCCTTTAAGCACTGCAGTTTCAGTAGAATGGTGGGAGCAGCAGCCAAACTGGAAGTGTTCTAGGGCAAGTGAGCGGTACGAAATTGATAAAATGGTAGATTGGTCTTTTTTCTTTCTTTCTTTTTTAATAGTTTAACATTCAGTGATGATCCTTGCCTGAATCAATTATCTTATTGGAGATTGCAAAATGGTGATTTTCTAATTCTATCAGTCCTTCTACATTTATTAGCTACATTCTTCTATAAAGGAGAGTTTTCCCTCATCAATTGGGAATGAACCTAATTTCTTCCAAAAATGGCAGGTTAAATGCTTCATTCTTTCTCTTTAATTATCAATTTCCTGACAAAGAAGTTGGTGTCATAGTATTTCCATTGGTGCAAATGAGTTTTCTTCTCCTTTCACTCATTCTCTCTTTGAGTATCATTATGGATTCACATGCGGACTCATGTATCACATTTACTCAATGTGTTACAATCAATTACAGACCAAATTAGTCTTTAAAGATGTAATGGAGGATAGGGCTAAGAATGTGGTCAGAAAATTCCTGGAAGAATACACTGGTTAAAGAAATACACACACACACACACACACACACTCTTATCCTTATCAGTAATCAAAAAATGAAAATCAAAGCTATATAAAGGAGAAAAAACTATAAAATATTCAATTCTGCTACTGGATATATAACCCCCCCCAAATTCTCACAGGTCACAATAAGGGGCATATATGAATATATTCACAGCAGTATTGTTTTTGGTTGTGGGGAGTTGGAGACAATGTGGGTGTCCATAACTGAAGAAGTCCTTGAGAGCAAAATGTGGTGGATGAGTACTATACAGTAGTTAGAAGCAATGGACTAGATCTTAAAAACATGTTGCTGCAAGGAAAAAAAAAAGAAAAAATATATTTTATAATACTATCTACATAAGAAAAAAACACATGCATCTAAAACAATGGTACACTTTTCAAATAAACACCTGCAGACAAAAGGATGTACACTGAACAGACTGGAATGTTTTCCTACGGTGAGAAAGGGGAACGAGGTTGGAAAATATGGATAAAAGAGAATAAAAAATAAATAAACCAATGTGAGAGGCTTTGCAAGTGAGGAATAGGATCGAGTTAATCCCCTCTATTTAAGTAAAAATAAATAAATGACTAAATAAATAAATTGCTACTACAATCATTCTGGAAAGTAAAATCTTTAAAAACATTGACCTAGCAATTCTACTTTTAGGAATCTAGCCTAAGCAAATAGAAACTAACACTTGTTAGTGTTGTAACAGTGAGAAAAATGGTCAGCATGTGTTCCTTTGCCCTCACCCACACCCTGCAATATATATCCCCAGGTGCTTCAGGGAAACCTCAGAGGTGTTCCACAGGTGTTTGTGATGTGCTTGTGAACAAGTGTAGTCACATGGTATTGGTACTTAAATTCATCATCTCCAGCTCCAGCCCCTTCCATTTGGCATTGCTATTTCCACTGCCTTTTCTGGGCATGGTTATGACTGTCACTGTCACTCATCTGGAGTCCTTCAGTTGCTAAGGTTGCAGAGTGTTATTCTGCAGCATAGCCAAGACTATCTTGCTCTTCTTTTGGTTTTACATATTAGAAGTCTATCATTGTGGGACTTCCCTGGCGGCGCAGTGGTTAAGAATCCGCCTGCCAATGCAGGGGACATAGGTTCGAGCCCTGGTCCAGGAAGATCCCAAGTGCTGTGGAGCAACTAAGCCTGTGTGCCACAACTACTGAGCCCGCATGCTGCAACTACTGAAGTTCGTGTGCCTAGAGCCCGTGCTCTGAAACAAGAGAAGCCACCGCAGTGAGAAGCCTGCACACCGCAACAAAGAGTAGCCCCCCCTCGCCACAACTAGAGAAAGCCCGCGTGAAGCAACGAAGACCTAATGCAGCCAAAAATAAATAAATAATAAAGTTAGAAGTCTATCATTGTTACAAGTTTTCAGGAAATAACTCTTTCAGTATTTTCTTACAATCTCCCTCCTTTACCAACACCCCCCCCCAAATTTTTGCAAACCATGCTGGAAGACAAATGCAAGTAATAGATATGCTGGGCTGGAAAGTGAAATGGGAAATGCAAATCTAAACCACAATGAGACACCACTTCACATCCATTAGGATGGCTAGGCTAATATAAAAAATGGAAAATAACAAGTGTTGATGAGGATGTAGAGAAATTGGAACCTTTGTGCATTGTCGATGGGAATGTAAAATGGTGTAGCCACTGTGGAAAACATTTTGGTGGTTCCTCAAAAAGTTAAGCACAGAATTACCATATGATGCAGCAATTCCACTCCAAGGTAGAATTCAACAGAAAGGAAAGCAGGGACTCAAGTAATACTTGCATACCAATGTTCACAGCAATATTATTCACAACAGCCAAAGGTGAAAGCAACATAAATGTCCACTGATGGAGGAATGGATAGACAAAATGTGGTGTATACATACAATGGTGTATTATTCAGCTTTAAAAAATGAAATTCTGATACATGCTATAACATGGTTGAACCTTGAAAACATTATGCTAAGTGAAATAAGCCAAAGTCAAAAGGACAAATATTGTATGAGGTACTTAGAATAGGCAAATTCATAGAGACAGAAAGTAGAATGGAGGGAGGTACCAGGGACTGGGGGGAGGGGAGAGTGGGAGAATTATGTTTAATAGATACAGAGATTCTGTTTGGGATGATGAAAAAGTTCTGGAAATGTATGGTAGTGATGGTTGAATATTGTGAATGTAGTTGCTATTGACTGAATTATGCAACCCCCCCCAGCCCAATTCATATGTTGAAGTCCTAACCTCCCAATGTGATACGATTTGTAGATGGGGTCTTGGGGAGATTTTAGATTTTGAGCTCATGAGCGTGGGGCCCTCAAGATGAGATTAGTGCCTTTATAAGAAGGGACACCAGAGGGTTTGCTCTCTTTCTCTCCCCCCCATGTGAGGACACAGTGGGAAATCAGCATCTATAAGCTAGGAAGGGAGCTCTCACCAGAAACCGACCACATTGGCATCTTGATCTTGGACTTTCAGCCTCCAGAACTGTGAGAAAATAAATTTCAGTTGTTTAAACCACCAGCCTATGGTATTTTGTTATGGCAGCCCGAACTAAGATAGTAGCTAATGCCACTGAGCTGTCTACCTGAAAATC
This sequence comes from Physeter macrocephalus, assembly GCF_002837175.3. Taxonomy (NCBI): domain Eukaryota; kingdom Metazoa; phylum Chordata; class Mammalia; order Artiodactyla; family Physeteridae; genus Physeter; species Physeter macrocephalus. The sequence goes on from NC_041222.1 coordinate 28,328,920, forward strand.
ATTAAAATGATAAAATTATGATATGTATTTTTTACCATAATAAAACAAAATGGAAACAAAAAATGAAAAGGGCAATTCTGGTATCTTGCCTCTCTTTGTAAATCTGCCGGTGCCAATCTTAGAAGGACATTAGTAATTGTACAGTAGTGACTCTAGGCAACTCCCTCAGCCCTTCTGCCTTATATGAATGAGGTTAGTGAGGATTAGAGAAATAAACTGAATTAACCAGGATCGTAGTTCTCTCTTCTCCATCCTGTATTCCCTACCTTCAGGAATGGCACCACTATCACCCAGTTGCCCAGGCCAAAAATCTGTCATCTTTGATTCTCTCTCACCTCCCTCAACAGCTATGTCTTGGTAATTCTACTACCTTAATATCTCTCTACTCCTACCATCTCTGCCTCAGTTTGGGTCACTTTCATCCCTTGCCTATTATGATAGCTTTTTACCTGGTTTTATTACCTCTCTTCTTATTCCCTTCCAGTCTATTTTCTACAAAGCAGCCAGAGTCTTTCCAAAGTCTAATCTGATCATGTCTCTCTCATTAAACCTTTCAATAGCTCCCTTTAGTTACTTGGGGTAAGTTCAAATGCCTCAACCTGGCACTCAAGACTCTTCATGGTCTTCTGGTCTCTTCTTAACTCTCCAGTCTGATCTCTCAGCTCACCACCCAGGTTGTGCTCCAGCCCTATTAAACTTGTGGTTTCCTAAACACATCATACTCGTCTCTTCCCGATCATTGCTGGAGGATGGAAATTTTCAGAGATAAATGTCACAGGACACATGGATGTCATCCATTCTTTCTTTTGCATCCCTTAACTGTCAAGGTGAGGTCGCCCAGGGCCTGGCCTGGCCCTCTCCCTTGTTTCTTCCTGGCCTGCAAGGCAGCCTCAGTGGGCTTCTTTGGTTACTGATTCAAACTGCTTTCCTGTCCCTTTTCTTCTAGGGTTGGTGGGCAAAACATGTGACCAAACTGAAGTTGTAAGAGCTGAAACTGGAGCTTGGGCTTTGGAGTGAAAATAGGCCTGATTTCATTCAAGGCTGTGAGACCTATCAAGAGCGATAAGAACACTATGGCTCACGGGCATTCTACAGTAGGCATTGGGAACCAAACCCAGCTAGTAATATGTTACCTGCCTTCTCTGCGACCAGAAAGTCAAGGGTGGGATTCAGGATACTAGGTGCTTTGGCTGATTATAATCTTAATGTCTTTCCAGTCCACTTTCCCCCAGTCTGCTCCACCTGGTAAACTCCTACTCATCCTTAAATTCTTAACTTCTACGAATATATCTCACCAGCCTCCAAGGAGATCGTAAACTCTTTCAAGTCCTGGACTGTATCTCTATCAATGTATCCTAGTGTCTAGCATTGGTCACGATTGTATAAATGAAAAGATCATACACTTAGTTAAGTGTTAGGGTGCAATTTGAAAGGTATGTTGCCGAAGATTCATCCCCACTTCTCTCATGCGGCCAGCCCACCACTGTAGCACCATGCCTTGTCAACTTGTAGCTCCCTCTCTACCTGCTCAGTCCCCAGTTGGTGGCTGCATGTTGGGAAAGGCTGAGCATAATACTTTATTGAAATGAACTATTCAGCAGTTTAGTAGCACTCCTACCCCCCACGGCTGTACTTAGAGGCACTCCTATTACAGGACTGACTTTATTTTGCTCCCCTATGGCTTTGATTTGAGAGTCAGAGAAACATGAAAGGAAAATGGATTCAGTAACTAACATCACATCCAAGGAGAAGAGGGTGCAAGGGGGTCATGAATCTGCAGAGTTCTTCTCTCATAAGAAAACTGTCAGCACATCTCGAAAGCCTTTCTGTACCTCACAGTCTCTCCCTTTCTTGAGACTAGGCACAGCCGAGTTGGATGGTTTCCTGTCTTTTAACAACAAGAGGGTTTAAAGTAAGAAAGAGGAAGATAAAGTCAGAGAAAGGGGTGAGGGATCAGGCTGGCTTCTGCTCATAATTCAAGATGGGTCTCTAGACTCAGAGAAGGCAGCGCATCTCCATCTGTTTCGTTTCTGCTTCTGCTACCCTCTCTGGGTCCACAGGGACTGATTTACCACTGAGACACAGCCCAAGAAGGGAAGGGAGAGTTTCTTTCCTAAGTGTCTGAAAAGGAAAAACTTTGAGGAAACAGCCAAGAGAGGGAGAGGAGAGGAGTCCGTGTCTCTAGAGTGGGGAGAGGTGGAGGAAGGAGGCCGAGGCAGCACCCATGGAATGGGAGCCTGCGGGCTGGCGGGCGCGCCGGCAGGCAGCAGCTACCGGGGCCAAGCCCCCGGCAAACTCGCGGGCGCCGACATCGGCGCCACAGGCAGCCGCGGCGGAGCCCCAGGCACAGCGGGGCCTGGGTGGCGCGAGGCCTTGCGCCGGAGGCCCGCGGCCTTACCCCGGAGGCGGACCGGGGGCGGAGCAGCCCCCGAAACTGGGCTCTCCCGGCGGGCGGCCCTTTGCCTCCCCGCCTCAGCAGCAGAAAGTGCCCCACGGCGCCGCCCGCCCAGCCCGTGAGCCTCGGCCGGCCGAGGAGCTCGCCGCCCATTGGCGGCGCCGCCGCTGCGTCCCCCCCCCCCCCCGC
>NC_041222.1:28331690-28369764 GCF_002837175.3 Physeter macrocephalus
GGGAGCGGCCCCCGCCGCCGCCGCCAACGCCGCCGCCGCCGCCGCCACCGCCGCCGGCCCGGGCCCAGCCAGCGCCCGCCGCGCCGGAGTCGAGTCGTAGCCGGAGCTGCTGCTCGCGGCCCCGCCATGAGCGGAAGCGCCGCCGCCGCGGTCGCCGCCGCCGCCGCCTCAGCAGCCGCGGCCGCCGCGCACTTCCAGCCTCAGTCGTCGTCTCCCAGGCCGGGCCCCGCCGAGCTTGGGCCCCCGCGCCGCCCGCGCCCCCTGCCGCCGCCGCCCCGGCCCGAGCCCGCCGCAGCCGGCCGCCTCAGCCCTCCGGGCCACGGGCCTCTCCGGGCGGGCGCCCAGGGTGGCGGCGCCTGCGGCCGAGCGCCGGGAGCAGGTACGGGGTCCAGGAGCGGGCCAGGCGGGGAGGGGCGTGGGTTGGTCTCGGGTGTGTGTGTTGGGGGGCGCCCAGAGGCGTGTGGTGCAGCCGCCCGGCCCCGCGGCGGGGGTGGAGCGTTGTCCGGGTCAGGTTAGCCCGGCCCCGGAGCCCCTGTGAGCCTTGCGTCTCCGCTGCGCGGAGCGGCTCACAAAGCGTTTTCTCCCCTGGTGGGTAACCCCCTCCCCTAGGGTGGGCAGGGCAGGACCTCTCTAGGTCTCCTCTGGGCGGCGGAGGAAACGGAGGTTTACAGGGGGAAGTGACTTGCCCAAGGTCACATAGCCGGCGAAAGTCGTAACCTGGCTGGGACCACAGGGTCACTCTGGGCCGGCGCGGGCCCGGAGCAGGGGGCGCTGGGAGGAGGAAGAACCCCTAGCCCCGGAGAACCGAGAGAGATTGATCGCGGAGGAGGGGGCGCTAGGCCCCGGCCCCAGGCACGCCCACCCAGCGCTTTTGGGGCTGGCTTAGGAGAAAGGATCTTTTGCAGGCCGGGACGGAGGAGAGTAGCTGCTGATTTGGGGGATTGGTGGTGTCCTGGGGAGCCGCAGGGGGAGAGACTCCTGTGAGGTTGTCCTCTCAGGGAAGAGGGCTTTCTTGAGTGAGTGGGTCAGAGCTTCGGAAAGTTCTTATTGCGGGGAACATTTGGTCTCTGCCAGGCCACCTTTCCCACCACTGCACGGACTAAACCAATCCAGCTGTAATTAATAGGAGGGAGGCCTGCCTGCTTTTGTGGAGACGCCTGTAAGGTGTCTTCTTCACGAAATGGCCCGAGTTTCGTTCCTGCCCCAAACAAGTTTATATATGGCCCTAGTAAAGACGTTTCTGCCACAGAAACCCAAATGAGGTTTTCCCAGGTGGTCTGGACCTGTCACACTTGGAGAACCCCCAGAGAAAGAACAGCTATCCCAGGCGTGAAGGGGTAGGAAGTGAGAGGATTGGGACAGGTCACCCACCTCCCTGGCATGGAAGAGGGCCATGTACTGCATGAGATTCCCGTTTTTCTTTCGGGTGGGTTGTTTTTATTGTGGATGCATCTTGGGAAGGGACTTGGGTTTCTAGAGGCAACGGAGAGAGAGTAGTGTTATAGTCAATGAAGAGGGTCCTGTGGAGTTAGAAAATAGAAGCTGTAGAATGGGGGAAAAGGAGGAAATTTATTCATTGTGGGGGAAGGGAGATGAAAGGGTTGCTTGAAGGGAGGGGGACAGTGTCTAGTGTAGAGAAAAAGATTGGGCTGTTTTAAAGAGGGAGCCAAAGGTAATAAGCTTGAAAGGAGTCTCTTAGAGGTGGATGGTATCTTACAAGGTTGAGTAATAGGTATTGGTCTGCAATCACATCATTTTCTTTGAGTAAAGACAGTTGTAAGTACTTTTACATAATGTTTTGGGTACTCCCCATCCCCCCCCATTCTCTCTCATGTTCTAAGGCTGCAGGCCCGTAGTATTGTCTTGGAAGTAAGCCTTGACAAAAGAGGGAAGGGAAAGACTAATTAGCAAATGCATTAATTAGGGCTCTTTGTCCAAGATGATTCCTTGTTTAAGTCAGCTGTTTTCTTGCTGCCCTCCCGCACCTCAGCTTTCCAGTTGTGGTGGCTGTTGGCAAGGTTCTTTGGGAAGAACTGTCCTTGTTCAGACAAGATGGGTTAAATTTTTCTAAAAAACTGAGAAAAACATATTTGACAGATATATATAAAAGTATGAAAATTTACTTGTCAAAGACTTAAAATCAGGGAAATGCAAATTGAAACATCAGTGACATGCCATTTCACACTCATCAGATTGTCAGAAATTAAATGCTGTGATAACCAAGTGTTAGTAAGGTTATGGGGAAATCACCTTTTATATACTGCTAGTGGGAATGTAAATAGATACAGTCACTCTGGAGAGTAGCATAGTGATGTCTAGCAGGAGGAGGGCAAACAAATCAATGTACATAAAATGTCCATTTCTGGGTATATACTTTAAGAGATCTTTGCACACTTGTCCAAGAAAATAAGTACAAAAGAAGTACAGGAATGTTTATTGCTGCTTAAATGTCCACCAATAGGGAAATACATAAATTGTTAGATAGTCCCACACAATTGAATATTAGAGCACTGAAAAATAAACTATAGCCACATGCATTAAAATGGTTGAATCTTACAAACATAACAGGGGCTGGGGGAGCAAGTAACAGAAGAATTATTAGAGAATGTTTCCACTTGCATAAAATCTGAAAACATGCAAAATAATATTGTCTGTGTACATATGTAGTAATAGTATAAAAAGGTTCATGGTAACAACTAACACCAAATTCAGAGTAGTGGTTATCTCTCAGGAGAGTGGGTGAGGAATGGGATTGATCAGGGGTACACAGAGGGCTTTAGTTATATCTAGTATTCTTTTATTAAACCTGAATCAGAGAATTGCAAATTAAGATTTGCTTATCTTGGATGTAGGGTACTGAGATATTTAAATATTTTTCAGATGTTTGAAATAGTTCTCAACATGCAAAACAATTTCTTGTTTACATAGCAGAGGGTTTTTGTCCCATAATAGTGAAACTCCTAGCTACAGGATCCATCCCAGCACAGCCTGTTAGGCATGCTGGCTGGTGATCCTTTTCTCACCCCATTCTGACCCGCAAAGCCTAGTTTTGTGATGGATGACTTTTATTTTGGAACAGTTGATAGGCACGTGGAGGATTTCCCAGTCTTTCTAAACTTTCTGGTGGACCTAGGTCAGCAGTTTGAGTTTTGTCAAAATATGAGTGCTCCAGGACATTCTGATCTATCAAATGTAGGGAGGGACCCAGAAATCTGATTCTGAACATGTTCCCTAATAGATTCTCATGCCCACTAAAGTTTGAGAACCACTGCCTTAAGGTTTCTTCTGACTCTGGGCTGTACTACGTCTCAGCTTTGCCCAGCCTAGTCCCCAGGCTGCCTTCTGTTGTCCCTCCTGCATGACTGGGACTAATTTGGACCCATATGATATTTAGCTCTTCTGTAGGGCATGAAAGAATGATTGGGTTGGAAGCCATTGAATGTTAAACGCTTCATAATCCAGGTTGTCTATTCCTCTTATTTTCATGCAGGTAGCTAAGGGGCCCACCACCCACCAGGGCTGTTTATCAGGTTTTATAAACTTTAACCACATGTATCACTGTGTATGGTTTTATAGTTAGGATAGGAGCAAAAAAGTGTCTGACTGAGAAGGAAAACTAGCAAATTGGAGAAAGTAAACCCCCAAAGGTAAATGTATGTGATCATGCCTTTCTCTGCAGATGATAGTGATTGTTTGCATGTTTTAGCTTAGCACATGCATTCGAAGTTCAGCTATTTGAACCTGTAGTCAAAGATTGGGGGCTTTAGGAACAGCTGATTATTCCTCTAGATGGAAGAGTTTCCTTTCTCTCAAGTTTGCTAGTTTTCCTTCTTTGCTAGACCCTTTTTCCTCTGGTCCTAATATGTTTGTGAATGAATTTATATTAACATGTGTGAGGATTTCTGGTAATGAAATTTGTGAAATGCTGTTTGTTGTTGGTGACGTTCTTCTTTTTGGAAACCTACTTTGGAGGTGCAGTTTTGCCCCAGGTACACTTTTGCAGGGCTGCTGATTAGGGTTGTATAGCTTGTTCTCAGCACTGGGTGCTTGTTTTGTTTTGCAAGTGGGAGTAGAAACCCATTTTGTGCTCCGCTTACCAAGATGAACACCTTGTGTGGAAACTGTGTCCCCTTAGTGGGGGCACCCTTTTCTAATCCTTACAAAGGTGCTCTGTGAACTAGCATGGCCCTGCGGCTTTGGAACTGTTGGTCCAGCTGTTACCCGTCCATACTCACCACAGGCTCTGTGAAGAGGGCTGGTCACTGCTAGGCCTGAGACTCCAAAAGAGTTTTCTCCATGTGAGCTTTTCATGGGAAAGGGCCTACCCCTGGCTTTTCATTACCATGCTCAGTTGAACCAAAGAGTTCAGCTCAAAATTGTAAAATTTATTATGGGTCTGGAGAAATTGTACAGAATAAACAATTTGATAAATACCATTATTTATGGAAAGACAATGAGAAAGAAATCATTAAAAAGACAAAAGCATCTGGTAAGTGAAGGAGAGAAAGTAGCTATGTGCCACATTTGCTCATGCAGTCACATAGTGCTCACTTTGAGGGGGATATACGATACTATTTTTCTCTTCCTATTTCCCTCTACACTAGTATTCCTGAATTTCTTAAGACCTCAGGCTTTTTAGCCAATTTTGAAAATATTTGCCCATTTGTATTTTCCATTAAGCGGTTGTTTACGCTTCCTGCTGTTTCATTTTTTCTTGGAGAGAGAGGAAGGGGGAGTGCTGAACCAAGAACAAGACTGGACTTCCTACTGCTTTTGCAAATAATGGCAGCCTGTTTTTTCAGAACAGTTGTCATGGAAGAGTGCTGTTCTGTGGGCTCAAGGGAGAGGTACAATTTGAAGTGGTTTCTATTGTCTTTTTTATTATTATTTTAAAACATGATTGAGGGTGGTGGATAGAGGGTTCCATTGTGCTTTTGCTGCTGTCTTGAAGAAATTCTTTTTTAAAGAAAATGTATGTAAATAAAACTGAAAATGTTTAACAAAACTAGTCTTATGCTCACACAAGGAGAATAAACAGTTCTCACCTATAAGCCTCACCCAAAGCAGTTTCAGGGTTTTTTTTCTGTTCTTAGTTTAAATGGATATTAGTGCTATTCTAGGGACTGCTTGGGACAGTTAACCATGTTGGGCAGGTGGAGGAGAGTGATGGGATTATACTAGAGTTTGTCAGTAGCCCCCTCCAGTCATGATATGGAAAGCTGTCACTGTATTGTCTGCTTTTGTGATAAAATATGTGTAGAAATGAGGGAGAGATTGTGAGTTTTGATGTAACCATTTGACCCTGTTGAAAGAAGGGAAGAAGTGGTAAAGAGAAAGAAATACATGCATGGAAGAGAGAGCTGCAAGCAATTAAGTAGTAGAACATTTTGTAGTGCTTCTGGGATGTACCTTAAGTTGAAAGTCACCTGTCAGTATCTGTTCTGCTTCAGCACCTTTGATTTCAGTGTTTGCAGATGGTGCTCACTGATCTTTAGTTGAAGTCTGTTTTATTGTCACAGAGCTGGAAAGCGAGCAGTTTTGAAGACTACACTGAAGTAGTAGGGGAGGCAAAGTAAAACAAGTATTCATTTCATAATCACTTTTGCAACTAGAAGATAGGACTCTAATAATTTTTAAAAAGTATTTTCATTTGGCTTTTAGGCTATTTTATTTTTTTTAATTTTTAATAGATTTGTCTTCCTATGTAGATTTTTGCTGCCGCCTGAATATGTGTTTGAGTGAGCACCTACTGGGTGCTGGTAATACCAGTACTAGCCACTGATTCATTGGGGTGATAGCTTCACTGTCAGAGACTTCATTACCTAAGGTACTGAGAACAGCACAAAGGAGTATGTTTCAGCTACTGCTTTCTTTTCTCCCCCTTTTCGTGCTTCCCTGGCCTTTTGGGCTTGGTGATCTCTCCATCTGTCAGAACAGGTCCTGTCCTTTACTCTCCTCATGGGAGGGGTGCAGAGGCTTTGTAGAACCTTTGGGCTGGACACGCACAAGTAAAACCCCTCGAACAATATTGAACCAGACCCGAAGGCCTCCAGAGTGACCCCAGCTCCTCTTCTTTCGTTGCTGCCTATGTTGCCACCACCCACACTTTGCTGTGGAGGCTGGAAGGCGCCCCCCTCACCCCCAATCATACAAAGAGGCTTTGTGCTCTGAGGATGTTTTAAAGGCGGGATCACTGTAATTATAATTCCCTAAGCACAACCAAGTAATGGGGGCAGACAGGGTAAAGATGGTATCCAAGTACTTGTTGGTAGGGAGAAGTCAGGCGGGGATTAAAAGCATCTGGAGACAGTACCAAAATGGATAATGGAGCGTTGTTGGTAATGCTGACAGGAATGTGTTTAAGTGAATACATTTAAAGGTTTTAAATTCTAATACTTGCAAGATACTTGAAGCTTTAAAAAGCACAAGACAGCCGGAACTTTTTTTTTCTAGTCTAAAACTGTAACTGAAAAGTACTTTACAGTGGGACTTCCGTGATGGCGCAGTGGTTAAGAATCCGCCTGCCAATGCAGGGGACACAGGTTGGAGTCCTGGTCCAGGAAGATCCCACATGCCGCGGAGCAGCTAAGCCCGTGCGCCACAACTACTGAGCCTGTGCTCTAGAGCCCGTGAGTCACAACTACTAAGCCCATGTGCCACAACTACTGAAGCCTGCATGCCTAGAGCCCCTGCTCCGCAGCAAGAGAAGCCACGGCAGTGAGAAGCATGCGCACTGCAACGAAGAGTGGCCCCCACTCGCTGCAGCTGGAGAAAGCCTGCATGCAGCAACGAAAACCCAAGACAGCCAAAAATAAATAAATAAATAATAATAAATAAATTTATATTAAAAAAAAAAGTACTTTACAAGAAGGTATGTAGAAATCCAGGCCTACTTTGTTTTATTCTTGTGTTGCCAGAATGATTGATTGCCCAAGAAAGCCAAATCTATAACTTGCTTACTATCCATGGGGTGCTCTTACTAATCTTTTTTTTTTTTTTTTTTTTTTTTTTTTTTTAAGTTTCTAAAAGTTAACACTGACTGACATCTTGGGAAGGTGATTTCCCCCTACCACCACCAGAAAATAATCAATGAATCTGGGATATGTGTTTAGTAACCTCTTATATCAACCATCCTGTCATGATGTGCTTCTAAGATCTGTTGACAATCTTCTAGTGAACACTTTTTTTTTTACTATGTTAACTATTAGTATATTACTTTTACTAGTGTCTCAAACGTCTTTCTTCCTTCCTGCCTCCCTTCTTTCCTTCCTCCCTCCCTCCCTTCCTTCTTTCTTTCCTTCCTTCCTTCCTTTCTCTCTCTCTCCCTTTTTTACTGACAAATAAAATTGTATGTATTTAGTGTGCAATGTGATGGTTTGATATTTGTGTATACGGCAAAATGATTACCATGGTCAGGTTAATTAATACATTTGTCACTTCACATAACTACCTTTTTTCTTGGTAAGAATGCTTAAGATCTATTTTCTTAGCAAATTTCAAGTATACACTACTATTAACTATAGTCACCATGCTGTACATTAGAGCCTCAGAACTTACTTATCTTATAACTGAAGCCTTGTGCCTTTTGACCAACATCTCATTTCCTCCACTCCCCAGGCCCTGGTAACCACCATTCTACTCTCTGTTTCCGTGAGTTTGACTTTTATATTAAAAAACAAATATTATTTTAGATTCTACGTATAAGTGACATCTTAAAGTATTTATTTGTCTTTCTCTCTTTGGCTTATTTCACTTTACATTATGTCCTCCAGTTTCATCCATGTTGTTGCAAATGGTAGGATTTCCTTTTTTTCTTCATGGCTGAATAATATTCCATTGTATGTATATACCACAACTTCTTCATCCACTCATTCATCAGACACTTAGGTTCTTTCTCTATCTTAGCTATTGTGAATAATGCTGCAATGAACATGGGAGTGCAGATATCTTGAGGAAATCTGCCTTAAATTTATCATCACATAAGAATCCTGGGTAGTCCATTACAAAGATATTGCCCAAATAATCTTTAAAAAGACTGTATCAATCTGACAGCTAAATTTTATGAGATTTAAAAATATACAAGGTTCCATTTTATCTGCTTTTAATGAAAAGTAAGGGTGATTACCCCTGTTTTAGGCAAGTATACTGCTCAGCAGTGACTTAACATTTTACCAGCTGTTACTTGGCTACTTCATTTGCTTAATTTATAGTACATATTTCTTACAATACATATACATATAACCTCTGACTGTTTACTTCACTGCCCTGGTGGCCAGTAAAAGTAACAATAAAACATTTATTGAATGCCTACTATGTACCAGACACAGTGAGGATTTCAGATTTGATTCAGATATACAACAGTTTAGCAATAGACTCTGACAGTGTGTTAGTCGACCAAACAAATTTTTGGGTTTGAGAACATCAAAATTGCATAAATAGTAGTGATAATGATATAATCATGATAATTAACATTGCTAAAGCACAGATCTAATCAGGTCACAAATTTAAGTGGCTGCCTTGTAAGTAAAATATTTTTTGGTTTGGCATTCAAGGCCAGCATAATTGGGTCTTCATTATTCCAGTCTCTACTATTCTTCATGAATATTCTGCAGGGAAGTGTAATGCCCTGTTTCCTTGTGTGTGTATCACTTTCACCTCTGTTTGTTTGATTGTTGCTTCAGCTTTAATTTTTCCTATCTTCTCCAAGTCCTGCTTATTTTTTAATATCTAGATAATAGTGGTCACTTACTGTGTGCTTATTATGTGCAAGGCTCTGTTCTAAGTGGTTTACTTGGGTTAATTCATTTAATTTTCACTACAGTCCTCTAAGGTTGATGCTTTTATCATCTTCATTGTGCAGATGAAGAAACTGGAGCACAGAGAAGTTAAATAACTTGCTAAAGATGACGCAGCTATTAAGAGTGTTACCTAGGATATGAACCCAAGCCGTCTTATTCCAGAGTCTGTATTTTTAGCCATCATGCTTTACGTCTCACTTTATAGATAGCCTAAGCAAACATAGCAGTTAAGTTTTGGTAGGAAGATTGAACATAAGCAAAGGTGACCACTGTCTTAGCCACTAGAGAGAATTTGCAGTCTTCAGTTTTACCTTTGTTCCTCCTGAGAAATACACTCCGTTTAAGTTCTGAATTTTTGTATTAGGATTATTTAATTTTCTTTTTAGTCATTCATTACTTTTTCACATAATAAGGAGTAGGAGTACCTGCATTGGAGTGGGTTCACCTCAGATCAGGCATATTTAAATTGCTTCTTAGAAAATCTCCCATGTTCCGTGATTCTGAACATTGGTCTTAACTCAGTGCTTGTTTGGTCACTTAAGCAGATACAAAACTTCTCATAGAAAAATTTGGCCCTATTCAGAATCCCACCTTTTTGTGGATATGAGTACCTCCCTCTCTGAAATTAGTACAAGAATGGATGTTAGACTTCTTTTTAGCCTTCTTAATTTCCATAATAAACTTTGATTTGTCACAAACTAAAGCATAAACATATCCCTTTATTCAGTGGTATAGAATATGAATATTTCAGGCATCAGTTGGAGAGCCTGGTGCTGTGTTGATGCTGTCTGACATAGTAGATTATTTGAGGAAGATAATGTAGCGTAGTGGTTCCCAAATGAACTACTTCAGACTTGGTTGAAATGCTTGTTGAAAATTCTGTCTTTAGGTGGCCCAAAGTTGGAATCTGAGATTACATTTTCTCAAGCAGTTAGACGTGTTTCTAATATTATTTCGTTTATGTTGTGGGGTTAATAGGCATTGGTGGGCCATCCATTTAGAAAATGTTCTATGGGAAAATAGGATTCTGAGGTCAAAACGAGATATAGTAGTTTTAGACTTTTGGAACATGTCCTGTTTTTGAGTTAAGCACTGCCAGCTCAGTCTTTTTCTTTGTTTATGGATAGTTGGAAAAGAAAAATGAATTCTCCACCTTTCAAATAACTAAGCAATATGAGAATTAATTCATAGGAGGAAGATAGTCTTCTATTCAGGCAGGATAAAAGCTGATTAAATCCAGATAATTGAGGAATTTCCACCCATTTACTGGTTTGCGTTTCTTTAAGAACCTTAGCATCAGAACATCTCTAGAGTTACAGTATGGGGCTCTAATGGAAGACATTGTTGACTGTCTTTGCTGTATATGAAGAATATGAGTCATGAATTCTTGTGATCTAATTATCCAATATTTCCATTAAAAACTATGCATATATTGAAAACAGAAATTACTATTCCATGATATATATATATATTTTTTGAAGAAGATGATGTTGGGGGTAGGAGTTTATGAATTAATTTATTTATTTTTGCTGTGTTGGGGCTTCGTTTCTGTGCGAGGGCTTTCTCTAGTTGTGGCAAGTGGGGGCCACTCTTCATCGCGGTGCGCGGGCCTTTCACCATCGCGGCCTCTCTTGTTGCAGAGCACAGGCTCCAGACTCGCAGGCTCAGCAGTTGTGGCTCACGGGCCTAGTTGCTCCGCAGCATGCGGGATCCTCCCAGACCAGGGCTCGAACCTGTGTCCCCTGCATTAGCAGGCAGATTCTCAACCACTGGGCCACCAGGGAAGCCCTCCATGATATTTTTGAGCTTTAACTTTAAATAAAAGCCACCATTGTGTGCTTAACAACAACAACAAAAAACAACAACAGTTAAACCCAAAACCCTACAAAGGCAACAAGTCAAAAGATTTGCCTTCTTGGGCTTCCCTGGTGGCGCAGTGGTTGAGAGTCCGCCTACTGATGCAGGGGACACGGGTTTGTGCCTTGGTCCGGGAGAATCCCACATGCCACGGAGCGGCTTGGCCCGTGAGCCATGGCCGCTGAGCCTAAGCAGCCGGAGCCTGTGCTCCACAACAGGAGAGGCCACAACAGTGAGAGGCCCGCGTACCCACATGCCACGGAGCGGCTTGGCCCGTGAGCCATGGCCGCTGAGCCTAAGCAGCCGGAGCCTGTGCTCCACAACAGGAGAGGCCACAACAGTGAGAGGCCCGTGTACCGCAAAAAAAAAAAAAAAAAGATTTGCCTTCTTAAAGTGAATCTGTGTTTAATTCATGAAATTATTAATGTTCATGAGATAAAACTAAAGTCAGAATTTGACTCTAGAATGTTTAGGTAATTCTGTACATATTTTGAGTCTAGCTTTTGGTAGAAGAAAATCTTTAAAAAATGAACTCTGTCTCAGTTGCCATAAATGATTTTAAGAAACAATTGTGTGGGGTGGGGATAGAAATCAAACTAGTTTTACCATACCAAAATCTTTTTATAGCACTTTTGAGATGTAAACATGTTCCTTTCTTTTTTTTTCATTTTCATTTTAAAAAATTTTTTAACATCTTTATTAGAAACATGTTTCCTTTTGAAATAGAATTGTTTGATAGAATAGTTATTTTTCCTGATGCTATGTAATTAAAAACCCAAGGCCCAAATTTATTTTGTCATGATTAAAAGTTTCTTTGTATGGAAGAAAAGTTATCAAATGGAAAAGGAGCTTTAGAAATTTTGATTCTGAGATTGCTTTAAGAAGGGAGAGGCAAGTCAAACTGGGTTTGGGCCCCACAGAATTGACTGTGCTACTTCCTGTGTCAGGAAAGCTCAGAGAGAGGGGGCTGTGCTGCCTTGGGGCGGCGCATAAGCCTGGTAGGAACTAGAAGTGAAACTGGAAGTGCCTTAAAAAAGCAGATCGTTGTGTTAGCCCGAGTCAGGCTGCCTAAGCAGTGAGACAGTACGATTCTCAAGCACAAATGTATATGTCGTTGCTTTGGCAGATTTCCTGAGAAAGTCAACATGTTTGCCTGTGACTCAGGACAGACCTGAAGACTCCGTGGAGAAAAATGAGAGAAGAGCAAAGGAAGAGGGGCTTTAGGGTGCGGGTTTTGAAAGAAAATGTCAGCCTTTGAGGGAGGCAGCAGGAAGTTAAAGGTGGAATTCTGGGGACGTTTTCCCCTCCCCACACGCCCTGTAGAGGTGGAGCCTGCAGTATGGAAGTGGAGGGTAGATACACTTTTAAATGTTGATAAAAGTATCCGTGTTAGAGCAGAAAAGGTGTATCCCTGTGCTTTGTTTTAAAATGATGGATTCCCATTACAGTATTAGTGATACAAACAGAGGTTAGCTAGTCTTACATAATTTTATTATGCCTGGGGTTAACATTGAAATTAACTTATTTTAAAAGAAAAATGAGAACTTATGATATAATATTGACACCTAAGAGCAGTACATTTCCAGGGTGGTTTAAAGGTAGTTATGTGCTATCTGTCACACACAAAAGACGACACTGCTAACATGGTCTGCCTAACTAGGGCATGCAGTGCTGATGTTTTTCCCACAGGAGTGATAGATTGAAATTAAAAGAAGTTTAAAACCACTGCTCTTTTTGCTGGCCTCCCCCCTTCCCATCTCCAGAAACCACTCATAATACCCTGTGTGCGGATAGGTGCGGGTAATATGGATTGGGGTTAGGTTTATGGCTCAGAGGTAGACCGGCTTCTTAACACTTCAGTTTACTTACGCATCACCCCAGGATCTAGTTAAAAAGCTGATTCCTAGCAAGGGCACAGGTGATGGGAGTAGTGGCACTCAAACTTTAGCCTGCGTGATCGTCTTGTGGAGGGCTGGTTAAAAGGAAGGTTACTGGGCCCCACTTCCTGAGCTTCTGATTCACTGTACTAGGGTGGGGCCTTTTAAACAAATTCCTAGGTGATGCTAATGCAGCGGTTGGGGGAGTGTGGGGATATTTTGAGAACCACTGAGGTAGGGTGTAAACAACCCTGAGGAGATTCAATCTGTTCCTCTTGGTTTCTTGAGCATTATTTTATAACTGAACTGAAAATGGTGAGGAGAAAAGGTTGCAGAAAGTAATAGGGTGATTAATACTGTTCATGTTGAGCAAACTACACCTCCTAAAGCAATTCTGTGTGTTTTATTGTGGTATGTGTCTCTGTCTAGAAAAAAGTCAGTGACAAACCACATCAAAATGATGATAATAAAGATGATTACTTCTGGAGAAGGATCCAGGATTATGGAGGGTGGGATTTTAGCTTTCTATGTAAATTTTTCATTTTTAATGAAGATATTGTACTTCTATTTATGTAATTAATTTTATAAAAAGGTAAAAGAGATCTGGGCCCGGTACCTTCTATTTACTTCTCCACGCCCGTCCTTCACCCATTTCCACCTGGTTCTCTGCCCCAGGGAAAGAGTTCCCAGGTCTTCTGGTTTCTGGTTGGGTTCAGCCTTAAGAGGAGATTGAAGGGAAGGAGAAGAATGAGGTCAGAATATTTATTCTCTCTCAGGGTAGCCGGCCTTATATTACATGGGTTCTGCTACTCTCTGTGTCCTGTCTTTTTCGGAGCCAGAGTGATAATTGTTATGCTATAACTAGTTCTGTTCATCCCCTGTGGTTTCTGTAGGCCTCACCTCCCAACTTTGTAATTATTCCTTTTATAAATAAACCCCCTTCAGATTATTCTAATTTGATTTTGCCATCTCTTCACTGTTGGGGTAGTGACTGATGGACTCTCCATTCTTATTCCTCTCCTTACTATAATCCCAGAGGTAGTGACAGTGCTATTTAGATATGTGTATCTTTCCAGACATTTTCTATACATAGCGTGGCTGTCAAATAAACAAATAAATAAAACACAGGGATCATATTGTACTTCCTATTCTTTACATTGTTTTTTTTTTTACATCATACTATATTGCGACCATCTTTCTACATCATTGTAATCTACCTCATTTTTAATAACTGTAATATTCCATTGTATTTGATAATGGACGTACCACAATTTAACCAGTTCCTTATATATTTAACAGGACATTTTTAATCATATACTGAATTTTCATTAATACTTAGATCTGTTTCTCACTCTGTTCTATTGATCTGTCAGTATTCTGGCACCAATATTATATGTTTTACTTATTGTAGTTTTATATGGATAAATGCTTTGTAAGGCAACTCCTTGTAGTTATTATTATTTTGAAAAAAGACTTTTGCCTTTCATTACATGCTTTTCCCCACTGTCCAGATATATTTTTTAAAAGTTTTTGTCAGGATTACTGCGAAAATCCCATTGATACACAGATTGGAAAAGCATTAAATTTATGAAGTTGCAAATAGTTGATCTCATCACACTATTAACATCTATCAATCTATTAACATGATTTCTTTCCCCTTTTCTTCCAGTATGTGCCTTAGTAGAGCTTAGTAGTGCCATAGTATGTGCCTTAGTAGGGCTTTGTAGTTTAATTCACATAATGTCAATTCCATAGTATTTTATGTTCTTCTTGCTTTTTAAAAATTATTTATTTATTTATTTAGGCTGCGTTGGGTCTTTGTTGCTGCACGCGGGTTTTCTCTAGTTGCGGCGAGCCGGGGCTACTCTTTGTTGGGGTGCGCGGGCTTCTCACCGCGGTGGCTTCTCTTGTTGCAGAGCATGGGCTCTAGGTGTGCAGGCTGCAGTAGTTGTGGCACACGGGCTCAGTTGTTGTGGCTCGTGGGCTCTAGAGTGCAGGCTCAGTAGTTGTGGCGCACAGGCTTAGTTGCTCCGCGGCATGTGGGATCTTCCCGGACCAGGGCTCAAACCCGTGTCCCTGCATTGGCAGGTGGATTCTTAACCACCGTGCCGCTAGGGAAGCCCCTCTTCTTGCTTTTGACAGTGGGATGTTTTTCATCATATTTTTTGAGCTTTGCTGATGTTAGGGAAAGCTGTTGATTTGTGTATATTTATTTAAAAACCTGCCAATTTCCTGAGCTCTTTCATTCATTTTAGTAATTTTTCATAGATTTTTCTTGGGTATTCCAGTTGGACAACTCTATTATTGGACAATGCTGCTAATTTAGACTCCTTTTCAATACTTTTCCTCTGTTATTTTTCTTTCTTTTTTCATTGGCTACACTATAACATCCAGAAAATGTCATATTCAATATTTGACTGTAGCGTAATGAGGCTGCCTCAGTTGTGTTTCACTGTTCGTTGTGGGGTTGACTGGGGGTCTGAAAGCTGACAAGTTAAAGGAGTAGTATTTTTATTTATTAAGTGCTTTTCTTAGAAAGAATAAGTTTGTCAAATGCCTTCCAACTCAGTTATCTACCCTTGGAGGTTATGTCTCTTTTTACTTATTTATGTGCTGAATTACATTAATCAATTTTTAGTATGGAATTATCCCTAAATTTCTGTAATGGAGCTCATAGTACTGGATTGATTTGTTAGTATTTAGGGCTTTGCTATATAATCACAGGAGAGAAGACCTGTAAGTTTCCTTCCTTGTACCATTCTTGATATAAGGATTTTGGTAGCATGGAAAAATAGCCTTTTGGGAGGAAGGACAGTAACCATTTCTTTTTTTTTTGCTGTACGCGAGCTTCTCACTGTTGTGGCCTCTCCCATTGCAGAGCACAGGCTCCGGAAGCGCAGGCTCAGCGGCCATGGCTCACGGGCCCAGCCGCTCCGCGGCATGTGGGATCTTCCCAGACCGGGGCGCGAACCCGTGTCCCCTGCATTGGCAGGCGGACTCCCAACCACTGTGCCACCAGGGAAGCCCGCCATTTCTATTTTTTTTTTTAGCTTATTCCATTCAGTTTTCGGTTTTTGGTGTATGTGTGTGCTATGGCGGGGCGGGGGGGGGATTTTTTTTTGTAAGAAAATTAAATTCTTTTCCAGATTAAAAAAAAAGTATGAGTGAGTTCATTATGTTCTTTTACTTTTTAAAATTTTCTCTGTAAATGATTTTATGAACTTTCTTCATAAGCTATATTTTGTTCTATTTTGATTAGATTAAAATCTCCCGACCTATTTCCTCATCTGTAAAATAGGTATAATGAAAATGAGCTAATATATATGCCAACTACATAGTAAGCAATCAAATGATTGTTGCTGTTATTTTTTAGAAAAATGATTATCTTTTATTCTTGGATCTATTATTTCTATGTTTTTGTATACCGATTGAGGAATTTCTGTTCTTTATTAAATTCTGTCTGTACACCTTAAAAGATTTAAAAAATGTATACATTTATTGTCTTCTGATTATAAAAATGCACATTGCAAAAAATTCAAACGTTACAGAAATATGTATCAGAAAATTAAGTCCCTTTATCTGAATTCTTCAGAGATCAATGAGAACAGGTTTGTGTGTATACTCATGTGTGTGTGTGTGTTTTACTCTGCACATACATATATGTGTATAAATTTATAAAAAGTGGGACCATATTGTATATACGGTTTTAAAACTTTCTTTGTTTCCACTTTATATCTTGGATCCCTTTCCAAGTCAGTATTTATAGACCTAGTTATTCTTTGCTAAAACCTTTATTTGACATGTGATATATTTATAAAACATGCACATCTTGTAAGTTTGCCAATCAGTGAGAAATCACAATGTGAACACACTTGTGTACCCAACAGTCAGGTCAAGAAATATGATATTACAGTTACCCCAGACACCTTCCATTGTGCCCCCTACCTCGTTCTTTTATAAAATTTAACAGCTTTGTTGAGATATAACTCACATATCACACAGTTCACCCATACTTAGTGTACAGTTCAATGGCTTTTAGTATTTTGGTATATTCATACTTGTGCAGCCATCACCATTGTCTAATTCCAGAATGTTTTCATTGCTCAGAAAAGAAACCCTGTACCCACTGGCAGTCAGTCTCTATTTCCTCCCACCCCAAGCTTAGGAAACAGCTACCTACTTTTCTTTTTCTATAGATTTGCCTATTCTGGACCTTTTATAGTGGAATCTTACAAGATACAGTCTTTTATGACTGGCTTCTTTCACTTAGCATAGTGCTTTCAGGTTCATGTTGTAACATATATCAACATTTCATTCCTTTTCATGACCAAATGATACTCAGTGTATGTATATACTATATTTTATTTATTCATCTATCAATTAATGGACATTTGGGTTGCATTCACTTTTGGACTAATATGAATAATGCTCCTGTGAACATTTGTGTACTAGATTTTGCATGGACATATGTTTACATTTCTTTAAGATACATACATACACACACACACACACACGGACGTATGTTTACATTTCTTTAAGATACATACATACACACACGCACGCGCGCGCGCACACACACATATCTATATCACCCCAGGAGTGGAATTACTGTGTCAAATTATAACTGTTTAAACTTTTGAGGAATTGCCGAACTGTTTTCCAAGGTGGTTGTACCATTTCTTTTTACATTTCCATCAGCAATGTATGAGAGTCCTGATTTCTTCACATTATCATCAAAAACTGTTACTGTCTGTCTGTCTTATCATAATCATCCTACTGGGGGTGCATTGGTAGTTCATTGTAGTTTTGATTTGCATTTCCCTAGTGGCTAGTAATATTGAGCATCTTTTCATGTGTTACTGATCCATGTAGATTTTAAAAAGGCTTTTAAACTTTCTCTGATTGTCAGAGGCAGAGCTAAATAGTATCTTTAGTGTCCTCATAATTTTTTTAAAATTAATTAATTAATTATTTTATTTTTGGCTGTGTTGGGTCTTCATTTCTGTGCGAGGGCTTTCTCTAGTTGTGGCAAGCGGGGGCCACTCTTCATCGCGGTGCATGGGCCTCTCACTATTGCGGCCTCTCTGTTGCGGAGCACAGGCTCCAGACACGCAGGCTCAGTAGTTGTGGCTCACAGGCCTAGTTGCTCCGCGGCATGTGGGATCTTCCCAGACCAGGGCTCGAACCCGTGTCCCCTGCATTAGCAGGCAGATTCTCAACCACTGCGCCACCAGGGAAGCCCCCTCATAATTTTTATACAAGCATTTCAGTACATCTATACTTCTCCACTCTTTATTTTTTAATATAAATATACTGTATAGTTTTATTTATCTGTGTTTTTATAAATTACATATTTTCTTTTGAGAATGATTTTTAAAATGTTTTCATGTATTATGTAGCCAGATTTACAATAGAATTTATTTTATTTTTAAAATTTATTATTTATTTTTGGCTGTGTTGGGTTTTCGTTGCTGCGTGTGGGCTTTATCTAGTTGCGGCAGGCGGGGGCTACTCTTCATTGTGGTGCGCAGGCTTCTCATTGCGGTGGCTTCACTTGTTGCAGAGCACGGGCTCTAGGTGCATGGGCTTCAGTAGTTGTGGCGCGCAGGCTCAGTAGTCGTGGCGCGCAGGCTCAGTAGTCATGGCGTGCAGGCTTAGTTGCTCTGTGGCATGTGGGATCTTCCTGGACCAGGGATTGAACCCATGTCCCCTGCATTGGCAGGCGGATTCTTAACCAGTGTGCCACCAGGGAAGTCCCTTTACAATAGTATTTTAAATTGTTTTGTTGTTGCCTTCCATTCTTAGCTATGCAATAAATGTAAATCAGTTCTTTGGGTGAGTACTGTGAATCATTTTGTTGGGTGAGTACTGTAGTTTTCAGGATCTATGTTTGTACAGATTATGTATAAGATTACATGAGTTGCTGATCTATATGACTTATTGAAACATGTCAAAGGTATGGTTAAGATTTTCATTTCATTGATGTAATTCAGAGCTTTGTTTGCTCTAAATTCATCAGGAGTTTCAAGGTAATATTTTTCAGTCAGTTACCCTTCCAGGGAGAACAGCCTGAGGTAGGGGGTTTGCAGAGAAAAATGATATAGTCTGTTTCTTTGTGATCAGAGAGATGAATAGGGAAACCAGATGGACAGACCGGAGAGCATGGTTCCATTATTTGGAAGAATCAACTAATCCCAGAGCATCATATCTACTTGCCTTTGTTCAAATATAATATGTATATATCTGTCTTCATATTTGTGTGATTCATCAGTACCACTATTCCATCCATGACCCCTTTTCTGAGTTATTACAAATGGTTTTTGTCCAGTGTACTTTGCCTTAGCCAAAAGTTCATATTGAAAACAGTTCATATTGAAATCTAAATGGAAATACTCCTTGAAGAGTCTGTAGGGGATGGCCCACAGGATGATATTGTGAGTTTTCCAAGGCATAGGGGCTAGTATTCAATTTCATGGGCCCAGAAACTGGGCTTTTTTCTGCATGTCTACAGGTGATCAGAAGACTCATGCTGTCTAAATAACAGAAGACTTATATCCATACTGAAAGTACAAGTTTATTAATTTGTAATGTGAAACGACCTTTCTAATGATTTAAATGCAACAGATAAATATGAATGTCTACTGTGTACCAGGCCTACTTACTGAGTATACAGTAGTGAGGTAGCAGAGGTAAAACCTCTGCTCTTATGATGAAGCTTGCATTCTGATGATGTGAGACAAACAATAACTAATAAATATATGTCATAAAGATGGTAAGTGCTAAGAAGATAAATAGAGTAGGTAAGGAAAGATGAGCAAAGAATGAAAGGAGCAAGTGCTATTTAAATCCATTGGCCAAAGAAGGCCTCTTTGTTGTGGTGACATTTGAACTGAGGCCTGAAGGAAGTGGGGAGTCAAACTGCAGGTGTAGAAGCCCTGAGGCTTCAAGGGGCAGGAGGGAATTCTGAGCGGCTAGAGGAGGAGAGTGGCAGGAGGTAGATAGTAACCTTCTAGGCCATTATAAAGACTTTCTTTTAACTTTTGTTCTGAGTGAGATGAGATCACTGAGCAGAGAATGATGATATGATGTGACTTTCTTTTTATCCAGGTCACTGGCAGCTGTGTTGATAATGGGCTGTAGAAGGGTAAGGATTGAAGGAGGAAAAGCTGTTAAGAGGCTGTTTTGGTTGAGCAGGAGATTAAGTGATTTGCCTGCTTCTTGATTATAGCTGGGAAGTCAGCCCTCATCTACCTGACCCTTTTTTCTACTTCTGGAAACTGCTTTTGCCAAGATCAATGATGGTGAGTTGATGTGGCCTGTGGTTCAGGCCACATCTCAGTATGTGTCTTACCAGCATTCTCCATGGAATTCTCCCTCTTTCTTGAATCCTTACCTCTTGACTTCTGTAATCACATAATCCTGGTTTTCCTCTCACCTTTGTGTGTACTTTTTGTTAGCCCCTTCCCCTCAATCGCTACAGGTTTGAGTTGCTCAGGGCTTGGTCCTGTACCCTCATCTCTTCTGTTTTCTCTTGATGATATCGTTTGTTCCCAAGGATTTTAAATATCATTTATATGCTGAGAATTCCCAAATTTATATTTTACAAGGAGCTCATATTTTACATGTCAAAGACTAAACTTACTATCCAGCCAAAACTGAGGGGGAACTTGTCTCCCCCACTACCCCCCATTTTCCCCCTCAGATAATGGCATCCAATTGCTTAAACCGGGAACCTAGGAGTCATTTCTGGCACTTTTGTTTTTCTCCCACAACCCTCCCTCTACATCCTTCACCAGGTCCTTTTCAACTCACCTCCAAAATGTATCTTGTACCCTTCCATTTCTTTCCATCGTATCCCTCTCACCTTTCCCCCGAACTACCACTCTAGCCTTTTATTTGGTCATCACACTTCTCTGGCTTCCCTCCCATTTTCTCTGCACAGCAACCAGAGAGCTTTTAAAAGACTGGGTCACGTGGTTACTTAAAGCCATTCATTGGCTTCCTGTTGCACTTGAACTTACCCAGTTTTTCCTTTCCCTCTCACAAGCTGTTTTCTCTGCATAAACTTCTCATTCTGCCCTTTGAGTGCTCAGTTCCTACTCATCCATTAGTGCTCAGCTTTCCTCTGAGGCTTTCCTTGGCTACCCTGTCTAAAGGAGGTTCTACTTCTTTGCTCTCTTATTACACCCTGTTTTTTCCTACATAGCACTTAACCACAAATTACAATTACTCATTCATGGGTTTGCATATGTGGCCCAGATACTTGTCCTGTCCTTTAGCAGAAGACTTTGGTCTTCATTGTAACTGATCACAGAGAAAGTGAGTTCAGAAAAGGCTGCAAATAATTTTCGACTTTGTCTTGGGTGAGTTCCCAGAAGCCCATTCTCTGATCTTCCTTCCTTTTCTATAACCTTTATTTATTTATTTTTTTTGCCCAAGACTGGGGAGATCTTTGACAGCTTGTGTTCAAGCCTGGGTTGACTTGTTCCTGGCTCCAGCCAGTAAGGTGGTTTTGATCATCATGTTCTTCAAAACTGAACATTTATAGGATAGACCAAGACCTCCCTCTTATTTGGCCAGCTCTCCTAATATTAACTTTGGTATATTATCCTAAAGTACCTCCTTCTGACCACAAGTTTGGCATTGGGAAGAATCGAAGGAATGAAGGGGACTCAGGTCCCCCTATCCTCCCCCGCCCCTTTAGAAATTGTCTTCCCTACTAGACTGCAAGCAGCATGAGGAGTTAATGTCTCCTGTTTTCACCATCATGATGTACCCAGGGTTTATATAGTGCCTGGCATTTAGTAGCTGCTCCATATAGATTAAGCATAGAATGGAATTAGAGCAAAAACAGGTAGTTCATCTTGTGAGAATTTCATCTCAGTGATAGGGGGCTTGATGAAAAATCTCTTCCTCTCAGCAGTAGATGCCTCTAGTATCCAGATTTGTGCCTGTCCTCTCCTCTGGGCAGAGCTGGACATGACACGAGTGGTCTTAGAACCTGTTTCTCATTGCTTATTGCCACCTTCAGGTGGCCCTGTGTTTCTTTATATGTTATGTGTTCATGTCACTGATTAAGCTAGTTGCTTCTCCCAGTCCATTAAGTGTTCCTGGGCTTAGGAAAAACCTGTTTTCTACCACTGTGTTTTACTTTACTCTCTGAATGAGCCCTGTTCTTATGGTAGGGGCTGGTGTGGGGCAGGTACTTGGACCCACACACTTTGTTGTCACTCTATTTACATTTACTCCAGTATGTATGTGTATATGATACCTTGACTAAACCAATAGAAATGAAAGAAAGTTCTTTTTATTCCTGCCTCTGAATTTCCTGTTTGGTTGCTGAAGTTTTGGATTAGGTTAGTTTCTTCCTGCTTATGGTCACTTACGCTAGAGAAGTAAACCGTCAGTTTTGCAACTAGCACAACCTATTCTTCCTTCCTTCCTTCCTATTTATTTACTAATTTATTTATTTTGAGGTGTCATTGGTTTGTAACGTTATATACGTTTCATGCGTACAACATTATATTTCTACTAACGTATATACTATAGTATGCTCACCACCAAAAGTTTAGTTTCCATCCATCATCATACAGTTGATCCCCTTTATCCGTTTCACCCTCCACCCCGCTCTTTCCCCTCTGCTAAGAACAACCTGTTTTTAATATTCTCCACTACCTTCTTTGTTTGTCAGACACCTGCATGGAGTTGTGGAAAAGGTGTGCAGGTAATTAACTCTCTGTGCTTATATCAAACAACTATGCTGTGCTTATAAATGGGAGAATTGGAATTTCTAATGTATTTATTGGTCATTACAGTTTTTAATTTTCAGTACTGTTTTGTAGGCAGTTGATCATGATCTTAATAAACCACAAGAAAAATGTTTTTTTAATTGCATTTGTGATCTTTAATTGGAGGCATTGATTTTGGCCCTGAGTATAGTTTTCAGATATTAAGAGGCATGATTTTGGTGAATGAATTGAATTTCTCTGCCTTTTAAGTTAAAAAAAATTTTTTTTTCTTTTTTGCATTAAGATAAAAATTTTTCCTCTAAAGTGTTGGATAGCAATAGCCTAAAAATACATAGGTGTAAAACAGAGCATTTATGCTGATGTTACCAATCACTGTGGAGAATCTTGCGTTCACAGATTTCCTGACTAAATAATCCTTCCTTTATTTTCTTTTGCAAGAATACTGCAATCAGTTAAAACTCATTCTTAGCATTTTACATGGCAGTAGAAGAAGAATATGAAAATAAAAATTTCAAGAATTAACAAACCTCTAAAGTGAACAATTATTACTGAGTGGTGGTGGAAGGAAAGGATTTCTGTGTAAGCAACATACAGTATTTAGAGTTAACGTTTTATGTGGTCTGTATGTGATGGAGTATGGAGTATGTACACGTACTCTCTAATACACACAACACATACACATATATATACTTTTCTTCCCCTCCCTTCCTCCCTTCTTTCCTTCCCTCCCTCTCTTCATATGCGTCCAAGGTGTTAAATATAAAATAATTCTTCATTCTCAGAAAATTCTAAGGGGATTTGTGATCACACTTATAAAATCATGATAATCGATTTATTCTCACAATACTAAATATTCAAAGTCCCAAATGAGGAAATATTCCATCCCCGATGTTTGACAAAGAGGTTTTATTTTTGGACAATAAAAGGAGTTAATATCTTAACACAGGTTAGTAAATTTAACCCTAAGAGGTGGCAGTAGTAGTTGAGATAAAGTATTTTCAGGGTGGGCTTTTGCTAGTTCATGGATGCTGGAAGGCTCTTTACCTTAGGGACTCCCCCATCATGTCTCCACCCCTTCCCCCATTTTTTTAGTGTGTGGCCACGGAGGGCAATCTTGCTTTCTTAAAAAATATCTTCGGCTTCCCTGGTGGCACAGTGGTTAAGAATCTGCCTGCCAGTGCAGGGGACACGGGTTCGAGCCCTGGTCCGGGAAGATCCCACATGCTGCGGAGCGACTAAGCCCATGCGCCACCACAGCTGAGCTTGCGCTCTAGAACCTGTAAGCCAGAACTACTGAGCCCGCGTGGCACAGCTACTGAAGCCCACGTGCCTAGACCCCGTGCTCCACAGCAAGAGAAGCCACCGCAATGAGAAGCCCGCGCACTGCAACGAAGAGTAGCCCCGCTCACCGCAACCAGAGGAAAGCCTGTGCGCAGCAATGAAGACCCAACGCAGCTAAAAATAAAATAAATAAATTTAAAAAAATATCTTGATGCTCTTTTGTTAAGAGACTAAATGTGGTGATAGATTGATGGGAAGATATAGTGGACTTAGTGTATACAGTGGATTTTTTTCCCAGTCTTGTGA
Organism: Physeter macrocephalus; assembly: GCF_002837175.3. Taxonomy (NCBI): domain Eukaryota; kingdom Metazoa; phylum Chordata; class Mammalia; order Artiodactyla; family Physeteridae; genus Physeter; species Physeter macrocephalus. Next base: position 28,355,559 of record NC_041222.1, read on the forward strand.
CCAGGGAACTTTTAGTCTCTCAAGATTACCACTCTGTTGAGGTTCTGCATTCCAGAAGGGTTGGAATGAGTAAAGAGAGCAAACCTTTGTTGTTGGGCATTCTGCAGCCAGCAGTGAACTAGCTGCCTTACCTCCATGGCCTGAATACTTTGTTTTACTGAAAGCCGTGATGCTGATCTTTTGATAAAGCTGTAGATCTTCTCTCCTAACACATGCATCTGTGCATATACACACAGAATTTTATGTACAGTTTTTTGGGAGTTCACAGACCTCCTAAAGTCCATTGATAAATTTTTTTTAGGGCTGTGGACTTCAATGTGAGAACCTGTGCCTTAAAATTAACATGAACGAGATTTACCATAAAATTTATACATAAGGGTTTTAAGTTATTTTGAACAAAGACATTTAAACTATTTAAATAAATATTAACGTCTTTGCTCATTTGCAGACTTTCAGAATTCCGTGGTGTGAGGTATAGTTCTTTTGAAGGGATAGATGCATGCTATTCTCTCATAACTCAGTAAAAAGGAGTTAAAAATTAAAAGATGAATTGCTGGGACTTCGCTGGTGGTGCAGTGGTTAAGAATCCGCCTGCCAATGCAGGGGACACGGGTTCGATCCCTGGTCTGGGAAGATCCCACATGCCACGGAGCTACTAAGCCCGTGTGCTGCAACTACTGAGCCTGCACTCTAGAGCCCACGAGCCACAACTACTGAAGCCCGCGGGCCTAGAGCCCGTGCTCCGCAACAAGAGGAGCCACCGCAATGAGAAGCCCGCATCGCAGTGAAGACCCAACGCAGCCAAAAAGAAAAAAAAAAGATGAATTGCCAATTAGATAGTTTAAATTCAGTCAGAGGGAATCTGTTTAAAGCATGTTCTACTCTAAACTGTTACCTTTATGTAGAATGTGTGGTTCTGTGAGATAGTTTTATTTTATGTTTGGTTTGTTTGTTTATTTTCTTATTTTGGCTGCGCCACTCGGCTTGTGGGATCTCAGTTCCCTGACCAGAGGCTGAACCCGGGCTATGAAAGTGCTGAATCCTTACCTGTAGACCATCGGGGAACTCCCTGTTTAGTTTAAATAGGATTGATTCCTATGAATTCAGTGTTTCCATGTTCTGGAAGAAAGCAAATACCTGTGATCAAGCTGGTCCTACCTTAATACAAGTTCATCTAGCAGAAATCAGAATTTAGGGTTTTATTGTCTTACTCCTAGAAGGACTAGTGTCCCTGAATTTAAAGAATGGGTAAAATTTGGCGCTCTTAATGGCTTTATCAGCTTGTATCTTATTGTATGATAATCTTGGAGGATGTGAATGTTCATGTAAGTAGTGCAAAAAGCACTTGGACTAGAAGCCAGCAGTTCTATTAATATCTTTTCTGTCAGTAAATAATCCTGTGACCTTGGATGGGTCACTTCATCTTCCTGGGCTTTTACTCATGTATAAAACAGGAAGATTGAACTCTTATCACTAAGATTTTCATATCTTATAATACTAAAACACATCCACCATTAAATAGGTAAACACGGTGAGTGGCCAAAACAACCCAGTCTGTTGGTCTTCATAACTGGCACAATGTGGATGTAGCCATTCTGGACCCATGGAGGTGTGGGGCCCTTGAGCTAGCTAGGAACAGAAGCAGTGGGCATTCATTAGATTCACTGAGTTCAGTAGGCTGAGAGCTGAATTGCAGGAAGAGGCCAAGAGAAATCCTCAACCCAGGTGGGGAGGCAGTTTCCCTTGCAAGTCAGCTTAGGATAGATCATTGAAGAGAAAAACCAAGAGCCTGGCATTCAGGAAAGCAAATGTCTAAGTCTCCCTTGATTCTGCAGCAGCAAACATCAGAGTTTGATAATTGATGTTAATGATGATTATGTATCCTGAAAAATTTTAAATTACTTTTAATGTTTTATAAAGCAGAAGAATGCATATTATACTTTGGAATAATATCAGTAAAAATGGTAGAAATAAAAATTATTTGTTAGATAGCTGAATATCAAGAAAATTCATCCGGGTGCAGCCTCTACTCCCTACTGATGCTAGAAAAATTAAAAATTACTGAGCTGACTTTTCTGTGATCTGGTCAACTGGCAATTTATGAAAGAAAAAAAGAATTAAGGAAAACAAGTACAGTTTTATTTTTTAAAAAATAAATTTATTATTTTTGGCTGTGTTGGGTCTTTGTTGCTGTGCGCGGGCTTTCTCTAGTTGCAGCAAGTGGGGGCTACTCTTCGTTGCAGTGCGCGGGCTTCTCATTGCGGTGGCTTCTCGTTGTGGAGCACGGGCTGTAGAGCGCACAGGCTTCTGTAGATGCGGCACATGGGCTCAGTAGTTGTGGCTCACGGGCTTAGATGCTCCGCAGCATGTGGGATCTTCCCAGACCAGGACTTGAACCCTGTCCCCTACATTGGCAGGCGGATTCTTAACCACTGCGCTACCAGGGAAGCCCACAAGTACAATTTTAAACTGACTTACTTGCCTCCTAGCTTCCTTCCCTGGAAATGTTTGGGAGAATCCTTTGTATATTTGTGCTTACTATTAAAGAAACAAAAGCTTCTTAATTGAGATAAAGTCCAATGTTGCATTTGCAGTTACTCAGAAATTTATTTTTGCATACATGTGAGAATTGAATGCTGATAAATTTGATTTTTCACATTTGTAGCTGATGAGGTTTAGTTGGATATAACACAAAGTTTTTGTTAAATAGTTTAAATATGTAAACTTGGAAATCTGCCATCTAATTACAAGATTTAAAATAAATGTATAATCGATACTTAGGTATAAAATGTCTTCCCAGATTTTAAAAATAGCTGAAGAAAAACAATTATCTGTGCAATATTGATGTATATTTTGCTTCCTAGGTTTTAAAAATGTATGAAATCTCTGTATTTGTAATATTGTAGGCACACTTTTAATATTTGTTATAGAAAATTTCAAACATGTACAGATTTGGAGAGACTAGTATAATGAACTCCTGACCAGACTGTGACAGTTTTATTTCATCTACACTTTTACTTACTTCCCCTATACCTATCTTGGATTATTTTGAAACAAGTTCCAATCTTGGGCAGCCATGACACTCTCTTGCCACCTGGTGGCAGCATACCATAGTTTGAAAGTTATTAAGGCCTTTGAGACTATAATTATAAAAAATAAACGACAGGAGAGTGAGGAGCTATTGCTTAGTGGTTACAGGGTTTCTGTTTGGGGTAATGAGAAAGTTTTGGAAATAGATAGTGGTGATGGTTGCACAACATTGTGAATAAAATTTATGCCACTGAATTATACACTAAAAGGTTAAAATGGTAAATTTTATGTCATGTATATTTCACTACAATAAAAAAGATACAAAAGGGGGGGACAACCTCATAACAGTATATGATAGCATATAAACACATGAGGAGAGTCAGTAGTATGGTTCTTGTGAAAATAACTAATATGTGTTTGTTATGCTGTCTTTTTTGGAGAGAAAGACCTAGTAGTGAGCTTCCAGAATTACTTTGAACAGCAAAACATGATAAATAAAACACAAAATTGGAACTCCTTAGATATAGCGAGGGGTCTGGAAAGCTTCTTCCATCTAGTTGAGCAACTTCCCCCACTCCCACCCCATTGTAGGGCCGAAAATGTTTTAAACCATGGCAGATCTCTGAGCAGTTCCTTTATGAACCAAAACCATTATTCATTAGAGTTAAAAGTATTTGTAGGGGAGATCCAGGTATTAGTTGGGTGTTTTAAGCAGTTTACCATTCAGGTCTAGTTTAACGTGTGATAATCATATACTCAAAACTTTTATGGGAGGAGGGCATGGGACGTAGGCACTTTCTGGAGAACATTGCAGATGATAAGAAAACATGTTTAGTGTTGTAGATGCTTTGCGTTTCAGAGCTGGAAGGAATCTTACATTATTTAGTTCAACCTCTTCTTTTTAAAGATGTGAAAACTGAATTCTAGAGATTGGCTTGAACAGTGCCTCACAGCTCATCAGTCAGTGGTAAGGCCGGGCTGTTTGTACTGTACCATCACTACTTTATAGCATGTCTAGGAGCAAGATAGTATGTATTCATTCTGCTTTTTCCCTTTTCTCATGTTCTTCTTCCTGATAATTGTGAAGTTCAGTTATCAAAACAAACCTTTGGTAACCAGAAAATTAAATCAACTAGAATATGCAGTTTTTCTGAGAAGTCTGCTTGGGAAGATTTTGCTATACTTGATCATTTCAGTGTTGCATTTGCATAATACTTTGACACAGTTTATCACAATAAACACAAATTTAGTAGCTGCAGAGAGATGGTTTGGGGTAGTAAATCACTGGCTTCACTTGGCTTTAAGACCTGTTCTGCCCTTGCTCTCCCATTAGGTCTCTTTATGCCCCAGGGCAAGTATCTTGACCTCAGTGGACCTCAGTTTTGTGCTCAGTGGAAACTGGTAGAGGTAGATTTTTTTTTTGGCGGGGGGCGGGGGGCACGCAGTGCGGCTTGTGGGATCTTAGTTTCCTGACCAGGGATCAAACCCGTGCCCCCCTGCAGTGGAAGTGCGAAGTTCTAACCACTGGACCGCCAAGGAATTCCCTAGATCTGATGAGCTTTAAAGGTTCCTTTCAGCAGTGCCATCCAGAGCTGTTAAGCTGAATGTAGGCTTCAATATTGCAATGAAGAATCACCCTCTTCCATGCTTTTAGTTAAAAAAGACTCTCAGGGTAGAAGCAGCTACTCTTGATTGCCCATGACAGTAATTATGCACATAGTGAAAACAAACCCAGTTTTGAAGTTCAAATGAATAAATTTTTATTTAGGTCTCAATACAGTTAATAGATTTTTGAATGTGGAAATCTCAAGCTTCTTCTTGGCCTTGGTCCTATGGTTATTGGGTTTGAAAAGAAAACAAAGTAAAAGGTAGTTGGCAAGACCATTTCCTTTCTGGGTTTACATTTCTGTTACTTATGCAATAGTTGTTTTGAATCCCAAGCCTGCTAAGGGGGCTCAAAAATTCGGAGTCCAGGGCTTCCCTGGTGGCGCAGAGGTTAAGAATCCGCCTGCCAATGCAAGGGACACGGGTTCGAGCCCTGATCCGGAAAGATCCCATGTGCGGTGGAGCAACTAAGTGTGCGCCACAACTACTGAGCCTGCGCTCTGGAGCCTCGAGCCACAACTACTGAGCCCACGTGCTGCAATTACTGAAGCCCGTGAGCCTAGAGCCTGTGCGCCGCAACAAGAGAAGCCACTGCAATGGGAAGCCCGCGCACAAGGAAGAGCAGCCCCTGCTCGCGCAACTAGAGAAAAGCCCGCGCGCAGCAACAAAGACCCAACGCAGCCAAAAATAAAATAAATAAATTAAAAAAAAAACAATTGAAATGATTGTTTAAAAAGAAAAATTCAGAGTCCATAAAGTACTTGTATTTTCTTTGCTTCTCTAAGGGCTTATTCCTTTCCTTGGTTATCTATTTTATCAGGTCATTTGTTACTTAACATTTACTAACATCACATTACCAAATGCCCACACATCTAGGGCTTGAGGTGTGTAGATATTTATTGCTAATTTGGAATCCTTCAGAGATAGCAGAATTTTAGTTAGAAATTTGTCTTCTGAATTCAGAATGAGCATGATGTTTTTCCATTCAGAAGTGTTTAACATCTATTATGTGCCCAGCACTGTGTTGGGCTTGGTTTAGCAAAACATTAAGTCATGGCTCTGTTGTCAAGCAGCTCCTGGTGTAGCAGGAGAAGCAAAGCGTTGTGATGTGTTTTGACGTGTTATGCAGAGGTCTGTGGCAGCACAGAGGAGGATCTAAGAGGAGGATCTAGATCATGCTATTCAGGCACAGTGATGAGACTCTGGAGTCAAAATTTCTAACCACACTTCATCACAGAGCTTAATCAGTCTAATGTGCATTATTTAAACTTTATAATAAACGGTTTTTAGATTTCATTTTTAATGCAAAGAAATAAACAGTTGTCTCCAAACCATTCCCTTATTCAAAAATTTTTTTCCAAGAAGCATAAGGGAGAAAAAAGCATTTCATATAAACTACTGAACTGAATTCACATTGCCCTCAACTCTCAAGAAATTGTCAGGAAAGTCCTCACTTTGTGTATGAACCCTTATATTAACTCCTTGCCCTAAAACTCCCAAGAACAGAAAATAACCCTTCATGTGATAAAAATCAGTGTAACATTGCCAGATCCTGTGCTTGAAGGGCCAGAAGTCCTGCCTGGAGGCTGTTAGCATAGTTAGGACTTTTCAGGGCTGTTTCACAGAGCAGCTCCCTGATATGAGTGAGGTCCAGTTGTGCATGTGGATCACACAGAACAGCATGTGAATTTTTAGTGCATCACAAAGCCTGGTGGACTTTTCTATGCAAGAGCCAAAACTTTGGGGGAAGGGGAGGAAGGAAAACAAGGACTAGTTTAGAGGCAGAATGAGTATGGGAGGACTAGACAACTGAAGTCCTAAGCATTGCACTGTGTGGGACTGGCTCTCATGTTCCATTTCAAGGTGATGTGTTTCAAGCCTGGATGAAAGGGGGAAGAATTTCAATACATCTTTTTCTGGGCTGTCACTTCAGGTGACATGTTAAAGCTGTGAGTTGTTTTTGTAAAGGAACATGGTCACTGCTGGTGTTTATTGTTTTGTGACACTCCTTGAGATCAGCTGACACTCAGAAGTTCTGAGTTGAAAACCTGGATTAAGGAGTTGTAGCCTGGCTTTCAGAGGACCATGTGCCTCTGTGCTTAAGGAGAGTCTTTCAATAGCTGGTTCTGTCCCTCTTACCCGCCCCAGGTCTTTCTGGTCTATGGCTTGACTTCCCTGTCTTAGCATGGACTGTTTGCTTACACTTTTCTCTCATCCCAACTCCATAATTTATTTGTAAGCATCTCTATACCAGTGTTGTAGCCTCCATTGCTTTGATACATATGGCAACCAGTTATCCAATCTCAAATTGTGTACACCATCTGACAAAGGATTTCTTGATTTATAGAACTACAAATATGAAAGAGATTGGAACAAGTGATAAATAAGTTCATTTAATTATTCAGTTAATAAGTAACCATTATTAAAAAGAAAAAAAATTATGTGAAATTGTTTCCTCTCAAAGTTGGGAACACGTGGCCATGAAATCTACTTTGTATTTCTATTGTCTGTTTCCCTAACCATGTTCAATTTCTTTGCCATGTTCAAATTTTCTCAGAAAGGATCTCATGATTAATTTCTTCCCATCTGTAATTTGTTGTTCCTTGCTTCTACTTGATGGTTCTTGTTGATAAGTTGTCTTTGAGTGTTCCTAAGTCACATCATTTGTGTGTACCCTCTCTGCCATTCTAGGGTGGGAGTATCATCATAACATGCTGTCCCATGATAAGAAAGAATGAGGTGGTCCACCCTTGTGGATGCTAAACCCTGGTGAGGCACCATGTGTCCTGGGTCAGCCAGGACACATGTGATCTATGCAGAATTTGCTGGGGCCTAAGGGATAATGGCTTAACCAGAGTGTATCATAAGTGATCTTCAGAGGTGGCTGTCAAAAGAAAGGAGAATGGTTCTTAAAGCTGTATGAAATCATGCTCTGTTTTCAGATTAATAAAGAGAAATAACAGCATGTGGGGGGAGAGTATTCCTTTGTTTATTCAGATTTTACTTTTTTTTTCTTCTGAAAAGCTAAATTATACAGTTGTAGTATTTGTAAAGCCACAGTCTACATTTGATTTTTGATTTTTAATCAGGGATATGCAGAAAATTTTGTTAGATTAGCAAATTTTCTGAACTCTAAGTTTTCAAAAATGTCAGTTTACTGAAGTATTTTTGGTACAAAGTAGCTGTCAGCTTATTGTCTCTTCCAGGCCTTTATTCTGTCAGTGAATTTCTAGTGAATTGAATTCTTTGGACACTTTTCAGCCTTGAATTTTAGTTGAACTTCCTGTTTATCACTATTCTTGAAATCCTTCTGCCTTTGCTTCAGTGAACTGTTCTGTCCTGATCATTCACTGTCTCTTTTTTGTATTTCTTTTTAGGTGCTTTGGTGGCTTTTTCTTTGTTCATGCCTCAAATCTGCAATGGCAAACTGGCAATCTCTGGTTCAAATCTGGTTTGTTGACACGTTTTATTTGGCCCTCAAAGTGTTTTGAAAATGTTTATAGTAGTTGCCAATAATAAAAATATAATATTTTATATTAAGAATTTGAATGTAACTTTTGGGGGGAAGTGAACTGGCTGCACTAGGTGGCCATTCCCCTGTGGCAGTGATCCTCAGAGCTGCTTCTACTGGGAGCGGCACATGTTTGCTTCAGTGCTTTGGCTCCATGCCGTGCACTTCACTCATTTGTTGTCGCCTAGCATCTGTACATTGCATTTGCAGCCCATCTTCCATGGTATATTCACCAGGTTCTCATCTGAGGCCTCTCCTCTCCTCTCCACATGCTCTCCCTGAGCACCTCTGCCTCCATCAGTCGCGAAAGCCAGGTGGACGAGTCTGTTTGCCATCTTAAGGGATGTGTTTTCAGTTCAGTGGTTATGCCTGCTTTTCAATGTTTGAATTCATTTCTTCTTTGCATTTTAATGATGTTCTTTTCGTTGCCTACAGATCTATAAAGTTTGATAGCTTGAAACAATTTTCTGGCTATGTATGTTAATTGAGACTTTTAATCTGCTTGTAGTGATTTCCAACTGTCATTTGAGTATTCCATGTCCCAGCAACTGAGTGGTTGTCGTATTGTGTATATAAACGATATAAAGATTAAATTGCTTTGTTTTTACTTTTTAATGTAAGTATATATACAGCAGCATTGTCATTTTTCTTACTCTTGCAACTTTCCTACCTTTGCTTTAATACCTTTGTGTAAAAACCTGTCTTTGAGGTTTATACCATATTGCCCTTTACCCCTCTTTGTGATCATCCACTAAAACTTCTGGCACAGACATTTCTCTCATCCTGCTCCCCTCAATTCATGAGAGATTTTGTCATCTGGTTCATAGTATTGCTATCCTCACTCTAAATCTTGCCACTACTATGCCTGTGGACAATCCATGTAATATGCTGCCCACTAGGAGCTTAAAATCTACTTGGAGATAACGAACATAGTAAGTACATAAAAAACAGTAAAAATCTTACATAAAAATAACATTTTAAGTCATCTATAGAAGAAGTGGCATAGGTCTGTGTTTGATAAATTGCTAATAAAGTTATATAAGCAGTTTTTTGAAGGGTGGAAATCTTTTTCAGCCTAGATTCATGTTTCCATGTAGAGGGATATCACTCCATGTAATTCCCTTGGCCCATCTTTGTCCAGGGAGGAGTGGCTGATCTTATTGGATACTTTGGACAAGGAACTAGTCAGGGCCTAGCTCTCAGTCCCTCTCCTCTCTCCTTTCCTGGGGAGCAAGGTACCAATAGCCTGTTCCTCTGTGTTTTCCAGGAATTGACCTCTGTGTGGGGAAACCTGTAGTTTTCCGACTGTGACTGTGATTGTTGCTATGCCTTTAAAAATATGAGCTTTACCTATAATAAAGCTGACAGTTTGATCTCCATCTATTTGACTTTTCTGTCTTGTTTCTCAATTATTCCAGAAGTGGGTAGGTAGGTAGGTAGCTGGGAGGAAGGGATTTTATTTAATGATCCCCTAAACGCCAGTGGTAATCATTGCTAAAATGTTCATAGGGAACATGATGCTAGCTTTTTTGAGGTTTGCGGTGAGTATTGAGAGATGGCAGAATTCAGGTAGGATTTTTAAAATGTGTTGACTTGAGAAATTCAGGCAGATGAAGATGAGTTCAAAGAACAGGAACTTGAACTCAAGTTCAAGCCGGCTTGAGCAAAAGGCTTTGATAAGATGTTGGTAATGATGAGACCAGGAAGATTGACCCGGGCAGATTGTATAGGACTTTGAATGCCTGATTGAGAAATTTGACTTTTTAATCTTATAAGTAGCAGAAAACAATTGACAGTTCCTATGTAGAGGAATGGTAATGTTAAAGTTATATGTTAGGAAAGAGTTTTATGAATTGATGTTTCAATAAAGTATAATACATACAAGAATATATCATCATTAGTGTCTAAGAGCAGGCTAACATTCAGTGGTAACAGCTGTTAGTACCACCTAATGTTCACTGTAAATCATTTTGGAAGCACAAATGATTTAATAGGAAATAATCTTTCTTGAAGGTAGTCATTCCTTAAGTAGCTGTGATTTCTTTGAACAGAAGGCTGCTTCATAGGCTGATTTAGATGGACTTGGAGTTTTTTTTTTTTTTTTTTTGCGGTACGCGGGCCCCTCAGTGCCGTGGCCTCTCCCGTTGCGGGGCACAGGCTCCGGCGGGGCGGGCTGTGGGATCTTCCCAGACCGGGGCACGACACCGTGTCCCCTGCATCGGCAGGCGGGCTCTCAACCACTGCGCCACCAGGGAAGCCCAAAGCAAGCCTTTTTGAAGGAGATGTACAAGTTTTTTTTTGAGGAATGTTTTTATGAATGTATGTTGGACTGTTTGTAGTGTCTGACAAAATAAAATGAGATGAGAAAAATAGTTTTGGAATCCATCCAAGGTGATATGATTCAATGTTAAGAAAGATTTGGCAGAGTAACCCTGAACAGGTAAAAAGCCTGCTAAATGAAATTATATAAATTACATCTTTACTTAGCAGCTGACATTCATGGAGAGTTTGGCTATATGTCATATGGTTGGCTGAGGCCACAATAGGTGCCTACCAGTGTGGGCAGAGACCATTTTGTAACCCCAACAGTACGGTATGAAATAGAGAAGGGTGCTCTCTTTTTCTTTCTCATCATTTCTTCTACCACTTTCTCCTCTACTCACACCAGCACCCCATTCCCCCACTTCCTAGCCACTATTATGGTTAAAGGAGCCATGCCCAGCTTTGCTTTGGCTATGTTAGATTGGCTGGCAGATGGAACCAAAAATAAGTCTGCTCATGGGGTGTTCATGGGGTGTCAGACCATGAGCTACTTTAGGAAAAACATGTTTTGGATAGAGAGGTTAAATCAGTATCTGGGGTTATATAAGTGCTTTGTACGAGTAATTTTCATTTTAATTATATAGGTAATACCTTTTTCTCTTTTGTTATCAGTTTTCAATTATGCAAGTAGTGCTTGTAATTGAAGATGCAAACAATATAAAATATGTAAATACTCCCAGTCCCATTATCCTTTTCAAGGATAATTATTGTTAACAGTTTGTGTATATTTCCAGATAAATTGGACCTTATTGTATTTATTGTTATGCAGCTTGCCTTTTTTCACTTAACAATATGTCTTGGTGGCCTTTCTATGTCAATAACTTGTAGGAATGTTGTATAATAAGTAGATCATAGGAAGGAATAGCAATGATTTACTTAACCACTTTCATATTGATGGATACTGGTAAGATTTTCCTAGTTACAGACTATGCCAGATGATTTCTGGAGATCTGGAAAAGGAGGTTGGTACTTTAACTTTTTCTCTGCTATATTATAAGAATAACCACTTATTAACCCCCTTTGTGCCAGACACAGTGCTAAATTTTTTACATACGTCGTATAAACTTTGCAACAACCTGTGTCATAGGTGTTAACACCCCTTCCCAGGTAAGGAAGAAAATTGAAGCTCATTTGCCCAAAGTCTCACAGCCCATGAATGAAAGAACAAGGGTTAAAGCCCAAGCCTGTGTCATCACAAAACCTTGCTCCTTTTCCACTTCTCATTTCTAAGTCTAAATATATTATTAGCAAGTAAAAAAAATTTTTTTTCTGCCAGTGATGTTGTTAGAATTAGCTTGAATATAATTTTCATGTTCTAATTTAAAATTCACTTCTTGTTTATTTGTAGTTCTGTAGTTTTCCTCTCTGTTGCTTTTCATGCATAGCTCTGTTCTGCGTAGATTTGAAATATGGCAATATGAAGTGGCCCCTGTGGCTCATTCTATCTCCTATTCTAGTTTGTGGGTTAGAGAGTAGCAGTATACTATGTAGCAGTATTCAAGGCTGAGAGAAATGTCTAATTAATAATTCTTTTTTAAAATTGAAGTATAGTTGATTTACAATGTTGTGTTAATTACTGCTGTACAGCAAAGTGATTCAGTTATATATACATTCTTCTTGTAAAAAAATTATCTTCCATTATGGTTTATCATAGTATATTGAATATAGTTCTTTGGGCTATACAGTAGGACCTTGTTGTTTATCCATCCTATACATAAAAGCTCACATCTGCTAATCCCAACCTCCCACTCCAGCCCTCCCCAACCCTGTCCTCCTTGGCAACCACCAGTCTGTTCTCTATGTCTGTGATTCTGTTTCTGTTTCATAGATAAGTTCATTTATGTCATAGTTTATTTACTTTTTTTTTTTTTTTTTTTTTTATCCGCACTGCATGGCATGTGGGATCCTAGTTCCCCGACCAGGGATCGAACCTGCACCCCCTGCATTGGACGTACGGAATCTTAGCCACTGGAATGCCAGGGAAGTCCCTGTGTCATAGTTTAGATTCCACATATAAATGATATCATATGGTATTTGTCATTCTGTTTCTGACTTACTTCACTTAGTATGATAATCTCTAGTTGGATCCATGTTGCTGCAAATGGCATTATTTCGTTCTTTTTTATGGCTGAGTAGTATTCCATTGTACATATGTACCACATCTTCTCTATCCATTCATCTGTCGATGGACATTTAGGTTGTTTCCATGTCTTGGCTATTGTGAATAGTGCTGCTATGAACATAGGGATGGGCAGAAGACCTAAATAGACATTTCTCCGAAGAAGTACAGATGGCCAGTAGGCACATGAAAAGATGCTCAACATCGCTAATTTTTTTTTAAAAAATTAATTAATTTATTCATTTTTGGCTGTGTTGGGTCTTCATTGCTGTGTGCGGGCTTTCTCTAGTTGCAGCAGGCAGGGGCTGCTGTTCGTTGTGGTGCACAGGCTTCTCATTGAGGTAGCTTCTCTTGTTGCGGAGCACGGGCTCTAGGCATACGGGCTTCAGTAGTCGTGGCTCGTGGGCTCAGTAGTTGTGGCTCATGGGCTCTAGAGCTCAGGCTCAGTAGTTGTGGTGCACGGGCTTAGTTGCTCCGCGGCATGTGGGAGCTTCCCGGACCAGGGCTCAAACCTGTGTCCCCTGCATTGGCAGGCGGATTCTTAACCACTGCGCCACTAAGGAAGCCCCAACATCGCTAATTATTAGAGAAATGCAAATCAAAACTACAGTGAGGTACCACTTCACACCAGTCAGAATGGCCATCATTAAAGTCTTTGAATAACAAATGCTGGAGAGGGTGTGGAGAAAAGGGAACCCTCCTACACTGTCAGTGGGAATGTAAGTTGGTGCAGCCACTGTGGAAAACAGTATGGAGGTTCCTCAGAAAACTAAAAATAGAATTACCATATGATGCAGCAGTCCCACTCCTGGGAATATATCCAGACAAAAACTATAATTCAAAAAGATACATGCACCTAATAATAATTCTTAAGCTTCTGAGGTCTGCATTTACCTTGTGTATTGCTTTGCCCTCCCCCAGGCCATGGCACTCTAAGGTAGTGAGAGCAAGAGAGAGGGCATCTCTACCCAAGCAGGGGAAGATGTCAGGCCTCTTACCTAGCCAGCTGGGTAGAGGGAACTTTTTTCCTTCCAGTTAGGAATGGCGTTGACACTTCCCCCACCCCCTACCTCTTTGGCTTTGTGGAAGTAAATGTATCTGAGAATGAGCGTGCTTTCCTACCTCCAGGCCTTTTGCTCAGCTCAGTGAAAGCTCTTCTCTGTACTGTACTGAATGTCCTGAAGCTCTTCCTGCTTGTAAGGGGATCGGGATGAAGTGTGGGGGGAGGAATCTTGAATACTTGATTTTAGAGTAGTGAACCTGTGAGGATCTGTTAAAAACCATTCACTTACAGTCCGAAGTAAAACTTCTTGACAAGCTATTTTAGGGTCAACCTCTGATATTTAGGCCTTGTTTCCCTTCCTAGGTTGAAAGCTGCCTGAAGATGGGGACCATATTTTTGCTGCCTTTACCCTCCTTCCAGCACCAAGCTCAGTCTGACAGCGAGTAGCATTAATTGGCTTATCACTCATCAGGTGATAAGTGAACAACACTTTTTTTTTTAACATCTTTATTGGAGTATAATTGCTTTACAATGGTGTGTTAGTTTCTGCTTTACAACAAAGTGAATCAGTTATACATATACATATGTTCCTATATCTCTTCCCTCTTGCGTCTCC
>NC_041222.1:28370079-28405569 GCF_002837175.3 Physeter macrocephalus
TCCCCTGCATCGGCAGGCGGACGCGCAACCACTGCGCCACCAGGGAAGCCCATGACTCTTTTTGAATTATGGTTTTCTCAGGGTATATGCCCAGTAGTGGGATTGCTGGGTCGTATGGTAGTTCTATTTGTAGTTTTTTAAGGAACCTCCATACTGTTCTCCATAGTGGCTGTATCAATTTACATTGCCACCAACAGTGCAAGAGTGTTCCCTTTTCTCCACACCCTCTCCAGCATTTATTGTTTCTAGATTTTTTGATGATGGCCATTCTGACCGGTGACAACACTGGTTTTTAGAGTGTTGCCCTTAGAAAGGTTTGAATTCAGGTGGAAAGGATTAGTTACCCAGGTGGAGGATAAATATTTTACAATTAAGGATGTGTGAATAATTTTAGGCAAGATACAACAGTAACTGATCAAGCTTAGGTAGATTTTCCTCTGAGTTGATTTTACATACTGGCATTTATATTTGGTCTCACTAACATCATCATAGATAACCAAGAATTGTTATAAGAAGATATTTTAATTGTAAGATTTGTTGAGAAAAAAAGCAGATAGTATACATGTGACCCATCTGATGCTGGGTGAGAAGTGGCATCTTCGATAGTAAGATTGACGCATGAATTCTCTCACTTTTCTTGCCCTGATCAGCTGAAATGCCAGGAGAGGGAGGGAAGGGCTGGCCACGTGCCATTGCAGCCTGAGTGGACTTTAAGTAGCCACTTCTGTCCTATTTGCTTCCTCAATGTTTAGCTGCGACCAAAAGGGAAAAAGGAAGGGCCTGACTTTTTGCTGGTGGTAGAAACTGCTTTCTTTCAGATCTAGCAGGTCAGGAAACAAACTTCAAAGATTAGTGACCCAGATTGCCATGGCAAGGCTAGAAGATGGATGATTATTCATTTTTATATTATTTATTCTTATGTTCCCATTCTTTAGTGCTAATCTTATTGTGTCTGTTTCCTGCTATTGATTATGCTTCTGTAAATTAGAATATCTTCCACACATTACAGAAGGAAAAAATGGATATAAATGAATCTAAGATGATAATTCAGAATATGCTATTTAAGTTTATCATTACTATTGTAATAATGGGCAGTCGTCTTTCAGAAAAGGAGCTGAGTGGTTTAGCTCTTTCCAAACTGAATTGGGCTCTCTTTTCGTTTGGATCATGAGTTTAATGTCAGCTTTCCCATAGAGATCATTTAGTGTATCCCTGGATACTTTACAGTGAACTTTCCCCAATTATTTAGTTTTCTGCTCACTCTTCACATTTTGGTAACTTCCTCATAAAAGCAAAACAGAACACCCTGCTACCACTTAGGAGTGATAAAAGCCTAATTTTAGTGGAAGATTCATCTATAAAACGTTATTACACAATTATGAATATACCCTCAGAAGGCTATCTTTAGCATTAGGAGCTGACAGCATTAGGTGGGAAGCTTAATATTTAAATGAATTGTTTTGCGATTTTGAAACAGGTGATTTTTTTTTTTTTTGAGGCAAGTCAGAGAATTTTTTATTTTTAACAAGTATAGTTGATTTACAGTGTTGGGCTAACTTTTGCTGTATACAAAGTGACTCAGTTATACACGTATATACATTCTTTTTTTATATTCTTTTCCATTATGGTTTCCTCCAGGAGATTGGATGTAGTTCCCTGTGCTATACAGTAGGACCTTTTTGTTGCATCTACTAACCCCAAACTCCCAGTCCATCCCTCTCCCTTCCCCCTTCCCCCTTGGCAACCACAAGTCTGTTCTCTATATCTGTGAGTCTGTTTCTGAAACAGGTTATTTTTTTTAAGAAATAAAAATCTCCAAGTCCTGCTAGATAAGAAAACACAGAATTGCAAAGAACTAGATTATATTTGTTGCCTAGAAAACTCTACTCTCCTTAGGAGGGCTTATCTGTTTCTGAAATTTCTATGACTATCATTTTGATACAAACACAAAATGTGACATAATTATGTTGCAGGACTGGGTGAGATAGGAAGTGAAACAGGAGGGATGGAAGAGTTTAGTCGTCTGATAGTGGCATGACAGAAATTCAATAAATAACTCATAAAATTTGATAGCCAAACAATAGTCATATATGCATATTATGTAGGAAAATTGAGGTCAGTACTGGAGGAGATGCCTAGAAGATTTGACGATACTTGCCTCTGGGAAGGGAGACCGGGTTGGGGGAGGGCAGTAGAAGAGTTCTTTTTTCATCATAAACCACTTCATTCTTCTTTATTTTTTAAACTTATGTGCATGTGTTACTTTTACATGATGGCATTTCACAGAGTTGACTGGGAAATGCGTCTTTATAGAATTGGTTAAAATATAAGGTAAATGAAGGGCAGAGACCTTGTCTTACTTATCCCATGTCCCTAGGATAGACTTGACACAGTGGGGGTTTGATAAATACTTAATGAATGAAGCAATTGCAGAGATGAAATTTCTGGAGTATGAATGAGATTAGAACCTTCAGGATAGAAGGCAAATGCTGTCCACTGAGCTGTAAACTACATAGAGCAAGGGGTCTTGCTTGCTTTTTGCTGTGTCTTGTACATAGGTGTCTAGTATAGAGTAGGTACTCAGCAAATGCTCAGGGCGCTCTTTAAAATGGACAATTCAAGAATTATAGCCTTGAGGGTGAGAAGTAAGGGTACTTCCCTCAGCTTGTGTCTTGTTGCATCTACCCAGCTGAAGCTTACTCCTTGCCTCACTTGGTTGATCCTTTGTTAGGCATAAAATCAGAGCTAATCAACTGCACAAAGTCTTTGTGTATTCAGTAAACTTTTTTAGTAGGGCTTTCTATGAACAAAACTTGGCATTAGGCTCTATAGAGGTTATAAAGATGAATAAGGCTCAGTGTCTGACTCCAAAGAAAATATAGTCCAGAAGGGGAAATTGAATTTCTATGTGTTTAACTATTATATACAAAACATATTATGAGGCCTAAGCAGCTTGTGTGGGAGAAAGGAGGAAGGCATAATTAAATCTCACTGGGGGTGGGAGGGTAGAGAGACTGATTAAAGTGCAGACCAGGGAAGGGAGGGGACGAATCAGGAAGGCTTCCTTTGCTTTCTGTTCCCCTCTCCTCCCCACCCCACCCCCGCCTTTCCCTGTTTTATTTCCTTTCTGCCTCCCTTTGTTTCTGCATTTACCTAGTGCCTGCCATGAGCCAGGAAACGTGCTACCTGCCAGAATTGAAAAGATAAATTAAGGATCTTATGGTCTGGTTGGAGAGACAGACATGTAACCAAAAAATTACAGTATGATGAGTGCAATGAAAGAGTTCTAGCAAAAAATTAAGGAGTTAGGCAGTGTCTCACAGGAAAATCAGCAGACTTGGTTTGAATAGAAGGGTTATTTATAACACCATTTCTTGAATTACTATGTGCCAGGCACTGTGCTGTGAGCATTTTTATGTATTTACTCTTAATAATAATCCTCAGAACAACTCTGTGAAGTAGGTGTAAGTAGATATTACTCTTCCCACTTTAGAGATGAGGAAGGCATGTGATACGTTAAATGACATGCCTTAGATCACATATGCAGTAAATGACTGAACTATATCTAGGTCTGACTCCAAGGATCATTCTATTCAAGAAACAACTAGAGGAATCCTTATATATTGCTGGTAGAATTGTAAAATGATACAGCCACTTTGGAAAACAGTTCCTTAAAAGGTTGAGTAGAGGTATATATGACCCAACAGTTCCACTCAAGAGAAATGAAAACAAACATCGACCCAAAAATGAATGTCATAACAGCACTATTCACAATAGTTCTGAAGTGGAAACAACCCAAAGGTCCGTCAGTTGATGAATGGTTATCCATACACTGGAATATGTAAAGTATATAAAAAGGAAATGAATTGATAACATGCTATAACATGGACGAACCTTGCAAACAAACATTAAGCTAGGTGAAAGAAGTCAGTTACAAAGACCACATTTTTATGATTTCATTTATATGAAATGTCCAGAATAGGCATATACACAAGTTAGATTAGTGATTGTCAGGGGCTCATGGAAGGGGAAAAGGAGGTAATGGCCTGGGGTTTCTTTTTAAGGTAATGAAAATGTTCTAAAATTGATTGTGATGGTTGCACAACTTTGTGAATATACTAAAAAAAAAAACTTTTAACTTTATACTTTAAATGGGAATTGAATGGTATGTGAATTGTATCTCAACAAAATTGTTTAAAACAAAACATCCTGAGACTCTGAAATTGAATTTTCTGCTCTAGGTAGCTAGAAGTATCATTACTTATTGTAAAAATAAATAAGCAACTGATCGTCACTTACAGAGTAAGACTGGCTTTTTCCTCGCATGTTATTTATCAACATTTACCTTATGTTAATAATGTCTTTTTTTTTTTTTGGCTGTGTTGGGTGTTCGTTGCTGCATGCGGGCTTTTTCTAGTTGCAGCGAGCGGGAGCTACTCTTCGTTGTGGCGCGCGGGCTTCTCATTGCGGTAGCTTCTCTTGTTGCGGAGCACAGGCTCTAGGTGTGCAGGCTTCAGTAGTTGTGGCTCGTGGGCTCTAGAGCAAAGGCTCAGTAGTTGTGGTGCACGGGCTTAGTTGCTCCATGGCATGTGGGATCTTCCCGTACCAGGGATCGAACCCATGTCCCCTGCATTGGCAGGCAGATTCTTAATCACTGCACCACCAGGGAAGTCCCTAATAATGTCTTAAAGTGTATTATTAGCTAATAGAGTTTGTCTAGTAAGTTTTAAGTAAGATTTCTAAAAATAGTGCAGCCTGTTTTTGTAAGTTCATTTGGAGAAAGTTTGAAGCATTGAGGATAGATGTGTAAATAAAGTTGGGTTTTAACAATTGGTTGATACTTAAATCTTTGGAGCAGATATATGGAAGTTGTTGGTTGTTAAAACTCGGAACCTTCCTGGCACTTTTCTTCAAAGCCGTGCCATAGACTCTGGTATCCCGGTAGCAGTTGAGAAGGCTGCTGCAAGTGATGTGATTAAAACCCAGAGAGATCATGTTCCAGAGAGTAGCAGCCCCCAGGCCAAGTATTGGATAAGGCTCGATATGTTTTCGTGTCCTGCTACAAAATCAGGCACTTAAAAAAAATTCTTTCTGCTAGAGTGAAAGGAAAAGAGCCCTGAAAAAAACAGTATATGGGAACAGAACCGAAAAATTAGACTTAAGTGCTGAGAGTCTCTTTTGGACAGTAATTACAGTGACAGTTACTTATAAAGTACAGGCAAGTTCCTGGGGCTGGATTTTTAAAAAGTCTACCTGTCTCTCTTATTGTAGAATGAACAAAAAAGTAGCTGTTTAGTTTTTTTTTTATATTATTGATTGAGTTCAGATGCTTTTTAGTATCTATGACAATTATTTGGATTGTGGTGGCTGGTAGGCTAATTAAGTTTTAAAAGACTGATTTGGAAGGGTTGTTAATACCTCAGAAAATGGGACCAGATTTCAGAATAATTAATTAAATTTATAGAATACCCACTATGTACAAGGGCCTGCCTGTACCAGTGTCCTAAAGAATCTAAAAGCAGTGTAAGACCTAGCATCTTTTATCTGAATTTTACTGTCTCCTTGCTGGAACTTATAAATCGATCTGCTGCAATGCATAATTGAATTCTCCCTGGCTAGTCTTTGGATTATCAAGAAGATTCTGTCTGAGACATGACTTCCATCTTGGCCCACTTGTGACCCCAGTTAATCACTTGACCTCCTTGGGATGTGTGGACAATAGTTGTTCCAAGCCTTGATCATCATCTCGTGTACTTAACTGGTGTATAAAAAGCCCTGGGTAGATCACTGAGGCGTGAGGTTCAGTCCTTACCTGCCCAATGCTGTTCTTGAGCCAGGCCAGGTGAGTGATTCTATCTATGTCTCTAGTCCCAGTTCTCTGTGTTTGGGGGAGGATGGGATGGAGAGGAGAGAGACATCACCTTTGAGGGGTTTCATGAACGAGCCAGGTAAGCGCTCATAGGTTGGTCTCAACTGCCTTCTCCAAGGTACTTTTGTCAGAAGCCATTACAGATTTGGACTGGAGCTTAATAACAAAAAGAATGGAGTAAAAATATCCCTGCCTACACTTAGGCTAACGGTTGCATCTTAGCAGAACATCCTAACAGTTGCCACCAAGATTATTTTGTAGACAGGGTCTCAAAGGAGAGAGAAGATAATGGATAGTTCACCTCAAGAATCCTGCTCATGGTCATGGGGGTGCCGTTGGAGTCCTCTTTTTTTTTTTTCTGGCCTTGCCTTGTGGCTTGTGGCATCTTAGTTCCCCAACTGGGGATCGAACCTGTGCCCCACCTGCAGTAGAAGCTAGGAGCCCTAACCACTGGACTGCCAGGGAATTCCCTCTTTTCTTTCTTTTTTTTTTTTTTTCTTGAGTTTGTTTGTCCTATTTGGTCTAGTATTCCTAGCGATACTGGGAGCTAGCCTTGGAGCTAGGCCCTTTTTTAATGGGCATCATGGAAAATCAGAAAATATAGATGAGCAAAAATAAGAAAAAAATTTCCTCCTGTCACCCAGGGATTACCATTGTTAGTATCATGGTGTATATTCTTCTGAACGTTTCCTTTGTATATCTGTGTACACATATACCTATTTATTTAACCATCATGAAAGCATAGTATTCATATTCTCTACTCTGCTTTTTTTAAATTTTATTTATTTTTAAAATAAATTTACTTATTTATTTATTTTTATTTTCCTTTTGGCTGCGTTGGGTCTTCGTTGCTGTGTGCGGGCTTTCTCTAGTTGCGGCAAGTGGGGGCTGCTCTTCGTTGTGGTGCATGGACTTCTCATTGCGGTGGCTTCTCTTGTTGCGGAGCACGGGCTCTAGGTGTGCGGGCTTCAGTAGTTGTGGCACGTGGGCTCAGTAGTTGTGGCTTGCAGGCTCTAGAGCACAGGCTCAGTAGTTGTGGCGCACGGGCTTAGTTGCTCCGCGGCATGTGGGAACTTCCCAGACCAGGGCTCGAACCCGTGTCCCCTGCATTGGCAGGTGGATTCTTAACCACTGCGCCACCAGGGAAGCTCCAATTTTTTTTAAGTTAGCATTTTATTTATTTAAGTTTTCATCTCATCTAATTTTACCATATTCAGATTTTTCCAATTCTCTCCCAAATATCCTTTTTAACTAGTTTATTTAAACTAATCTGCAATCTGGTATGCACGTTGTATCTGTTTCCTTTAATTTCTTTTAATCTAGCACGGTTCCTATCTTTTTTTTTTCCTTTTATAATAATAATAATACCGACTTATTGAGAACTTCTGCAGAACCAACTTTTGGATGAGCTGATGGCTTCCTGTGATGTTTATCCCTTGTATTTCCTGTAAACTGCCAATTATATCCAGTAGTTTAATGGAGCCAAGGAAAGTATTGTTTGCTTGAATGCCAAACAGAGCTTATGTCTGAATTTCACAGTGTATCACATCAGAAGTCACATCTGGTTGGCCTACTGTTAATGATGCTAAGATTGGCCATTGGATTAAGGTGATGGGATTAGGTCTCTTTACAGTGTAATTAGGTTCTCCCTGCAACTATAGATAACGTGGGTAGCATTACTTTGGCACTTTACAAACCCCCATCAGCCATGTACTTAATGTCTTTAGCCTAATTGGTGACCCTTGCCTGAGTCAACAGTTTTATGGGGCTTGCAAAATGATGTTTTCTAATTGTGAAATTCCTTCTGTATCTATTAGCTGGCATTCTTCTGCAGTGTAGAACTAGGGCTATTCAGTTACTCTAAAAGGTAGGATAAATGCATGATTTTTTAAAAGTTGCTATTAAGGGACTCCCAGATTTTCATTGATATGATGTGTTTTGGTTAGCTACAGTCTTTTCTTGTTGTTGTTGTTTTTAATGCTTAAACTGGTAAAAGTTTGGCCAGTGGGAGCCGCTGCTTTTGGTCCTGTAGAACAGGTCTCAGAAAGCATGTGGTGCTTAGGTTGGTGCTACTGCTCTCCCCATTGTCCACTTTTGTAGCTCAAAACCTTTACTTTTAAACCTTCAAATCTTTGGGAATTTCCTGGCGTCCAGTGGTTAGGACTCCACGCTCTCACTGCCAAGGGCCTGGGTTCATTGCCTGGTCAGGGAACCAAGATTCCGCAAGCTGCATGGTGCGGCCAAAAAAACCAAACCAAACCAAAAATGAGTCTAGGAAGTGCTTGAGAGGGGCTCACTTCATACTTCTAGATTAACCCACTACTATTACAATGCAAAACCCCCATCTCACATGTGCACATTGAGGAATAATTCTAACAGTGCTCAAAATGCCACATTTTCATGACAACTGAAAGAGCCTAACCACTTTTAAAGAGATGTGCACATTTTGCCCAAGTCTCTGCAGTTCAGTTTTGTGGTTTAATGCCCCTCGTTTTTTATAGCCAGATTTCGAGGAATATGCATATATCTCAACAATGGTTTTCTGCTGATGTTTATCTGAGAAGATTATATGTTAATGTTTCACAAACTCAGTACAACATTTTTTTTTCTTCAAAGCAATGTGCAGAAGAGTTTCAGTTATTGATACATTCCAATTATCCTTGAGAGAACATGATATTTGGAAAACCATGCTGCATGTCAACAAAGAGGGTGTGAGTTCTAGATGGACCTGGCACTAAGAGGCCTTATTACTGCTTATGAAGAAATGGTGTTGTTTGACAGTGTTTTAAGGATATAACATAATAGCATGATAATTTGCTACAGGTGTGTTTATTGTGTTTTAGTTCCCTTTTAGGAAAGAAAAAGAGGTAGGAGACATGATCAGAAAGGTCTAGGATACCCAGGTCATGTGAGACCTCGTAGACCAAGGAGTAAGGACTTTGGATTTTATTTTGAGTGAGAGACGGAACAAGGTTTTCAAAGGAGGAGTGACATGATCTTTCTGAACCTTGAAAAGGGTCATTCGTGCTACTACGTGGAGGATAGACTGGGGAGGAGGTAGGGAAAGTTCATGGGGAAAGAGTGGAACTAAGACCAGTCAGGAAAACATTGCATTAGTCCAGGCTTTGGCTTGGGTCGCCGCAGTGGATGATGCTGAGTAGTTATATTTCAGGCATATTTTTGAAGTGGGACCAACAAGATTTGCCAACTCATCAAATGTGGGATGTGAATTAAAGAGAGGAGTTGAGGAAGATGCCAAGGGTTTTGGCCAGAGCAGCTGGTGAATAGTTCTGCCATTTACTGAAACTGGAGGCAGGTTTAGAGGAGATCAAGAGCTCAATTTTGGACATGTTATGTTTGAGATGCTGTTTAGATATCTAAGTGATTTCGAATAGGTAGCAGAATATGGAAATCTGGGTTTCCTTGGGGTGGGAGGTGGGAGAGTCAGAGCTTGGAAATAAAGATTTTGGTGTCATCAGCCACGGAACTAGTTGGGATCACTAAAGGAGTGAATATAGATAGAAAAGAGACATCTGAGGATTGATCCTCGGGACAGTCCAACCTTTATAATGGGAAGATGAGAATCTAGCAAATGGAACTGAGTGGCAGTCAGTGACATAGGAAGCTTTTGTGAGGCCAAGTGAAGAAAAGGGTTTCACGAAGGAGAGTAGGGTCACCTGGGTCAAATGCTGCCGGTAGACCAAGAAAGGTGAAGATTCAGAATTGACCATTAGATTTTGCAGTATAGTGGTCTCCGGGAACTTGACAAATAGTGTCTCTGCTTTACCTCACTACCTTTACCCCTGTGGACTTAAAACACTATCTCATATTCTTGGCAGTTGCTCGGAAACTTCTCCACTTGCCACCGCTGTTGAGATTACAAAGAAAACCAGTCATACTGGAATGTAGTTATCAAAATATTAAAACTAATTTGTGATAAAAATATATTTGTTATTATATTTAATGTATTAAATAACACATTCTAGCAGTGGGCCTAATAGCTATTGTAAATTTAAAGTAATGATAAGTGTAAATGATATTGCAGTATACCTCCAGCAACTGTATTATATGAAAATATATGTGGTTTTTATTAGAGATAAAATCACAGGTACTGTCAATCCTAATGTGGTTTGTTGTTGTATTCATAATAGAGTAGATTTTTTACATTTAGTTTCAAGTTAATGAAAATAAAGGTAAAATTTTATTCCCATGTAAGTCTTGGTTAAGAACCGAGAGAGAGAACTGTCATGCTGGTGTGAGGAGAGCACTGCGTGCTCACCAGGTGAAGTTCGGAACAAGCCTCGTCTGCATGGAAGCATCCTGCCGCATTTCTCATGGGGAGTGGAGGATTCAGACATGGACATTATGCCTTGAGTAGTAGAGTGCCAGGGTAGGTTCTTGAGCAGGAATAATAACTTTATAAAATGCATTTGAAAAAATCAGAAAACCCGTGGTAAACACTGTCATTTAATGTATGTTTGGCTAGATTCTTTCAATTTTCAAAAATTGGCTCCTTTATTTTAGTATAGAAGGTTTATTCTTTTGCCTCTGTGTGCTTCTTTCCCTGACTAGCTATCCAAAGTTGCTTACAATCTGTATTTTATTCTTCAGGAGTTCAGTTTGAGTGATCTGTCTACATTCTTTTTCTTATGGGGCAGGGACAGCTGGAGAGGGAAACTGGTGCTTTTGTGCTTTCATTTGCCTCTAGGATGCTTCTGCATTGTTTTCCAGCAAAGGGCCCTTCCCTTTGTGGCAAAGGAGTGAATTCTGATATTCAGGGGAAAAAATCAAAGAGAGAAACCTTGCCCATTTAAAAATTGGGTTCTGTTTTCTTCCTGTTGAGTTTTTTGTTTTTCGGGGTTTTTTTTTTTTGGCTGCGCAGCTTGTGGGATCTTAGTTCCCCAAGGGATCAAACCAGGGCCCCGTTGTGAAAGCATGGAGTCCTAACGACTGGACCACCAGGGAATTCCCATTACTGTTGAATTTTAAGAGTTCTTTGAATACTTTTGGGTATCAGTCCTTTATTAGATACACATTTTGCAGATATTTTCTAGCAGCCTGTGGCGTTGTCTTTTCATTTTCTTCAGTGTCTTTCACAAAGCAGAAGTTTTTTATTTTATTGAAGTCCATTTTACCATTTTTTTCTTGATGGATTATGCTTTGGTGTCAAGCCAAGGTCACTTAGATTTTTTCCTGTTATCTTCTAGAAGTTTTATAGTTTTGTGTTTTACATTTAGGTCTATAATCCATTTTGAGTTAATTTTTATGAAAGGTGTATGCATAGTGTCTAGGTTCTTTTTTTTTGTATGTGGACGTCTATTCATTTATTTTTAATACTCTCTTTTGGAAGAAATTTTTTTTTTTTTTTTTTTTGCGGTACACGGGCCTCTCACTGTTGCGGCGTCTCCCGTTGCAGAGCACAGGCTTTGGACGGGCAGGCTCAGCGGCCATGGCTCACGGGCCCAGCCACTCCGCGGCATGAGGGATCCTCCCGGACCGGGGCACGAACCCGTGTCCCCTGCATCGGCAGGCGGACTCTCAACCACTGCGCCACCAGGGAAGCCCCTGGAAGAGATTTTAAAGTTGCTAAATAATGTATCTCAACCTTCATCTTTCCAACTTCATGGAGTCCAAGTTTTTGACAATGGTCCCAAATGGTGGTCTCCCTCATAGTTATTAGATGGTATTATGTGAACTATTTCTAACAAAGTTTCGTTTTTCTTAGATTGTGTCCAAGAGAAACACACGTAACATGATACGTTAAACACAACAGTTTTGCGTAAGAGTAAGATAAGTATATGTTTTGGTACCTCTTTGAAAGGTATCTAAATGTATGCTTATAATCATCAGTTCTTAGGGTTCTTTTCACCAGTCTAACTTTAGTATTACATGATATTAGACTAATAGGAGACTGAAAGTATAATTTTTACTAACTCCTTGAAACTCATCTACTGAATTTTTAAAAAATAATTCAGATTTTAAAAAAAATTATTTTATTTTTATTTTTGGCTGTGCTGGGTCTTTGTTGCTGCACGCGGGCTTTCTCTAGTTGCGCCCAACGGGGGCTACTCTTCGTTGCGGTGCATGGGCTTCTCATTGCGGTGGCTTCTCTTGTTGCAGAGCACGGGCTCTAGGTGCACGGGCTTCAGTAGTTGTGGTACTTGGGCTCAGTAGTTGTGGCACATGAACTTAGTTGCTCCGTGGCATGTGGGATCTTCCCGGACCAGGGCTCGAACCCATGTCCTCTGCATCGGCAGGCGTACTCTCAACCACTGCGCCACCAGGGAAGCCCTATCCTTTGTAGTTTTTAATAATTTTCTCTGTTATTGCCGATTATTTTCTCATTTTATTTTTATGAATGCATAAGAGTAATATATGATAAAAATCTACCTTTAAAGTCTAAAAGAGTTATTTCAATAAGTGTAAAACCAAAATTTTTATTATTAAGAAAATGTGTCAAAGTTTAGTTGGCAGCATTCTTTCTCAAGCATATAGAATAATTGGACATCTGAATTGATGGCATTGTATATTTTATAATTTTATTTGTCAGTGTAACGTGCACAGGAGTGACAGGGGGATGTTTTCTTAGGTTCAACTAAACATTTGCACATTCAGACTGGTAAAACCACCATAGGTCTCACTTGGCAACATTTATTCAGAAGGATATAGGACAGAAGCTATAACTTATCAGTAAGACAGTGGGAGTCCTTGCAGTTCATTCTTTCTGAAGTGCTCTTCTCACAGCTTAGGTCTGAAGTGCTCTTCTCACAGCTTAGGTTCAAAGAGATGAGATCCACATTGTGTCGTGCAGAGAACTCCATGGGCATAGTTTCCAGGGTCTTTTGCCAGGACATGCCTAATTAGGTAACATGTCACCGTACTCAGAGAAGTTCAAGAACGTGGCTTCCTAGTAAGTGGCTATTGTACTTCCAGTCCAGATGCAATTTACTAATTTGGTAATTTCTGTCGTAAGCAATGTTGCCAGGTAACATAGGTGCCATGCTGTTTAATCAGGTTAACAGGGATTAACCCAAGGTTGAATTCTCATACATAGGGAGAACGGGTTTTGCTCATCTTTGGTCCACAGTCCTGCATGCTGATTTTTCATTTATGCCTTCTTGTTTTAGTATCATCTTTCAGAAGGTTTTTCTTACTCCAAGATTATTTTTTAAATGTCATTTATTTTCCTATTGGTTAGAAATGTCACTGTTGTCATAGAGCAGTTATTAGGAGATCTTCAAATTAACAAATGGTTGTGTATATTAAAAATGTGTATACTTTATAAAGTAATAAAAACCTATTTATAATCTTACGATTGTGTATTAGACTGTGTTATTTGTGTGCTGAAAATTCATAGGGTCAATTTTTTTCTCAAAGAAAGTATGTGTAGCCTGAAAAGCAGTATACTTTTTTCTATATACTTTTTTCTAAATAGAAGTTTGCCTTATTGAAGGCTGTTGTGCTTATTTAGGTGGCCTTACTCTGAAAACTAACCACTCAGTGTAGTAGAAAGTGGTGAATTAGGGGTTTGAATAATGGGGTTCTGGTTTCAGACCTGCCACTTCACTGACTGCTCCTTTGTGCAAGTCAGCCTCTCTGTGTTTTGTTTTGCTCAAACTGCATGAATAACAATCCCTATCCTGCCTATTTCCGAGTATTGTTGAGGATTAGATGGGATGATGGATATAAAGGCACTTTTAACTGGTAAAGCAGTTTAAATGTAAGGAATTACTGCATCTTAACTTTTCCTCCCTTTCTCTTGTAGGTAGTGTTGGTGCTTCTTTTCAGTGCCAGTCCATCCATCACGACCACATTTGTCATGATGACAGTGACAAGGTGAGGTCCGTGTTGATGTCTACAATGGTGAAAATGCATGCTGCCCTTATATCACTGGATTCACTTGCATAACTGTCGTAGGGGCAGAAGAGTGTGACTTGGGGGGCACAATGTTGAGATGCAGAGAGCCTTTCTGGTTTGTGTGCCAGCTCACTAGACTGCTCCAGAAAACTTGCAGATAATTCCCAGGAGGTGGGCTGGACTCCTGATAACCCATTTCCTTACCCCCATTCCTGTTTCTGTCACTGTGCTGCTTCTTTTCCTGCACAGCCTGGATGGATTATCTTAATACATGAACAGGTGCTCCCAAAGCTGATAACTATTTCAGCAATTTGTGTCTGTTTCCAATTTGAAATATCTCAGACATTCCGATTTGGTTTGTTTTGTAGTTGATTGTATTATCGCTTATTCTCATGCTTACTTTTTTTGGGGGGGGGGGCTCTGTTTCCAAAGCCCAATTTAAATGTTGAGGAATGACGGTGGAACCTGTCTGATTCATGCAAAAGAAGCCTGCTTTTGGGCCTTTTTTATTTTTTAAATCAGGTCCAGACTTTGGGTATTTTGCTTCTGTTCTTTTTATCTCTAAAGAAACTGGTCTTTGGGGGCTTTCCAGTACTCATCAGCACCCTTGATGGCCCAGCCCTTTAAGTAGATACTAATGTGGGCTAGGTGTTTGGAACCTCTGGCTGCTGATATTGGATGGGCTTAAATTTAGTCTTTTCCGTCATCAGTTTCCAGTGGTCTCCCTCCCATTTCCTGTGTCTTGTATGCAGGAATGTATCACTCCCCTGGTAGTTTCCCCAGGCAGACCAATCCAAGTGCTGTTTTTCTGTGCTGTTGTAATCAAGATCCTCCTCCCTCATCCTGTTGGAGCTCGATCAAGATGTTGGTTGATCATTGGGATTTTCCAAATGGCCTTTTTGTTCTGTGTGTTGCTCACTGTCTTTGTGAGCTTTGCTCAGTCAGATTTCAGTGTGTTTACAGAGAGAGTGGTATGATTTTAGTATTCCAGATTCTCTCTTATTATGATATTAATCCAGAGGCATGGGTTTAACTTTTAACTTCTTTTAGAAGCAAGCCACTGAAAAAGACTTCTAGAATATATAGTTAGCTCCCTAAAATTCCGTATACCACAGATTTTAGACGAGCATTTGAAAATAAGACTGATAGAAAAGGCAAAATCACTTTTGGTCAGTAATATTACAAAGAATTATGTTATATCATTGTAAAGATGTTTGGGGTTTAAATTTCCTTCCGCAGCTAGGTATAATATGCCTCTATCCATTGTTCATTTACAGTGGAGAAGCCAGACTATTCTCTGTTCTGTCTCCAGGTTTAGAGTCAAGAGATGAGATTTCTGTCCATTTCTGCCAGATATTTTTTATCTACTTTAAAATGGTTTTCCTCCTAATTTCTGAATCTTTGTATGACTCATTTTGTGCTTTTAGGATGGGATCTTTCCTGAAATACATGGGGGGAGGGAAGAGAAATTTTAGGAATTTTTGTCACTTGATCAGCAGATCAAAGAACTGTCAGAAACTGCTCTCCTCTCCTGCCTACCATGCATATATTTATGATGATTTCCCAGAGGGAAATGGAGAGAATGGATTAGGGTCTCTTGACTATATTTATAATTGATTCAACTGATTCAGTCAGCAAATAATATTTGTTGATAGGCAGCTATGTTTCTTGGCACTTAGGGAATATATCAGGATACAAAACAAAGATTGCTGTTTTTTCATGAGTGTGCAGTCTAACTGGGGGAGGCAGACAATAAAAATAAACATAACACATAAGTTATATAGTATGCTATAATCACAATGGATTAAAGAAACATACAGCAGAATAAGTGGGATGAGGACCACCAAGAGTTTGATGTTACAGATTGCAGCTTTGAATAGGATCCTTAGACATCATTCTGGGGAGGAGAGTGGTGGATAGGACAAGAATCAGATCTCTGTGTTTGTAGCAGCTTCTGACTTCTTTCTTTCTATAATAAATTGGTATTGGTTTTGCAAAAGCAACAACAAAACCTGCTGCCTGATATATGCCACTTGGATAGGTATGTGTGTTCTCTCTCTCTCTCTCTCTCTCTCTCTCTCTCTCTCTCTCTCTCTCTCTCTCTGTCTCTCTCTCTCTCAGAATTGAAGGGATTATAGAGCACAGCTAATTAAACCCTCTTTTTAAAATAAACTTGCAAGCTGTGACCCCTGTGGGAGAAGAGACTTGTTCAGGAGTCACCCTAGAGTGCTGCAGCTAGATCACATCTTCTATCCCTGATACAAGCCATGTAAAGTAATTGTCTGGCTAGTCTGAGCACATTGTCAAAACACATATTGATGCTTTGCTTATTATCCTCACTTAGCTTTCAGGCATGGTCCATTTATCAGATTTGGGAATAAAAGTTGATTTTTCTTAAACATTGTCTGAATTTTAACTAATTCATGTGTGATGTGGGTGGAACCAAGGAGAAAAAGGGTCAGTCCATTTGTCGGACCTCCATTCTACAACCTTGGAAGTGGTGGCAAGCCCCCAAATTCCATGGTTTGGCTTGTTTTCCAACTTAAGTTTCTCTGCTGCTATACATCGGCTTGTATAACTTACAGTGCCAGAAGGAGCTGTTTCCAGCTCTGAGGTTTACTGTTAACTACTGTGAGTTACATACTCTCATGTTCAGTTTATATTGGGCATAGCAATTCACACAAAGCCCTCCAGCAATATGTTTATATTTATTCACAATGTCATATCCCATAATTTCCAGGTAGCAAACACTTATTATATATCAATATTTGAGTACCTACTATGAACTGAGCATTGTTCTAGGCATTGGGGACAGTGTATTGAACAAAACAGACAGGAATCTTTACTCTTATGGAGCTTGCTCTCTGTAAGTGGGTTAGGGAGATGGCAAGACATAAATAAAGACACTGTTAGTTCATTTGTGTTATGAAGAATAATAAATCAGGTAAGGGATATAGGAGTATTGGGAGAAGATTACCTTCTAAACACCCTTTGAAATAGGGGTTGTTTTATCCCCATTTGTAGGTGAGGAATGTGAGACATAGATTAAGTAGTTTCCCCAAGGTTACCCAGTTAGTAAGTAGTAAAACTGGGATTCAAACACAAGCTACCTAATTCCAGAGTGTACTTGACCATCTGAAGAAATCTGTTCCTAATGTAGCTTTACCCACTCAACTCTGACATGCTCAGGGGAAAATATCTTCAAGTGGAGAAGGCCCTGGAGAATCACAGTGAACCAAGTCACTTGGCAGGTAATCTTTGCCTGTCAGTTTTTTCTTGCCCAGCTCCTTTTGGCCTCCGTTGTAATTCATGACTATTTGTTACTCCAGGCTTCTCTAACCTGACACCCCTGCCCTGATTCATACTCAGAAATCTGTGCTTCTTTATAAGAAACCTCACATTGTGTGTTGCTGTATTGCACTGATCAAATGTGATGGTTATGTAGAAGCAGTTTAAAAGTATAAAGAATAACACAAAAATATGATTGTGATAGCATATTTATGTTTCACTTAGATATTGAAGTTAACCTAAATCAGCTAATGTCACCTTGGGATTATTAAGTAGTCATCTTCACAGTGAGAACAAGCTTGACATGGGGGAATAGGTCTGTCCTGAGAATGAGATAAAACATTGAACAATTTGATAGAAGGAGACTATTCCTTCAGGTGAGATGAATTAATTTGTAGCCTCAATGGTACGCTCTTCCATAGTGGCCTGGTAATACTTCTGGGAAGGCTGGCCATTTGATAGAGGGAAATGGAGAGTTCTTTCTAAACTGCATATGAATGGCTACTCAGAACAGAAGTCTTTTCTGGACAAAACTTCCTTTTGCTAGCCTTCAGTCCCTTTGTCATGGAAGACGGTACCAATCTGATTTGTGTACAGGTATTCGCACACAGACTGCTTTCAGAAAGATGGAAAATGTGCTACTGGTTTTTCTTCCATGACCATATACTTCCTTTTATCTTAATCTTTTAAGTTTTTAGTTTTTTTAAAAATTACATGTTGATTGTAAAAAGATATGCAGCACTACCTTCAATCCCTCTCCCCAGAAGTAACAGCAATTGGAATTTTAGTATTAACCGGATTTTTTAAAGTTATATTTGTGTAAAATATTTTTCATCTTTGCAAACAGTGGTTTTTTTTTTTTTTTCTTGTGGTACGCGGGCCTCTCATTCTTGTGGTCTCTCCCGTTGCAGAGCACAGGCTCCGGACGCACAGGCTCAGTGGCCATGGCTCACGGGCCCAGCCACTCCGTGGCATGTGGGATCTTCCCGGACCGGGGCACGAACCCGTGTCCCTTGCATCGGCAGGCGGATTCTCAACCACTGCGCCACCAGGGAAGCCCCAAACAGTGGTTTTTAGTATATTCAAAGAGTTGTTCGTCTATCTCTACTATCTAATTTTAGAACACTTATCACCACCACCCCCAAAAAAAACCTATACCCATTAACAGTCACTCCCCATTATTCCTTCCCACCAGCTCCTGGCAACCACTAATCTTTCTGTCTCTATGGATTTGCCTGTTCTGCACATTTCATATAAATGGAATCACACAATATGTGGCCTTTTGTGTCTGGCTTCTCTCACTTAGCATGATGGTTTCATGGGTTTGTCTATGTTGTGGCATAAATCAGTACTTCATTCCTTTTTATGGGTGAATAATATTCCATTGTGTGGATCTAGCACATTTTGTTTATCAATTCCCCAGTTAGTGGATATTTGTTTCCATGCTTTGGTTATTGTGAATAACACTGCTGTGAACATTTGCCTGTGAGTGTGTTTTTGTTTTCACGTGATTTTAACAATTTGAGGATCTGCCAAACTTTTCCAAAGTGGCCTGCACCATTTTGCATTCCAACAAATGCTTGAGGGTTCCAATTTCTTCACATACTTGCCAGTACTTTTTTCCTGGTTGTCTTTTATAAATTGATTGATTGATTGATTGCTGCTTTGGTTCTTCGTTGCTGTGTGTGGCTTTCTCTAGTTGCAGCGAGCGGGGGCTACTCTTTGTTGCGGTGCACGGGCTTCTCATTGCGGTGGCTTCTCGTTGTGGAGCATGGGCTCTAGGCACGCGGGCTTCAGTAGTTGTGGCACATGGGCTTAGTAGTTGTGGCTCGCGGGCTCTAGAGCGCAGGCTCAGTAGTTGTGGCGCACAGGCTTAGTTGCTCCGCAGCATGTGGGATCTTCCCGGACCAGGGCTCGAACCCGTGTCCCCTGCGTTAGCCAGTGGATTCTTAACCACTGCACCACCAGGGAAGCCCCTGGTTGTCTTTTAAATTATAGCCACTGTAGTGAGTGTGAAGTGGCATCTTATTGCGGTTTTAATTTGCATTTCTCTAGTGACTAACTATGCTGAGTATCTTTTTATATGTTTATTGGCCATTCCTAAATCTTCTCTGGTCAGTTAAAAAATGTCAGTTAAAGGTCCTTTTATTGTTCTTGCCCCTTGTGCTTAAAAAATCTCCCTAGGCCGCGTATTATTTTATTTATTTATTTATTTATTTATTGCTTGCTTGCTTGCTGCGTTGGGTCTTCCTTGCTGCGCACGGGCTTTCTCTAGCTGCGGTGAGCGGGGGCTACTCTTCGTCGTGCTTCTCATTGCGGTGGCTTCTCTTGTTTGGAACATGGGCTCTAGGCACGCGGGCTTCAGTAGCTGTGGCACATGGGCTCAGTAGTTGTGGCTCGCGGGCTCTAGAGCACAGGCTCAGTAGTTGTGGCACACAAGCGTAGTTGCTCTGCGGCATGTGGGATCTTCCCGGACCAGGGCTCGAACCTGTGTCCCCTGCATTGGCAGGCGGATTCTTAACCAGTGGACCACCAGGGAAGTCCGTATGCCTCGTATTGTATCGTTACATGTGTTCCATTAGGGAAATGTGGGGAAATAGAACATGTCATAAGTAAACGTACCATCTTTCAATAGATAACACTCTGAACATGCATTTTTTTCTTCAAATTTTTCTTTGCATTCTCTCCATGGTTAAAACAAAACTAAAGCACTGATTATCTATGGCTGTGTAATTAGTTATCCGAAAACTCAGTGGGGCAAAGCATATCTTTTGGTATCTTTCATGGTTCTGGGGTTTCCTGTGCTCAGCTAGGTGGGCTCTTGCTTGGAATTTCTCATGCAGTTGCAGTCAGATGGTGGCTATGGTTGGAGTCATCTCGATGTCTTCACTCACATGTCTGATGGTTGATGCTGGTTGTCAGCTGGGACTTCAACTGGGGCCCTCAGCCTGAGCACCTATATGTAGCATGGGCTTCCTCACAGTATGGCAGCTTTGATTCTAAGAGTGACTGCCCCAAGAGGACCACACAGGTGCTGTATGGCCTTTTATGACCTAACTTCAGAAGTCACAAAGCTTCACTTCCACCATAGTTACAGGCCTGCCCAAATTCAAGAGGAGGGAGCATCAATCCTACCACTGGGGAGGAATGTCTACATAATAAGAGAATGAAGGATGGGAGAACGTATCATGGCCATCTTGAAAAATATAATCTGCACATTATATATACATGAAACATCAGTTAAAATGTCTACATAATGTTCCACCATAAGGGTACATGGTAATTTATTTAACTTGTCTTCAATTGTGGAGCTTTAGGTCATTTTTAAAAAATTGTGCATTTATGCATTCAGCAAATATTTATAAGTGCCTACTATGTGCCAGGGATAATTGAGTCACCAGAGTACCATGGTGAAAAGACTGACAAAGAAGGTCCTTGTTCTTTGGGTGCTTATTTTTTGTGGATGGGACAGAAAATGAACTGTATATGTAAACCAGTAAATAATCAGATACTCTTAAGTACTGTGCAAGTAATTGGGCAGTTGGCTACTCCAGATTAGGTGTTAGGGAAGACCTTTAAGAAGGTGACACTTAAGCTAAGATCTGACAGATGGAAAAGAACAAATTGAGAAAATCTGGGCCATAGGAGAACATGCTAGGGAGAGGAAACATCTAGTGCAAAGGCCATAAGGCTAGAAATTGAAACAAAGAGAAGGAAAGCTGATGTGCACAAGCAAGGTGGATGAGGGTGGAAGTGGTGGTATGAGATGAGGTTGAAGGGGTAGGCACAGACTAGATCAAGTGGATCTTGGTAAGCAGGGAAAGAAGTTTCAATTCTGCGTATTATGGAAGCCTTTGGAAGGTTTTAAGCAAAGGAGTGATGTTATATTTTTTTAAATATCCCTTTTCCTGTTGTGATAAGAATTTTTAAAAATTGTGGTAAAATCTGCAATACAAAATTTACCATCTTAACCATTTTTAGGTGTACAGTTCAGTAGTGTTAATAAGAGCATTTACATCGTACAACCAATCTGTAAAACTCTTTTATGTTGCAAAATGGAGACTATATCCGTTAAACAATAATTCACTCTCTTCTCCCCCCAACCCTTGGCAGTCTCCCTTCTACTTTCTGTCTCTGAATTTGAGTGCTCTATGTACCTCATACAAGTGAAGTCATATAATAGTTGTCTTTTTGTGACTGACTTAGCATAATGTTGTCAAAGTTCATCCATGTTGTAGCATGCCTCAGAACTTCCTTCCTTTTAAAGGCTGAATAATATTCCATTGTATGTGTATAATACATTTTGTTTATTCATCCATGGATGGCCACATGGGTTGCTTCCACGTTTTGGCTATTGTGAATAATGCTGCTGGAACATAGGTGCACAAATATCTCTTTTAGACCCTGCTTTCAACTCTTTTGGGTATATGCCTAGAAGTGGAATTGCTAGATCATTTCTTTCTTTCCTTCTTTCTTTTTTTTTTTTTTTCTGTTTTTAATGTTTTGAGGAACCACTGTTTTGTTTTCCAAAGTGACTGTACCATTTTATATTCCCATCAGGAGTGCACAAGGATTCCAGTTTTTCTACATCCTTGTCACCACTTGTTGTTTTCTGTTTTTACTTGTTTTGTTTAATAGTAGCCATCCTAAAGAGTGTGAGGTATCTCATTGTGGTTTTGATTTGCATTTCCCTCCTGACTAGTGATGTTGAACATATTTTCATGTGCTTACTGGACATTTGTATGTCTTTGGAGAAGTGTCTATTTCAGTGCTTTGCCCATTTTATAATCAGGTTTTGGATTTTGTTTGGTTGTAGTTCTTTATATATTCTGGATATTAACCTCTTATGAGACATGATTTGCAAATATTTTCTCCTATTCCGTAGGTTGCCTTTTCACTCTGTTGCACTGATGTTTTCATTTTGAAGTAATCCAATTTATCTATTTTTTTCTTGTTGCCTGTGAGTTTCAGAATGAGATCTTCCTTATTTATGTCCTAAGATTATAATTGTTTTTCTTTTGTTAGAAATAAGGAAAAGGGACTTCCCTGGTGGTGTAGTTGGTTAAGACTCCGTGCTTCCAATGCAGGGGGCATGGGTTCGATCCCTTGTTGGGGAACTAAGATCTCGCATGTTGCTCGGTGCGGCCAAAAAAAAAAGAAAGAAAAAAGAAATAAGGAAAAGACAGAAAATCTGACAAGAAATCCATAACTACTAAAGAAATCTAATTCCAAGTTCAGATGGCTAACCAGCAAATTCTACCAAACATTTAAAGGAGGCATAACACCAATCTTAGAGAAACTCTTGTAGAGAATAGAAAAAGAGAGAATATTCTGTGATTCATTTTCTGAGGCTAGCATAATATCTGTAACAAAACTTGATAAGGACATTACAAAAAATGGAAAATAACAGCTAATCTCACTTAAGAACACAGATGTAAAAATTCTAAGCAAAATATTAGCAAACCAAATCCAACAGTATATAAAAAGAGTAGTGCAATATGACATGATTTTATTAGGAATGTAAAATTGGTTTAACCTCCAAAAAACAATCAAGTTAATTCACCCAGTAACAGAAAATCCATGATTATCTCATATACAGAAAATTTTGATGAAATTAAATATCCATTTTATGATAAACTTTTAACAAATTTGAAATAAAAAAGAACTCCCTTGATTTGCTAAAGGAATCTACAGAAAACCTACGGCCAACATCATACTTAATGGTGAAATGTTGGAAGCTTTCCAGTTTTGGAATAAGATGAAGATGCATGCTCTCACTGTATCTATTTAGCATCGTACTGGAGGTCCTAGCAAGTGCAGACAAGAGGAAAACACGTTGGAAAGAAAGAAATTGAACAGTCATTTTCTGCCAACAGGACTGTATATGTAGAAAACTGAAAAAAAATTAACAAAACTATTAGAATTAATAATTATATATAAAACCTAGAATAGACCCTAGAACAAATGTGCAAAACCTCTACAGAAAACTGTGAAGCATTATTGAAAAAATCAACAACTCGGGTAAATAGAAGGGTTCATCTTACTTACAGATTGAAGATTCAATATTGTAAAGATATCAATACCACCTAATTTATCTCTGGATCCCATGCTGCCCAATTAAAAAATCTCAGCTGTCATTCCCATGTGTTAGACTGGTAGGGCACCAGGGTAGACAATCCCAGTGACCAGATACATTTGAAGGAACTGCAGTATTTTCCTGTTTGGTAAGCAACATATTGGTATATTTTTATTTTAGAAGTTGAGGGGACTTAAATGACTTACCCCAGGAAGAAGTTTTTAGTAGGGATTCACAGTTTTCATTTCTGTCATGAAAACGAATTTTAAAGGGCAGTCTTGGAGTCAGAATTCTCAAAAGTTCTTGCTACAAGCAACTACTTTTCGC
This sequence comes from Physeter macrocephalus, assembly GCF_002837175.3. Lineage (NCBI taxonomy): Eukaryota > Metazoa > Chordata > Mammalia > Artiodactyla > Physeteridae > Physeter > Physeter macrocephalus. The sequence goes on from NC_041222.1 coordinate 28,393,497, forward strand.
ACAAGTGCTGTACTGTCCCCTAGCCACGTGTGACTATTTAAACAATCCTGGTTAATGCATTAGTTGCACTAGCCCCATTTCAGGTGCTCACTCAGTAGCCATATGTATGTAGCTAATGGCTACCTTTTGTATGCTGCAGATGTTGAACATTTCCATCATTGCAGAAAGATCCATTGGACACCTCTCCAACAAGCCTTCCCACCTTTTTGGACCGACACCAAGTAGAATTTTAGGTGGACTGGGGTTGAGCCACTGCTCTGGTATAATTTACTTCCTGCCACATTAGGTGGTCAGTGGCCCACCTTAAAATGTAACCCACTCATCAGGTGTTTATTAGCAGGGTACCAGATTTTCTGGTTAAGAAAATCAATTAGAAAAGAAATTGCAGTACAAATTTCCGACGATTCAACCTTGAGGTGTGGGAGCATTGTTTACATGTAGACAGACTTCTTAGTTGAAGCCTTCAGATCCCAGTTAACTAAGACCTCAGCCATTTGAGAAGGGTTCTCAAAGAGTGCCTGAGAAAGGATTGGCTGAAGCCCAGGGGGAATTCACATAAGCTTAAGGGTTAGGAACCCTGGAGGACTGTAATAGATATTTGCTGCTGAAATTCAGCACTTGAGGAACCTGACTCTTAGGTTTGGACAGCTTCCAAATGGTAATTTCCCTCCCTGTTCCCAATTTTTGTCTCTATTTCCCCCTCTCACATAGCCCGTGTCCAAGTAAACAAGAAAAGCTGTTTCAGGGTGGTCTGTATTATGTAAGGAAGCTTGTATAGCTGAGATTCTGTTGGAAGATCTGTAATGCTAGGTGAATCCACAGCAGTAAAGGGGGTATTGTGGGAGATCCAGATGTTAGGAGTGGATTACATTGGATGCACCTAAAGGCGTGGTTGGGATTTATGACTCTGTACTGTGAAGGGCGGGGGGGAACCTTAAAAGGTTTGGATGTAATCATCTCCAAATTGGCTGCTTTGGAAGACTAGCAGAGAGGGCTTTGGGAGAAGAGTCAGCTAGATAACTGGGCTACATAATGGGGGTGTGGGGCTGGGGGAGGGGACATGTTCATGGGGGCCTGTTATCTCATTCTAGCCTTTGTCCAGGAGTTGTAAAAACCTGTGATGTTATTGCTGGAACTTTGAATTCAGCAGTTGCTAAGCACCTGCTGTTGTATTTCAGGCTGTAGGTTTAGACCTTAGGGTTACAGAGTCAAAACAGGTCGCCCAGTGTGATATGGGAGAGAGATGTTCACAAATAATTACCCTTTCGTGTTATTCATATCAATGCATAGAGGTTCAGAGGGTTCTGGAACATCATTTTAGTCTGGTTCCCTAATTTTCTACAGGAGGCAGCTGAGGCCCACAGCAGGAAGGAGACTGGTTTAAGTAATACCAAAAGAACCAGAACCTGGGCTTTTTGATGATTGGACTGAAATATGATCACCATCCTTGAAAACATAATTCCTATCTGCTTAAAACCCACTTCTTCGATACTGTCCCCTTGACTGCCCTCTTTTCCTCCGATACCATTTAAACTATTTTGTCCTTGTATTTATTGCGCTTTTATGGAAAATCTTACTTCCTCTTTTAGATCTCGAACGTGATTAGGACAGGCCCATGCCAACTTCGGTCTTCGTACCTATCTTATTTCCTGTCCTCAGCACAGTATGAATAACTTTAATTGAGCCTTAGAGTAGGACAAGTTGGGTTTGAACCTGCCTCTCCATTGAGACACCTTGGCCAGACACCTTGGTCAAATCACCTCTCTCTACGTCAATAAAAATTCCTAACATTTGGGCCACATGAATACATAATATATTGGGAATGTGAGTGAGGTTAATTACTGTTTGATGGCAGAGTTTTGGAGGCGGTACGCACGGACTTGAAGCAACACTTGGGGAGAAACATATAGAACTCGTGGGCTCGGCCCGCCCGCGGCCCGGCATAACGGCAGCCTTTCCGGGCGCCAGGCGCGCGGGGCAGGGCGGGGCGGGGCTGCGCAGGGGTACGGTGCGACGGCTCTGTTGCCGGAACTAGTCCGAGTCGCGCGCCTGGACTAGCGCAGCCCGCCCCGCCCTCTCCCCCGCGGATGGAAACAAAGGTGGCCCCGCGCGCGGAGATCAGCCGAGGGGGAAAGGGGCGGAGCGACTGGCAATCTCGCTCCCTGGGATCGCGAGGTTTGTTCCGGAGAGGGGGCGGGGTGGGGTGAGAGCGACCCAGACCCGAGAAGTGGGAGGGCCGCGTGCTCGCGCATCTTGCGGCCTAGCGGCGGGGGGGCGTCGCTTGCGCGCGCAGCGCAGGGTACTGCGCCGGCGCGTCCGGTCTGCGAACACCGGGGAGGGGCGCAGCGGGACGGGGAGCCCCCTCGTGCAGCGGTGCGGGGTCGTGCGGTGGCCGGGGCGGTTAGGGCGCGGGGGCCGAAAGGATGGAGCCCCCGAGGCGTTAGCCGACTTTTGTCAGCTCTGGGCGTGCAGCCGTTGTTTCTTGGCGCGGCCCGTGTGATGGTGCCGGGAGGAAGGAAGCGCCGTGATAGCGCGTCGGTCGGAGCCCGGGTTCCAGGGTTGAGAAGGCCCGGGAACAGAGGATCTGGCGAGCTGGCCGCTGGCTGGACGAGCGGTCACAATAGGAGGCGGTGGCCCAGCGAGGAGCCGCGGGAGTAACCCCGCAGGGCGGAGCCTCCCCTTGCAGGTACTGGTTGCCGCAGCCGTTGGTTCCCGCACGAGGGCGGGACGGGCCGAGCCTTGGGCCGTTGGGAGCCTGCGGGCCGCGCTAGAGATGAGGTTGCTTGGTGTTTAGCGGGGCGCGGCCGGGCCGCCCGACGCTCTTTGTTCCCGAGGTAGCGGCGAGGAGGTGCGGGTACAGCCCTCGGGAGCGCCGGCCCGCCGCGTCTGGCAGATGGCCTCGCTCTTTCGCTCCCTCCCTTTTTGCCCAGGCGCAGGTGAAATGATGTCACTCAGGAGAACGCAGAACCCGGTCAGAAGGGTCCTGTCTCCGTCCTTGTGACGCCGCGGGTTTCTGAACAGGCTGCGTTTTGTTCTCAGGGGAGGGGAATTTTTCCTTTCAGGGCTGAAGAATGAAAGAGGTTGGTTTTTGAGCCGAGAGTTTTTCAAAGTATTGAGGGCCAGAGAATAAAGTTTTCGTTTACTTGTGTAGGACTTGTAAGACCTTGTTTTTTCTTTATGCTGCAAAAACGATGTATACTATTAACATTAAAAGTTGGGTATGTTAGTTCTTGCACCGTAAATAGAAACGAATAATGTAATATTGAATTGCCTTTTTTCTTACGAGGCGCACTTAATATACGAAAATTTAAGTGTATGCAAATCATTCACAGTCGTTTATTACCTTAGAATTGCAGGCCTTTTTGGATATTGTTTGGCCTCGATTGCAGGTACTGTTGTTAACACAATTACCGCAAAATTCCTTTAAGTAGGTAGCAGCCCTGGTAACTAGTCTTAAATTTTTTTTTTTAATCCATTCTCTCAGTTTTAAGAAATCAAAACTTAATGAGGATCTAGGGTCAGTTGGGATCAAAGTAAAATTGTTTCTGTCTTCCATTAGGAAGAAATTGGGCTTCTATAGAAGTAACAATACAAAACCAAATATAGGGGTCAGATCACTTGCATTGCAGCTGGCATGTATTCAATAGTTGCAGTAAATAGATGAAAATTACTAACTGGATTTTTAAGTAGGATTATCATTTAATGTACTCCAGCTCTTGCTGGCTCATAAATGTATTGGCATAGTATATTTCACTTGAAAACCTATTAAACCTTAAATCTATTCATTATAGGGGTTCAATTTTAAGTTGATATTTGTAATTTTCTGTAAGGCTTGTTTCTAAAAGACTTGGTAGCCTTGAGAGGCTATAGTTGAATAAATTTTGCCACACATTAGCTACGTGCTCCTCAAGTCCTCATCTGTAAAATATGAGAGTTGGATTTAAATGTTCTCTGTGGTCCCTCCACTTCTGATATCTTCTGTGACTCTGGAAGGTAGTGTGTTTCTGTACTTGTTGAGTTTTATCTACCCATCCAACTTTTATAGCTAAACTTAAGTTGGAAGTTATTAATCTGAGTAAATATTGAGAATTTTCTGTACTAGAACAACCTGATTTTTGAGCAAGGGTGGACAGAGGATGGCACAGTTAAGACAGAATTGAATTTGTTAACATTATAATGTGGAGTGTAGACCTGTTGTGTCTCTGCAGTTGCTTTGGATGAGGCTTTTAGTTACATCGCTAGACTGTTCATTTATTTTTGGCTGTGTTGGGTCATCGTTACTGTGTGCGGGTTTTCTCTAGTTGTGGCGAGCAGGGCTACTCTTCTTTGCGGTGCGCACACAGTTTTCTCAATACCGTGGCTTCTCTTGTTGCAGAGCACGGGCTCTAAGCGCGCGGGCTTCAGTAGTTTTGGCACATGGGCTCAGTAGTTGTGGCTCGCGGGCTCTAGAGTGCAGGCTCAGTAGTTGTGGCACATGGGCTTAGTTGCTCCGCGGCATATGGGGGATCTTCCCGGACCAGGGCTCGAACCTGTGCACCCTGCATTGGCAGGCGGATTCTTAACCATTGTGCCACCAGGGAAGCCCCGGTAAGGTTAGCTCTTGATTAGTCCTGTGATTGTTGTGTAGTGTCTGGGTCTAGTCACTAGTTTTCTGGTTGTTTTCCTGCTAACAACATATATCAGGCATCTGTTTTCATGTCGGTTCATCTTTGGTTAAATCATAGTTTGCTTTATGTTTTTTCTGGACAGAGTGTATGGATTGTAAACACATATTTGAACTCTATAGTTGTAGTCTAGTTAATTTGTTCAGGAAATGTTAGTTTCCTAACATCACATTGTCTGTCTGCAGATAAAGCAAATGCTTGAACTCTATATAATGAATTAATGAGTGAGATTTGAGCAAGTAGACAAAGAGGGGCCATGTACACAGTCTTATTTTCCCCCCAGCTCTTCTGTCATTTCATGTTCCTTTTTAAAGGATCTGAACACCTTTCCTTCTCCCCTCTATGTTAGGGGACCCTGTTGTCCTCATTTATTCCTGTTGAATTTGTTCCTCCCTAGGCTGAATCTCTTTGAGGGCAAGAAATATTTTTTTTTGTTTTCACAGCATTTAGCACATAGTAGGAATGCAATAAGTATTTGAATTAATTGTGACTTTTATTCAGTAAGACTTATAAAGCACTCAGTCACACTTCATCTTTTCAAATGTGTGTATGTGTGTGTATATATGTATAAATTTTTTATTGATTTGGACTGGTCATGGTCTAGATATTTTTCAAATCCATGTAATTCTTAAGAGATAAATCTTGAAAAGATGGTTTAGAGCAATCTACTTTGAGGTTACCAGTTTAAGTAAAATGATTTTAGACATACTTCCTTGAGGGGAAAATAATCCTTGTGCGTGCAAATCTGGATTGTGGAAGTGAAGGAAAGAAAAATTTATTAAAAAAATGTGTAAATCTTAACTTTTCCTAACCTTTATGTTCACCTGCTCAGTACATGTAATGGTTAGAGACTTCCTTAGTTGCATGTGCCTCCCTTACCCCTTTTGCCATTAATTTGTTGGACTGTGGAGTGAGAAAGGAGGGTGGAGCCTTGCAGCTATTTTCACCAGCCCTGGTTCTGCTCTGTTCCCAGAAAGGCATGGGCCCAGTTTGTTGTTTGCCTTAACTCAAGAATGGGAATAATAGTTTATTTTTAAAAAAGAGTGTCCCATTGCTGGACAGTAATGATCCTTCCCCGGTAAGTAGTACCAGTTCTTGAGTGGTTTAATGACTGCATAATAGTCCGCCAAGCACACATGCCATAATCTCACTTAACAAATACTTATATGTTAAACATTTAGGTTACTTCTAGTTCCCTTTTAAATTGTTGCTGTAATGTGATGAACATATTTGTGCTTATGGCTTTTCTCATATTTTGGAATATAATCTCAGAATTTGTCAGATGCAAGATCAGTGATTCGAACTGTTGTTAATGAAATCTCCTTGATTACTTTCCAGGAGATTAATATTTGCCATCATGGAAGCAGTGAGAATATTTGGATTTTTAGATAATTTGGATTCGACCTCTTCATTTTTTAGGTACCCTGACTTGGACCTAGAGGAGTAAGGCACTTGTTGGAGTCAACGTTGACCAAGCACCTAACTCATCATGTTTTGTTTTGTTTTTTTCCCTTTGTCTGTTAGCCTATGATTTGAGTGCCTTTGAGCAGATGGTATGCAGCTTTCGTAACAGTGAACAATTTTTTTCCTGGAGAGTAATTTGGCCATTTTGGAGAAGGCCATTTGGCCTTTTGAGCAATTTATTTTGTGGAAAGTACATTATTTAATACTGGCCTAGAGATCATACACCTGTATATCCTCTACTTCACTTATATGAGGAAAACGTAAATGAAGGAAGCTGTCATCAGAAGTGATTTTGGAGGAAGCAAGTTCTGGGACAATATGTGGACCTAAGTCCAATGTTATTTTTAACACAATACCTACAACAATTTGCCACAGTAACAATAATACTACACTCTAACACAAAGGTTAAATTGTTGGTTATATTATGGTTACCAAGACAGGGAAAGGCCACATTAAACAGAAGATGTCCTTAAAATAGTAATGTGTTATTGCTTAAAAGGTTAAACTGTTTTCTATAATTCTAGTCTTGTGAAACAGAAAACAGTTATGCTGGGTGAATTAGTCATTTAGTTATATGTAAATAAACATTAGAAATGAGAAGTGTAGGGAGTTGCAGGTTCAGTCCCATCTCAGGAATGTTTTCATGGCAGGACTTTTTAAATATAGGTGCATCCTGAGAGAAGGCTGAAGTTACCATGTCTTTGTAATGCTCAGCAATTGGTAGGTTAGGGAAAAATAGAACTGTATTGATTTTCAGATATAGTGTAACCTCAGTAATCTTAACTGAGGGAGAGTTAAGGAAGTCAGAAACAACTTACAAGGAAACAAATTTATTTTTAAATGCTTAAAATAGCTTTAAATAGGCATTGTGGAATAGTTGTTCCTTACTAATCCAACTAGATAGATTATAAAGAAGAATGTTACTCTTAAAATTCTTCAGTTAGAAGGTGGTTTAGTGGGTTGAGTCTGAACCTTAGAGCCGGATAGACTTGGCTTCAAATTATGGCTCTGGTGTTTATGAGATGTTTCTCTTTAAGCAAGTTGGTTAACCCTAACTTGCAGTATGTAAAGATCAGAAAGCCCAGTTTGGTTCCTGGCATGAAGTTTACTATTATCAGATTGAGGTTTTAAAAACTGCTGTATTGCTTAGATAAAAAGTCATCTTTCATAATTAATCTAATACAGCTAGAATTTTGGAGAAGAAACTCCTTGAGTGTGGCACAGCAGTTTTTATTCTATTATGTACATGTATGTTATGTTAGTTTTCTATTGTGTGTAACAAATAACCACAAATTTAGTAGCTTAAAACACAAATCTATTATCTCAGTTTCCATGGATCGAAGTCCTGGTATGGGTTAGCTGTAGAGTCTTCTGTTCAGGATCTTATTTGGCTGTAGCTGTGATTTTTATTGGAGACTTGATGGACTCTTCCAGGCTCACTGTTGTTGGTGTAATGTGGTTCTTGTGATTATAGGGCTGAGGTTCCCCCATTTTCTTGCTAGCTGTTAAGTGGTGACCATTCTCAGTTCCTAGGTGCCTTCAGGTCTCTACCACATGGCCCCCTTCATATGACTTCTCAAAACATAGCAGCTTAGTCTATAGGGTTGGCAGGAGAATCTCTTTAGGAAGGGCTCAACTTCTCTTTTGAGAGCTTTCTCTGATTAAGTCAGGCCTACCCAAGGTAATCTCCCCTTTGACTAACTTAAAATTCAGTGACTTGGAATCTTAATGATATTTGAAAATCCCTTCACCTCTGTGAAAGGGTTTGTGTAATTTAGGTCATATAATTTAACCTAATCATGGGAATGAAATTCACCATATTTACAGTCCTACCCACACACCAGGGAGGGATGGATTATTCAGGATATATACACCAGAGGTGGGAATCTTGGAGACCATCTTAGAATTCTCTCTTCCCTTCTCTCCGCCTACTCCCCCCGCTTCCCCCTGCAAGGACCAGGGTTTGCCAATTTTTTACTTACATATTACTGAAATCTGTTTTCCCAGCCAGCTCTTGTACTAGCAGTTTGTGAGACTGCTTTAGGGTATGATAGTTGAAGGTAGATGGCCTTGTTAAAACACTCTTCAAATGTATTTATTGTGCAAAGTGTAAGCTTAAGATTGCAGAAAGAACATGAAGCCTACATCAAGGAACAGACCATTTTGAGAGAGGAGAGAACTGCTATAAAGTGTAAAAGCACTCCTTACATTGAATGAGTCAGGAATGTGAAAATACTTCTTCCTTTGAAATATTTTCTACTCTTGCCCTCAGATAAACCCAAGGCTCCGACCTCTATTCTAATTTATGCCTGTATTATGGCATTTAAAACATTATCCTGTAGTTGGCTGCTTGCATCTTTTTTTTTTAAAACTAGAATAAGCTCCTTGAGGGTGGGATCCATGTTTTATTTTCTTTTCTAACATAACTCTTTGCTTATAAGAGGCAGTGAGTAAATATTCCTTGATGCAGTCATTCATGCTTCGTCACAGTGGTAAAGGGTATTGGCACATTCATGTTTATAGTACAGAGGTAAGCTTTAGTTCATGTCCAAAACATTTTGTGGAGCAGTACTAATGAATGATAAAGTTACTGCCCTCAAGTTTTTTGCTTTCAATCCTAGGAAGGTCTTTGGAAGTAATTTTACTGTTAGCAACAGGCTTGGTCATTTATCTGTTTACTAGGCTCATAGCAAACCAGAAACAAAAATTTGTAAAGGGGCTAAAGAAGGTTATAGCAGGATTATTCATGTAATTAGCATGCCACTTTATGATCTTGTCTCTGCCTTCCTCTCTGGCTACTTCCTTACTGACCAGTTACACTGAACATTTTGTAGTTTCTTGATTACACTGTTACAGTTACCTCTCCAAAGCACCAGTATGGACCATTATCACAGAAAGAATCTTTTTAATACAGTGATTTGCTTTTGTTTCTTTTTTATAGCATATACTTCTTGAAGGTAGGAAATCATGACTATCTTTTGTTTTAGTGCCTGTCACAGAGTAGACACTTAACATGTAAGGAAATGAGTGCAGCAATGAAACTAAAAACAAGACAGCCTTAAAGCACATGGTCTTTGGTGTAGGATCAAGCGGGTACATAAACCTTAAACGCCAAAGGCAGTTCACGCCACAGCACAGTGGAACAGGTGATACTCATGATGTCTGTGATCAGAAATGCTACAGATTAAGTGTACTTACATATGAGTTTAAGGGGATTAACTCTACAATCTAGTCAAGCATTTAAAACATGCAATCATTTACTTTGAGGCTTATGATCTTGTCCTTTATTCATTAGGAAGGTTGCTAGGTTTGTGTTGAATAGAGCTGAGATCTCCACAATCAAAATCTTGTTTTCTATACTTGGAATCACTATAGAAATTTTGCCATAGATGTTCTGAAATCTCTCTTCCCTTGCATGATTATTTGGAAGGTTAGCTTAAAAAGAGAATGAAAAATTAATCATCGCCAGGTAGATACTAATCTTTCTGTACTTAAGTGATTTTTACTTCAGGTTTTCTCGACATGAAGTCTTATCTATCGTTTAGGGTTTCAGAATTAATGCCAGCAGAAAAGATATCAATAGATATTATATGGGAAACATAGGAAGGACTTTGTGTTCTTGAGCAGTGCTATTTTGCCTTTAAAGAAAGTTTTTATAAGAGAGATCCATTGCCAGAGGCAACCTTTGTCATCCTTATATTTGTTTTGATGTTTAAGATTAATTTTTTATTTCTTTTCAGTCTCTGCTAACAAAATCATCAAATACCTAGAAAATCCAGACTGTCCTTCATAGGCATGATTCTCCACATTGGTGCAGCTAGCCATGAACTATCCTTTTCTTCTCCCTCTTTTTCCCAGATATCTCCCGGGGCCAATTCAGCACCTCTACCTGGCCATCCTAACAAGGTGATTTGTGAAAGGGTGAGACTTCAGAGCCTGTTCCCTCTCCTCCCAAGTGATCAGAACACTACCGTTCAAGAGGATGCTCACTTCAAAGCTTTCTTCCAGGTTCTTATATATTTACCCTTTCCCTTCATAGGGCTGAAAGCCACAAGATACATTCTAGGTTGTTTCTAGGAAGGCTTGAGACAGAATTCTCAGAATCTTCTTACTTCTTGTTTTCTGTTATATGTGGGAATAAGTATTCTTCTTAGAGGGCGTCTTTACCATAACTTTTTCAGCCAGCTTTTCTGAAGAATGTTTGTCTTGTCTTGAGCTGCTGTTACTATTTGACCACTTAGTATTCTTGTTTTTTGATCTTTTGGTCTTAATCACTTGTCCTAATAGGTCAAGTTCTGTAGGAGGTAGAAGATATTACAGAATATGTGAAATTGTATAGGGAAGGAAAAATGGAAGCATGTAAGGTATTTTTTAAAGTCATCACTACTTATTTGCTTAGCATCCAGAGTTTGATAGTAATGCATATTTCAAAGAGAAAACATGGTTACTTGCCTTCTATGACTTTTTATACCTGTGGGTAAAATGTGTTTAAAAATTTGGTTACATACAAAATGAAAACAAATTAAGGTATGAATGGATTTAAACTGTCATTAGGTTATTAACAAGAATACTAGGATGTGCTCACATAAATCATTGGCTACTACATTTACAATCCATTATTCCTAGAGAAGCAAGTTTTAGCAACGGAATTCGTTATTACCACAAAGGAAACTAAGTTACAGAATTGCTTTTGTATACTAGGGTTGTGGGCCAAGTCATGTAATTGTACATGTGTATATAAACCTGAGGTAGTGAGAGTTGCTAATCAAAGCTAGGACTTTTGGATAGAGCTAGCTCATTTTCTGTTTGTGTGGGAGTGACAGGTTGGGATTTGGGACTAGTTCTGAAAGAGAAATGCTTGTGACACATTAAGTTGGAGGTGTAGGATTTCTGAGGGTAGGTGTTTAGGTGATCTAGGGCTCTTTAATCTGCTTTCTTTGTTAATATTTGTGCCAGGTTCTCTGCTTTGTGTGTATTGTCTCCTTTTGTTTTTAACCTTCATAATAAACGAGTCCTGGATGGTTTTCTAGATGAAGAAATAGGCTCAGAGAATCTCGCTGAGATGCCCAGTTACATATCTAGTTATCGGCAGAACAGAAACTCAAATCCAGTTTTTGCTATTTCTTGTCTACTATATCATACCAGCTTTGGATATTAACAGATAATTCTGTAAACACAGTTCAGTGTATGTTAAGAGACATCATCTGTATTGAATTGAATGGCATATTGACTGCCATTTTGGATACAGCATTAGCTTGCAAGAGCTTGATCTTTAGCAATAGACCAATATAGCTAAGGAAGAAATTGACTTTGTACCGTAGCTACTGCCATTAAATAAACAGTTATTTGACACTTTGTGTTCTCCATACCTCCTTTGAGTCTTTAAGCATTAACTCAATATTAACTTTAAACTCAAAGAGTAGCTGCCAAATGCAATAGATTAAACCCATGTTTTGGGACTTCCCTGGTGGCACAGTGGTTAAGAATCTGCCTGCCAATGCAGAGGACACGGGTTCAAGCCCTGATCCATGCCCACATGCCACAGAGCAACTAAGCCCGTGCGCCACAACTACTGAAGCCCCCGCGCCTAGAGCCCGTGCTCTGCAACAAGAGAAGCCACCGCAGTGAGAAGCCCATGCACCGCAACAAAGAGTAGCCCCCACTCGCCGCAACTAGAGAAAGCCTGCGTGCAGCAATGAAGACCCAAGCAACCATAAATATACAAATTAATTAGTTTTTTAAAAAAAGAATTAAACCCATGTTTTGAAAATAAAACCAGGGCCTCCCTGGTGGCGCAGTGGTTTCGCGTCCGCCTGCCGATGCAAGGGAACCGGGTTCGCGCCCCGGTCTGGGAGGATCCCACATGCCGCGGAGCGGCTGGGCCCGTGAGCCATGGCCGCTGAGCCTGCGCGTCCGGAGCCTGTGCTCCGCAACGGGAGAGGCCA
>NC_041222.1:28405749-28414312 GCF_002837175.3 Physeter macrocephalus
CATGCTCCGCAACGGGAGAGGCCACAACAGAGGAAGGCCCGCATACCACAAAAAAAAAAAAAAAAAAAAAAAAAGAAAAGAAAAGAAAAGAAAACCAAACAGTTAGACCCAATTCCATTTGGATGTTGCAGAAAGGTGAAAGGTATTACTGTTAAGTTTTTATTTATAGTCCTAATTTAACTTAAATCTTACTTTTCTCTTACTTTAGAATAAGGCCCTCAATGTACTTTGCTCCCAAGAGAGACTGGAGATTTTCTTTGCCCACTTATTACCCTACCACTGTTCCACATGAAGCATAGTAAATCCTTCTCACATCCCCTTCGAGATATTGTCAGATACCTTCAACCAATTCTGATACCATAATTGGGTGTGATTTCTTAGTTCCAGTTATGGTTCTCATCCTTATAAAACTTAGTTGCCATGTAAAAACAAGAACCTATGCAGCCACGTCGTATCCTCAGAAAGTTATTCCCTTAATGCATTGTTTTCTCTCGGCTTTCCTCCAAGTTCCTCTCCTCCTGACTCTTTCTGCTTTTCCTTCCCCCTTGACTCCATCCATTCTAAACAGACTCACCTACCTCTTTCATTTTTTTCTTAAAGCACCCTCTCCACTTCCATATTGTAGCTGAAACTAGTCTCTTTTATGAGGACATCGTTTTCCCTGTAGCCTTCTCTAAGGGTAAAGAAATTACTGCTTTTTCCTGCCCCAAGCATGGGATTGGGTATGTGGCTAGTAGGTAGGATGGTCACAGAGGTGAAGGAAAGTGTTGATACTCTCCTGGATCCTTGTTTTTAATCACTAGATACTCTCCTGGATCCTTGTTTTTAATCACTAGTCTTTGAACAAAAAGCTCATCCTGTTTTTGATCTCTTTTTGTCATTCATCTCCACTACTTACCAAGTTTGTGTCACTGTCCTTGTTTATTAAAGACTTTTGCACATTTCTGCTTTTTACTTGCTTGTTTTTCTAGTCAAAATCTTTCAAATTTTGCATGTTTTTTAATTTTAAAAATTATGAAATATTTCATATATGCAAGTTATAAAATATAAAGAAGACATATGTATAAGTTTTAAAAACCCACCATCTAGCTTAAGAAATCAACTATTGCCAATGTGTTTGAAGCTTCCATATTATTTTCAGGTGCTGTCCCAAACCTGTGCCTTGGATAAACCTCTGTTGAATTTTGTGTTCAGTATCTCTTTGCTTTTCTGTGGTTTTTACCACATATAGCATACCTCAATACTATACTATTTAGTTTCTGAACTTAATGTAAATGGTATCATACTTTGTGTATTTTTGTCATTTTGAGATTCATCCATATTGATGCATGTGGCTGTGTCCTGCAGATTCATTTTCCTGCTTTTAGCGTTGCATTTATATGAATGTACTGTACTGTAGTTTATCCCTTCTCTTTTTGATGGACATTTGGGTAGTCTCCAGTTTTCTATTATTATTATTAGAAACAGTGCTGCCATGAATATTCTTGCATGTTTCCTGGTGTACATTTAGTTGGTATTTTAATGTTCCTTTAAAGATGATGGCTTTGTGTATTTCTTGCTTTTTTTTTTTCCCTGCAAAAGAGGTTTAAGTAGATGCACATTTGCATCTCTAAAAATAAGCCTATATTTAAAATTAGAATCAAAGTGCCTCCTGTAATTTTTTAAAATTAAAATTTATGTATAGTTAACATACAGTAAAATTCACCTTTTTCTGTGTACAGGTCTGTGAGTTTTGACAAACACGTACAGACGTGAGACCATTACAATCAAGATATAGGATAGTTTCAGCACCCCCCAAAATTCCCTCATGTCTGTCTGGTATCAGCCCCCTATAATTTTAAAATTAGCAGTTTCGTGCTACCAACCAATTCAGTGATTGTGATTGAAGATTGTATGCTTTCGTTAAAAAGTCATGTACATTGTGGGGAACTTGAATTTCAGGTGTGTGCGTGTTTAACATATATATACATTCTTTTAAAAAATATTTTCCATTATGGTTTATCATAGGATATTGAATATAGTTTTCTGTGCTATACAGTAGGACCTTGTTGTTTATCCATTCTATATAGAAAAGCTAATCCCAACCTCCCACTCCACCCCTCCCCCAGTCCTCTCCCCCTTGGCAACCACAAGTCTGTTCTCTATGTCTGTGAGTCTGTTTCTGTTTTGTAGATAGGTTTATTGGTACCATACTTTAGTGATATCGTATGGTATTTGTCTTTCTCTTTCTGACTTCACTTAGCATGATAATCTCTAGTTGCATCCATGTTGCTGCAAATGGCATTTTTTCGTTCTTTTTTATGGCTGGGTGGTATTCCATTTGTGTGTGTATACACACACACCCCTCACATATTCGTTATCCATTTCTTCTGTTGATGGACATTTAGGTTGTTTCCATGTTTTGGCTATTGTGTACAATGCTGCTCTGAATGTAAGGGTGCATGTATCTTTTTGAATTAGAGTTTTGTTTGGATATATGCTTAGGAGTGGGATTGCTGGATTGTATGGTAATTCTGTTTTTAGTTTTCTGAGGAACCTCCATACTGTTTTGCATAGTGGCTGTACCAACTTACATTCCAACCAGCAGTGTAGGAGGGTTCCCTTTTCTCTTCAGGGCTGTGTGTATATGTGTGTGTGCTTGCACGCATGTGTCTTAATAGAGCTCTTTGATAACTTTATTTTGTAAATTTACTAAAGTTAGGTGATTGAAATTTGTTGATTTATACATATAAAAAAATATATTAGATTTCTGAAAGACTACTGTAAAAATGTGTCTTCTTCAGCAAATTTATAGACTTAATAAAAATTTTAGCCAAAAATGTAAGAAATTTTTTATTTTAGAGCTTTACGGAGTTATCCCCCCCATTAATTAATTAATTTATTTACTTTTGGCTGCGTTGGGTTCATTGCTGTGCGCACGCAGGCTTTCTCTAGTTGTGGTGAGAGGGGGCTACTCTTCGTTCTGGTGTGCAGGCTTCTCACTGTGGTGGCTTCTCTTGTTGTGGAGCTCTAGGCTCAGTAGTTGTGGCACACGGGCTTAGTTGCTCCATGGCAGGTAGGATCTTCCTGGACCAGGGCTCAAACCCATGTCCCCTGCATTGGCAGGCAGATTCTTAACCACTGCGCCACCAGGGAAGTCCTAGAGTTATCCTTAAATTCATAAGATCATCAAAGGAAAGACAGGAACAAAAACTTTTCCAAAAATTGTCATAAAAGGAAATATACCATAATGATACTAAATCATATTGTAAAGAAATAGTTTCAAGTCAGTGAGTTCCATGTTGTTAAAATACAGTGGATGTTTTGCAGCCCTCATTCTACATGACCTCTTAGTTGAACCCTTGAAACTCCATTACACTGGCTTTCACCATCACACTCCACTCTCCGCTCATCAGGTACTCAACATAAAATGTTGGAGCTTCTCAGGGTTCTTCAGAATTGGGCCTCCTTTTCATTGTATAAACTATTTTGAGCAATTTTTGTCAATGCCTGTAACTTCGTTGACGTACCATCTATGTGTAGTATGCCAAAAAGTACTGAATTAACATATCTAGTCTGAGCTTCAGTTGTCTGCGGAACGACTCCATGTGGAGGGATCCCTTGATTCACAGGGATCCCTTGATTTCAGGTTGTTATTAACAGCTTTTCTGTTTTTGTTGGCTTCATATTTATGCTTCAGATTATTTCATTGATCCTTGTTTGTAGCTTCTGTGGAACTAAATATAGCATTTGAAAACAGTACAATTACAGCATCAAGGTAAATCAGTTTTTGTGAACCAGTGATGTTCTAAGAAAAATCTAGGACTTAAGGTTGTTAATACATTATTCAGAAATTAGCCAAACAGGCCTCCCTAAACTCAGGAAGCCACTGCTGGGTTAGCAGTTATGGCCAGTGAATATAGAAACATAATATTTTCACACGGTATTTTATCCTCTTCATTATGATGGAATTGCAATATGTTATACCACTACATTCCCTTTGCAGGCACTCACTGCACATAAAACTGTTCTGTTCTTTGGCCTTTTATGAAAAAACACAAACTTGGACCATGTCAGAAAGCAAAGTTCTGATTTTTTTTTTTTTAATGCATGCTGTGGTAACTTTTGAAAACAGAATATTTGAAGTCTCTTTTCCCTCCTGTACCAACAAGTAAAATAACATTCCAGGAGGATGTACTATTTGAGTGGTTATGAGGTTGGATTTTGTTCTGAAATTTTTTGAGCTGAGGAATCAAAGCTGTGCATTAGAAAATTAAAGTCCTTTGTGAAGTATATGAAACAGGACTATATATATGTTGTGTAGTTCAAAGGCAGTGTATTCACTGAATTGTCTTTTGTACATCTTCACTAATAGAAACATTTTACATAAATTTGAATATAGTTTAAACAAAGACTTTGGTTTGTGGAAAATTAAATGAAAGAATGTGTAGAGATCATTTTGTAAATTATATTGTGTGATTCAAATATAAAGTTATTAATTACTTGCTTATTATTTACGAAAAGGGATCTGTCTTGGTGGTTATATTCTTTATTAGCAAGTTGCTTTATGTAGAGTGTTTCAGTTTTCTAAGTGCTCTCATGTCTCTTACTTTCAGGGAATTCAGTAAGTATTTTCCCTCCCGGGCCATTTAAATTTAATGGTTGTGGAATGAGAAACTTAATCTTTTGTCAGATAGAATAAATAAGGCAAATAGAGTCTGGAAGTTTAAAAAAGGATTGGGAACTCATAAATCATGCTATGCGTATTTATTTGTAAATCTGAGATGAATGGTAGTCCTGAATAATGAGGGGAGAGCAGACCAGGTTATTGGAGATTTTACCTCCCTGACTCTAGTTGCCCCCTTGCTCCTTTGAGAAGTCCTTGGGGCTCACTAGTGTTTGTTGAAATCAGAGGCACTTTTCAGTCACCATTTTTATTTATTTATTTATTTATTTTTTGTGGTATGCGGGCCTCCCTCCGCTGCGGCCTCTCCCGCTGCGGAGCACAGGCTCCGGACGCGCAGGCCCAGCGGCCATGGCTCACGGGCCCAGCCACTCTGCGGCACGCGGGATCCCCCCAGACCGGGGCGCGAACCCGGCTCCCCTGCATCGGCAGGCGGACGCGCAACCACTGCACCACCAGGGAAGCCCCTTCAGTCACCATTTTTAATCTAGAACGTGAAACCTGTTTCTGCTTTGGGGAAAGTTTGCATTATCTTCAAGACTTCCTGATTGACATATATATAAATATTATTTATATTTTATGTGTGTGTGTTTATACGTATGCACATGTGTTTGTATTTTTTTTTCTCCCATGGTATTTAGCATTTAATCATTTCTGATTTGCTTTTTTCGAAACTGTGGAATACTTTCTTATGGGTTGTTTTCACTTCTAATAATGATGTTTTGGTTTATAAAGATTTGGTGTTACAGAGGTGTAATCCTGTACTCATTTTATCAGATGCTGAATATTGAGTATAAAAGCTAGCTAGTTAATTTTCTTCTGTCCTTCCTCCCTCTCTTCCTCCCTTGATCCCTGAATCTGCATCCGTATTCTGTACTGTAATATCTCTACAGTATTCTGTACCAGTAGAGACAGTACTAGTACCTGACTTCACTCAACATCTTACAGGTTTAAGTTGTCAACATCTGGTACTTTCTAAAGTCAGCCTACTGGCACAGAGTCAGCAGGGACAGGAGGGAACTGCTCCCCCCTGAGATTTCAAAACGTGAATTTTTCTGTAATGGTGAGTTTATCCTTAGGGAGTTATCTCTTATCCCTTATCTCTTAGTTCAGTGGTTCTCAGAACGTAGTCCCAGACGAGCAATACCAAGCATAATATGGGATCATGTTAGAAATGCAAAATTCTTGGGTCCCAATCCAAACTGTCTGAATCAGAGACTGGGGAGTGGACCCAACAATCTGGTGTTTCTGATGCATGCAAAAGTTTGAGAACCACTGGCCTAGGTAATGGGAGTATCCCTCCAGATTCTGCTTTGCATTTACTTTTGTCAAGAGTCGTTGTGGTAGCATAACTCTAGATCAGTTTTTATATTAATTTCTAAGTTTAGAGGTTCACAGACAACATGAGTAGTGAAAAATTTGAACCCCAGCCTTGGTGTGAGGAGCTAACCTGTGGTTTGAGTTCTCAGGGATGTGATCCCTCCTCCAGTTCTCAGTACATACAGAGTAGACACTCTGTGCCAATGGCTGACTTCTTCTAGTCTTCCCTTTTATTGAAAGCATAGTACTTTGGAAATTTTGGCCTTACGCGGGGGTCTCAGTGATAAGACTATCTTCTGTCCCTCCTGCGAATATAAAAAAAAAAAAAAAAACCCTGGTTTTCAGTTTTCCTCTTTGTTTCTGGTCCTTGGAAATTTCTCTTTTTCTTTGAATCTAGCAATACCTTTAAAAAAATTTTTTTTGTTTTTTGTATTTAAACCATTATTTCTAGATGTTTATGTTAGGGTTTTCACTTTTAGTCCATGATTTTGTCACAGAAGTCGTTATAGTTACTTTATATCAAAGTTTACAATACTTATTTCTGTTCTGTAGCTACAACAGTGATCTTTCATGCCTTGTCCTATGTTGATTATAATAATTGAAAACCAGTAAACATTCTTCATATTATTAAGAATATTTGTATAGTCATTGCAGAACCGAGTAGCATTTTTGGCCCATGGAAGAGGAGTTGTAATCTTTTGACTACCTATCCTACTCAGAGAATGCTTTAGGTGACAAAATGATATGGATTTGTTTTCATCTTTGTCCTCCACTCTCTGATTGCCTTTTTTTTTAAAAAAATATTTATTTTCTTTATTTTTTTGGCTACATTGGGTCTTTGTTGCGGTACACGGGGTCTTCATCGAGGCATGCAGGATCTTCGTTGCAGCATGTGGGCTCTTCATTGGGGCACGCGGGCTTCTCTCTAGTTGTGGTGTGCGGGTTTTCTCTCTCTAGTTGTGGTGCGCAGGCTCCAGAGTGCGTGTGCTCTGTAGTTTGCGGCACACGGGCTCTCTCGTTGAGGTGCGCGGGCTTAGTTGCCCGACCAGGGATTGAACCTGCGTCCCCTGCATTGCAAGGCAGATTATTTACCACTGGACCAGCAGGAAAGTCCCTGATTGCCTTTTTATATTTCTTATGATAAGAGAGCTGTGGGCTTAAGTTTTATTAAGAACTTGTAAGTTCTCAGTCATATTGTTTTTGAATCCACATTGTATATGGTATTTTCCTCAGAGTCCTCTGATTCGTTCTAATTTGTAATGATTGTTTTTCAGACCTGCTGTACTGCCATCATCCTGGGATTTCTTTTCATTGCACTTCTGGGTTACTTCTGTTTCTTGGATCTGTATTTATATATATGTCCCCAGGTGAAGGAGAGAGCATGCACGCATACATAAAAATCAATCAAGTAAAATTTTCTGAATGTATATGTGAGAAGCAGCTTTGAATCTTAATACATCTGGCAAGGTCTTTGTTTTTTCCCTTATACTAGACTAATAGTTTGATTGGAATATAAAACTCTAGATTCAACATTATTTTCCCCCAGAGCACTTTAGCATCTTTTGTTTTCTGTGGGAAGTCTAATGCTAATCTAATTCTTTTACTTTGTAGGTTACTCCCCCTTTTTTTTCTGGAAACTGAGAATTTTTTATGCAGTTTCTTAGAGTATTAAAATTGATAAGGAATATGATGAAACCGTATTGCATATAGTAAAATAACTTTTTAGTAATTCCATGTCGCTAAATATCAGTTGTGGTTTCCTATTACTTTGAGTGAAAAAGTAAGGCTTATTACCATAATACTAATGAAGAGCTCACTTCCACATATTTCCCTTCACTTCCTAATCTTTGTCTCCTCTTACACACTGAGAACCTTTCACAACACAAAGAGAAGGGACGGGAAACTTTCTCAGTCATCTTTCCTTATCTCCACTTTTAAAAGTAATGCATTTGTTGTAAAATAAGAATATGCTAACCCACAACTTGAACATCACTGAAAATATGTAAAAGTTAATAGCCTAAGTGTTTTTTCAATACTTAGTTATTTTGTGGATCTGTAGCATTCTCCATTTGGGCATGAATTTTTAGAACTCAGAGTTCCATGTCTTAGCTTGCATCAAGCTTTGTGGTACAGGTTTATACATATGAAAGCCAATGATTATGATTGGTTGCTAGCATATTATACCTCAGAAAGTCAATGTTAATCAAGTCTGTTTTACCACACGTGGAGATTACATTTCTAATGCTATGTGTAGTTCATGTATGAGTTTGTCAAGTCTTAGTTGTTCAGCTGTTTTGTTTTAATCAGAATATCTAAATATTAATGGTTATTTTTCACTTTCTAAGTTTTAGGATTATCAGAAAATAACTGATTTTCTTATTAAAATCAAGGGGTTAAAAACAATTACTTTTAATAGCACCATTAAATATAGGGAGAAAATAAGGTTAGTGTGAGGAAAGTTACAAGAGCATTTGTATATGGTTCTGAAAACTATTTTCTATTTTAGTTATAACAAATTTGAATTATATATATATATATATATATATATATATATATATTTTTTTTTTTTTTTGGCGGTAC
>NC_041222.1:28414438-28422280 GCF_002837175.3 Physeter macrocephalus
GTTGTGGCCTCTCCCGTTGCGGAGCGCAGGCTCGGCGGCCATGGCTCACGGGCCTAGCCGCTCCGCGGCATGTGGGATCTTCCCGGACCAGGACATGAACCCGTGTCCCCTGCATCGGCAGGCGGACTCTCAACCACGGCGCCACCAGGGAAGCCCTATAAAATTCTTAAGTATAGAAGGAAAATGACATGGTTTTTTGAATACATCTGCTAAATAATTTAGAATGATCAAAAGTAACCATTTAGCAGTTTGTGCTTCATTCCTATCAGTTTAATCAGTTCTGTTTTATATGCTTATATTTTAAAATCTAACATAGTATGTAACCTCATATATTCTTTAGCTAATATTAACATTTTTGTTCTAGCAGCAGGTGCCAATCAAAAGTTCCCTAATGCCCAAATGATTAGAATTTGCAGGAGTAGACTGGAGATAGGAGAGGCTCTATTAGAAAACACACAGCCCTCATCAGACTTTCAGTTAACTTGTAATTTTGACAGTTTTGATGAGAGACTCAATTGGAAAATTGAGTTGTGTGGGGAATCCTGGAGAGTTAATAATTCAATTAAGTGATCCATACCAATTTTATAGCTAAACCCTTGAAAACTTGAGACTGTGCTTCAACATTAACAGGTATCGGTTTTTAATTATCTACCACTCCCATGATCTACCTGAAATGCCATGTCTTTCCCAAAGATATTCTGTGATATTCTAGTTAAGAACTGATGAACTAGATCAGGTGACTGTTTTTTAATGTTTTAAATAAATTTTACTTTGTCCACATAAACATTGTTAAATAATAAATGTAATGGCCTTAAACAACAGGAATAAGGAGGCAGGCAAGTGTGATTTTAAATCAAATCAAGGGCCTACTTAAATTACACCCCCTCGGGGCTTCTCTGGTGGTGCAGTGGTTGGGAGTCCACCTGCTGATGCGGGGGACATGGGTTCGTGCCCCGGTCTGGGATGATCCCACATGCCGCGGAGCGGCTGGGCCCGTGGGCCATGGCTGCTGGGCCTGCGTGTCCGGAGCCTGTGCTCCGCAACGGGAGAGGCCGCGGCAGTGAGAGGCCCGCGTACCGCAAAAAAAAAAAAAAAAAAAATTATATCCCCTCCTAAATTGATCTCTCAGCTAAGAATTAATGCCTAAAAGAGTAACTGTTAACTGATGGGAGTACATAGTAGATTTTCTCAGTTGAATTGGAGTTTTAAAGAGGTGGTCAAGTACCATAGAAATTGTTTATTGCCCTATTGTTTGCCTTGTGTGTTGTTACCTGGTTAATTTTATGATATTTTAAAGAAAGAGTTAACTTTTCATTTGATATTATTTACTGTGCATCTCCCTTTCCCACCCCACCCCTCGTATCTTTTAAAGGTATTTAATTCAGGTTGATCTGTATTTTTTCCCTCCTTTACACTTTGTGGTAAACATACTTAAACACCTATGCATGTAAACAGTAATGCAAAAATCCTTGAAAGATTTTATTCAGTTGATTGATTTTGTTGTATTGGCAGAGTGAAGATAGTCCAAGTCCCAAGAGACAGCGCCTCTCTCATTCAGTCTTTGATTATACATCAGCATCACCAGCTCCCTCACCACCAATGCGACCATGGGAGATGACATCAAATAGGCAGCCCCCTTCAGTTCGACCAAGCCAACATCACTTCTCAGGGGAACGATGCAACACACCTGCACGCAACAGAAGAAGGTTAGTTGGTTACAGTTACTTATTAAATTTGTGGTCATTGGTAGATTTGTGAGTTTTTTTTAACATCAGAAAGTATTTTTTCTGTAGGAATTTTATAAACACATCAACACCTTTTTACTTGTAGCTTACACACGAGAAACAACATTATAAGTTGTTTAGATTTCTACAGTCCATCATGAGAGTTCATTTAGCTTGTGATTGATAGAAGAAGAAATTGAAAGAGGCTAAAGTGGTTTACCTAAAATCAGTCCATACCATTATATGTGAATTCAACTACCTTAAGGTTTAAGACTTTCTGTGGGCTAGCCTTCAATCCATATTACTGTAAAATGCATTTTATAGTTTACAACTGTAAGGAAATATAGAACCATAGTCTTAGGAGTGAGCAACCTCTTTTTCATGCCATTTCTTATCCACTCCTTTCTTAGAAATGAATAACCTCTCTCCAGATAGTCCTTGTGTATCCTCTAAGGCAATTAGGAGCTTAATTAAGTTTCTTTAAAATTGTGGAGCCTGTGCTACAAAGAGTGACTGAAATTTAGTTTGACTTTCAGTCCTATCTTCCATATAGGACTTGCCCCTTGCCTTTCCTTCCCAGGGGAATACATTTCCTGAGCTGCTTCCTCTTTAGTAGTTGCCTGAGGTCATACCTTTCTTCTTCCAAGGAAATGGAGCATACTTGGGGTGAGACAACTGTTTATATGTCCCGGATGTTGATAATATAAGAAGTACTAATAATCTTGAGGTAGGGTGGTATTACAGACTAAATGTTTGTGTCTCCTGAAGATCCATAGGTTGATGCCTTAACCCGCAGTGTGGATGTATTTAGAGATGAGGCCTCTAAGGAAGTAATTTAGGCTGAATGAAATCATAAGGATGGGGCCCTGATCCAAGAGGATTAGTGTCCTTATAAGAGGAGACTCTAGGAAGAGAGCTCTCACTAGAAACCAGCCAAGCTGGCACCTTGATCTTGGACATAGTCTCTAGGACTGTGAGAAATGAATTTCTGTTGTTTGAGTGAGTCTGTGGTATTTTGTTAGGGCAGCTCTAGGAAACTAATACTGAAGGAGTCTTAAAACCCATCATTCATTGTTCCACATGAGACAAGATAAACCTGTTCCTGAGCTGTATTCTGTTGACACACTAAGACTTTTACATTATCTGGTGCAGTATTACCCAGTTATATGGGAATGTTTAAGTAAAATAATGCTATGCCAACCAGGTAAAATATTTTATAGCTGTTAAATGTAATAGCATGAGGAAATAAGGTTGGTTGTTTCAAGGTTACAGCCTGAGCCCCTGCTGTAATCTTTCCTGTTGTTTTATGGTGAAATGTGACATACATTCAGGAGAACTTGTAAAACAAGTGTACACTTAAAAGGATAACACACAGGTGTGCCCAACACCTAGGTTAAAATAGAACATCAAAAACCCTCCTTCTTATAACCCCTGTCCTGTGATTTGTCATCACTCCCAAACATTTGAGGAAAGCCAACAAAGTGAAAGAAGGGCACTGAAACGCAATAAAAGAAAGAACTTGAAGAAACCGTTAATAGAAGAAATAAAACAAGAGAATAAACAAAGTAGAATTTTAGAATAAGTGTAACATGAAGGAAGTGGAAGAGATTGTATCCATAAAAATCAACTGGAAATCTTAGTTGGTAAAATTAATAAACAGGCAGAAAAAACATCTTGGTCCCTGGAAGATCAAGTGAAGGAATTTTCCCCGAATGTAGTGTAAAAAGGCAAAATGGAAAGTGTGGAAAAGAAATTTAAATATAGACAAGAGTCATCAGTTCTAAATACATCTAATCATATTTCCAGGCGGAAACAGTAGAAGGGAACAATTTTGACAGAAATAGTACAAAATCATTTTCACGAATTGAAGAGGGACCTCCCTGGTGGCACAGTGGTTAAGAATCTGCCTGCCAATGCAGGGGATGCGGGTTTGAGCCCTGGTCTGGGAAGATCCCACATGCCACGGAGCAACTAAGCCTGTGCACCACAACTACTGAGCCTGCGCTCTAGAACCCGCGAGCCACAACTACTGAAGCCCACGCACCTAGAGACCGTGCGCCACAACAAGAGAAGCCACTGCAATGAGAAGCCCGCGCAACGCAACGAAGAGTAGCCCCCGCTCGCCGCAACTAGAGAAAGCCCGTGTGCAGCAACGAAGACCCAGTGCCTCCATAAATAAATAAATATATATATTTCTTTAATTGAAGAAAGACTGAGTGTTGAGCAAGATCTTGGTGAAATTTAAGAATATGCACAAACATTCAGAGATGAAGAACGTTGAACAATAAGAGATCCTCCCTGAATCATACATCATGATCGAGAGGGATTTATCCTGGGATTGCAAGGATTTTTCAATATCCACAAGTCAATCAGTGTGATACACAACATTAACAGATTAAAGAATAAAAACCATATGATCGTTTCAGTAGATGTAGAAAAAGCTTTTGATAAGATTTAGCGTCCATTTATAATTAAAAACTCCAGAAAGTGGACATAGAGGGCACATACCTCAACATAATAAAGGCCTTATATGACAAACCTACAGCTGACATCATACTCAATGGTGAAAACCTGAAAGCGTTCCCTCCAAGATTAGGAATAAGATGAGGATGTCCACTCTCGCCACTTTTACTTAACATAGTTTTGGATGTCATAGCCAAAGCAGTCAGACAGGAAAAAGAAAAGGAATCCAAGGTGGAAAGGAAGAAGTAAAATTGTCACTGTTTGCAGATGATGTGATACTATGCATAGAAAATCCTAAAGATGCCACCAGGAAACTACTAGAGCTCATCAGTGAATTCGGTAGAGTTGCAGGATGCAGAATTAATATACATAAATATGTTGCATTTCTATACGTGAATGACAAACTATCAAAAAGAAATTAAGGAAATAGTCTCATTTACCATCTCATCCAAAAGAATAAAATACCTAGGAATAAAACTACTTAAGGAGTTAAAAGACCTGTACTTGGAAAACTATAAGGCACTGATGAAAGACATTGAAGATGACAAAAACAGATGGAAAGATACACCGTGTTCTTGAATTGGAAGAATTAATATTGTTAAAAGGACCATACTACCCAAGGCAATCTACAGATTCAGTGCAGTCTCCATCAAAATACCAATGGCATTTTTCACAGAAGTAGAACAAATAATTTTAAAATTTGTATGGAGACACAAAATATCCTGAATAGCCAAAACAATCTTGAGAAAAAACAACAGAGCTGAAGTAATCATGCTCCCTGACTTCAGACTATACACTACAAAGCTACAGTCGTCAAAACAGTATGATACTGGCATAAAAACAGACACATAGATCAATGGAACAGGATGGAAAGCCCAGAAATAAACCCACGCAGTATGGTCAATCTGTGGCAAAGGACGCAAGAATATACAATGGAGAAAAGACAGCCTCTTCAGGCAAGTGGTGCTGGGAAATCTGGACAGTTAGATGTAAAAAAAATAAAATTAGAGCATTCTCTAACACAATATACAGAAATAAATTCAAAATGGATTAAACAGCTAAATGTAAGACCAGATCCTATAAAACTAGAGGAAAACATAGGTGAACTCTTTCACATAAAATGCAGCAGTATTTTTTGGATCTGTGTCCTAAAGCAAAGAAAATTAAAACAAAAGTAAACAAATCGGACTTAAACTTAAAAGCTTTTGCATAGCACAAAATTCATCGACAAAATGAAAAGACAGCCTACTGAACAGGAGAAGATGTTTGCAAATGATATGACCGATATGGGGTTAATATCAAACATATATAAACAGCTCATACCACTCAATGTCAAAAAAAAGCTCAGTTTAAAAATGGGCAGGGCTTCCCTGGTGGCGCAGTGGTTGAGAGTCCGCCTGCTGATGCAGGGGACACGGGTTTGTGCCCCAGTCCGGGAAGATCCCACATGCCACCGAGTGGCTGGGCCCGTGAGCCATGGCCGCAGAGTCTGCGCGTCCAGAGCCTGTGCCCTGCAACGGGAGAGTGCCCGGCAACGGGAGAGGCCACAACAGTGAGAGGCCCGCGTACTGGGAAAAAAAAAAAAAAAAAAAAAAAAAAAAGATGGGCAGAAGACCTGAGTGGACAGTTTTTCAGAGAGGAAATGCAGATGGCCAACAGGTACATGGAAAGATGCTCAGCATTGCTAATCATCAGGGAAACGCAAATCAAAACCACAATGAGATATCACCTCACACCTGGCAGAACAGCTATTATCGAAAAGAACGCAAAAAACAAATGTTGGCAAAGGTGTGGGAAAAAGAGAACCCTCATACACTGTTGGTGGGAATGTATATTGGTGCAGCCACTGTGGAAAATAGTATGAAGATTTCTCAAAAAAACTAAAAACAGAACTACCATATGATCCAGCAGTTTAACTCCTGGGTAGATATCCAAAAAAACCAGAACTACTAATTCAGAAACATTGGCACCCCAGTGTTCATAGCAGCATTATTTACAATTGCCAAGGTATGGAAGCAACCTAAGTGTCCATCAACAGGTGAATGGATAAAGGATGTGTGTGTGTGTACACAGTGGAATACTAAGCCATAAAAAAGGCCAAAATTTTGCCATTTTCAGCAACATGGATGGACTTGGAGGGCATTATGCCAAGTAAAATAAGTCGGAGAAACAAATACTGTATGACATCACTTACATGTATGGAATCTAAAAAATACAGCTAACTAGTTGAATGTACAAGAAGAAGCAGACTCACAGATACAGAGAACAAACTAGTGGTTACCACTGGGGAGGGGGAAGGAGGAGGGAGAGGGCTAATATAAGGGTGTAGGGGATTAAGAGGTACAGACTATTAGGTATAAAATAAGCTGCAAGGATATATTTATTGTACAACACGGGGAGTATAGCCAATATTTCATAATGATTATAAGTGGAACATAACCTTTAAAATTGTGAATCACTGTATTGTATACTTGTAACGTATGTAATATTGTACAGCAACTACAATTTAAAAAGAAATTTTTTAAAAAAGAGAAGCTTCCTGAAAGAATTAAACACTGTACTTTAGGAAGTGGAAGAATAAATGCAAGAAGTAGGATTTAATACCATTTGATTAGGAAAGGAAACAAAAAAGACATACTGCTAAATCTGAATAAAGGTCTGTTGTTCAAAAAAAGAGAAAAAATTTTAGGAAAGATCTGAATGTAAAATGGGGACAGAGCAGAGAGAAGTAAAAATGTGCAATCTAGATGTTTTCAGAAAAATTGAAGTATGTGTTTAAAAATTTAAGTGTAGTCACTAGAAGAATAGAACTGGAATATATAGCTTCCACACAATGAAACAGATAAACAACATATATAGAAAATGCAATCCAACAAAAGGCAGGTCAGTGAGGCCAGGAGGGAACAGCTTTGTGCAGTTCACAAGTGATACATCTAAAACAAAGTGACAAAGTAGTACCTATCATAGATATAAAAGTCAACTGAAAGGAATATTTGTCCATCTTATCACTGTTTATTATTTCTAGATTTTCCAATAACTCTGCTTTCTAAATGTTGTACTACAAAGGCATACATAACAGATTTAATGCGAGGCAATTCAGGGAAGACAAGGACCAAAATTGTCAAGGAACTTACATGTCAGCATGAGAGCTTGGGTCTTAATTTGTGTTAAGTTTGAGTTATTGAAATTATGTTTGAGTAGGGAAGTGAGAGCAAGAAGCAACAACAGAATAAAACAATATTAAAAGGGACCCTTAAAGTTTGTGGACAGGCTGAGTGTTTTTTTTGGGAGATGAGTGATCTGGGCATATATTTTCTATTTTGATTGTAAGGTACACATTTTTTCACAGCATGATGTCTCTAAATTGATGGTATAGCATAATCTAATTGGCAGCTTTCCTCCTCTTTTTTAGTGATACGTTAAACCATCCTTTAAAATATTTTTACATGGGGCTTCCCTGGTGGCGCAGTGGTTGAGAGTCCGCCTGCCGATGCAGGGGACGCAGGTTCGTGCCCCGGTCCGGGAAGATCCCACATGCCGCGGAGCGGCTGGGCCCGTGGGCTATGGCCGCTGGGCCTGCGCATCCGGAGCTTGTGCTCCGCAATGGGAGAGGCCACGGCAGTGAGAGGCCCGCGTACCGCCAAAAAAATAAATA
>NC_041222.1:28425881-28426097 GCF_002837175.3 Physeter macrocephalus
GCTCAGTTTAAAAATGGGCAGGGCTTCCCTGGTGGCGCAGTGGTTGAGAGTCCGCCTGCTGATGCAGGGGACACGGGTTTGTGCCCCAGTCCGGGAAGATCCCACATGCCACCGAGTGGCTGGGCCCGTGAGCCATGGCCGCAGAGTCTGCGCGTCCAGAGCCTGTGCCCTGCAACGGGAGAGGCCACAACAGTGAGAGGCCCGCGTACTGGAAAA
>NC_041222.1:28426256-28436366 GCF_002837175.3 Physeter macrocephalus
CTAATTCAGAAACATTGGCACCCCAGTGTTCATAGCAGCATTATTTACAATTGCCAAGGTATGGAAGCAACCTAAGTGTCCATCAACAGGTGAATGGATAAAGGATGTGTGTGTGTGTACACAGTGGAATACTAAGCCATAAAAAAGGCCAAAATTTTGCCATTTTCAGCAACATGGATGGACTTGGAGGGCATTATGCCAAGTAAAATAAGTCGGAGAAACAAATACTGTATGACATCACTTACATGTATGGAATCTAAAAAATACAGCTAACTAGTTGAATGTACAAGAAGAAGCAGACTCACAGATACAGAGAACAAACTAGTGGTTACCACTGGGGAGGGGGAAGGAGGAGGGAGAGGGCTAATATAAGGGTGTAGGGGATTAAGAGGTACAGACTATTAGGTATAAAATAAGCTGCAAGGATATATTTATTGTACAACACGGGGAGTATAGCCAATATTTCATAATGATTATAAGTGGAACATAACCTTTAAAATTGTGAATCACTGTATTGTATACTTGTAACGTATGTAATATTGTACAGCAACTACAATTTAAAAAGAAATTTTTTAAAAAAGAGAAGCTTCCTGAAAGAATTAAACACTGTACTTTAGGAAGTGGAAGAATAAATGCAAGAAGTAGGATTTAATACCATTTGATTAGGAAAGGAAACAAAAAAGACATACTGCTAAATCTGAATAAAGGTCTGTTGTTCAAAAAAAGAGAAAAAATTTTAGGAAAGATCTGAATGTAAAATGGGGACAGAGCAGAGAGAAGTAAAAATGTGCAATCTAGATGTTTTCAGAAAAATTGAAGTATGTGTTTAAAAATTTAAGTGTAGTCACTAGAAGAATAGAACTGGAATATATAGCTTCCACACAATGAAACAGATAAACAACATATATAGAAAATGCAATCCAACAAAAGGCAGGTCAGTGAGGCCAGGAGGGAACAGCTTTGTGCAGTTCACAAGTGATACATCTAAAACAAAGTGACAAAGTAGTACCTATCATAGATATAAAAGTCAACTGAAAGGAATATTTGTCCATCTTATCACTGTTTATTATTTCTAGATTTTCCAATAACTCTGCTTTCTAAATGTTGTACTACAAAGGCATACATAACAGATTTAATGCGAGGCAATTCAGGGAAGACAAGGACCAAAATTGTCAAGGAACTTACATGTCAGCATGAGAGCTTGGGTCTTAATTTGTGTTAAGTTTGAGTTATTGAAATTATGTTTGAGTAGGGAAGTGAGAGCAAGAAGCAACAACAGAATAAAACAATATTAAAAGGGACCCTTAAAGTTTGTGGACAGGCTGAGTGTTTTTTTTGGGAGATGAGTGATCTGGGCATATATTTTCTATTTTGATTGTAAGGTACACATTTTTTCACAGCATGATGTCTCTAAATTGATGGTATAGCATAATCTAATTGGCAGCTTTCCTCCTCTTTTTTAGTGATACGTTAAACCATCCTTTAAAATATTTTTACATGGGGCTTCCCTGGTGGCGCAGTGGTTGAGAGTCCGCCTGCCGATGCAGGGGACGCAGGTTCGTGCCCCGGTCCGGGAAGATCCCACATGCCGCGGAGCGGCTGGGCCCGTGGGCTATGGCCGCTGGGCCTGCGCATCCGGAGCTTGTGCTCCGCAATGGGAGAGGCCACGGCAGTGAGAGGCCCGCGTACCGCCAAAAAAAAAAATAAATAAATAAATAAAAATAAAATATTTTTACAGGTATAAAGATATGTACATATATACATGAGTTAGTATACATAGATAAATTTTCTTGTTCTTTTCTCTTAGAGAGTAGAAATAGTGTAGCAGTCAGCACATTTAACTTCTAAATACCATTCCACAATCAAAGGAACCAGGGCTCTGGAGAACTGGTTAATTCCAGAGTTGGTATAGGGGAAATACAAGATAAGCCTAGAGCATATTGTCCATATAGTAAAGAACAATAGTAAAAGGGCACAGGAGCTAAACTGAAAGTGCTCCCATTGGACAAAGTTGAAATAATTTTAACAACAAAATAAAACAATGGTGTGGATTATAACCTAAAGAATAAAATAAATATCCATTAGCCCATACTCATAAATAAGTGAATAAACAAATAAATGGGAGAGAGGGAACAGTTCTTCATTATGGAATTCCAATTAATACATGTGGAAGAAATGAGGGGAGTAGAAAATCACCGTTAGAATATCATAATAGTGATAGCTGAAGGTCCATTCATGCATGCTAAAGTTACTGGCAAAACTTTTAGCAGAAGCAGAATATTTGCATGGTCTCAAAGTATCTCCTCCCCAAATATTTGGTAATTACAAAGGGAAGAATGGTGATTTTGTAGTAGAGGATCTTGGCAGAAACCAACTTAGCCAAGTGATTGGTGGTAAATACATAGGCATGAGTGATGCATGTGATGTCATGTGCCCCTGGATACAATGCACTGAAAAGGACCTATCACCTCTGTGATATCCTTTCCAGTAATGCATAACGTCATGCAGATCATGCGAAAACATCAGACAAATCCGGGTTAAAGGATATTCTGCAGAGTAAATATGTCTTCAGAGGTATCAAGGTCGTGAAAGACTGAGGAAGTGTCATGGATTGGAGAAGACTAAGGAAACATGACCACTATATGCAATAATGGGATCCTGCACTGGATTTTTAGACCATGAGGGGATATTGGTAGAAAAACTGGGTAAAGTCTGAATACATTCTGTTGTTTAGTTAACAGTATGATACCAAGGTTTATTTCTTAATTTTGATAATTTTTCTATTCTAATGGAAGATACTAACATGAAGGAAAGCTGGGTGAGGGGTACACAAAAATTATACTAAAATTATCTCAAAATAAAATATTAAAGTGAGTTAGAAGGTGGATGGCATCTGAAAATCAGTGAAATACAGTATGTCAGTTTTGAAGCAGAAATGCAAAAAAGAGTTATGCTGAAAATAAAAATAGAGGAAGCAATGAATGGAGCAAGAACCTGGGGGTTAGTTTTAAGCACTGTAGAGGAGTTGATGTTGCAAAGGAGTGTCCCTTATTCTTTTTAAGATTGGGCAGTTGAGAGTGAGAAGAAACAGATTTAGAGGTGCAGAGTGCAACAATTAAGGGAAAGGTGACCTGTCCTCAGTAAATACTGCTGAGGTGGCTATGTGCAGCTGTGTCTTGGAGGGGGCTGTTCGGCCTCTTTTGCCTAATGTGGAGTACATTTTTAATGAGGCCTGCTGCTTTTTCGAATTGTTACACGTGCTGAGCCATTGTAAAAAGCAGTGCAGCTGAATTGTGGAATTGTAGGGAAGTGGAAGATGGAAGTCTACTCATGATAACTTGTTATTTGTGTTAAACTATGTCCATGACAAGTGCATAGGGAGTAAAAGTGGTTTCCTTCAGTAACCAGATTCTACCTACCTAAAAATTCTGTATATTACTGGAACATTTATGCTGACGCTATTTTGCCATCATTTCCATTCTCAGCATTTACCCAATTACTCAATTATTTGCAATTGTCAACAAATTAAATGTTCTTTAGTTATTTCATGTATTTTCTACTCTCATTTTAAAAAATTGTCATTTTGGGCATATAGGAACTATGTCTTTTCTATGTGTCTTAGCCAGATAGAGAAACATAAAATGCCCATTAGGCATGTGTGGATTACGGCCAAGGTACATATGCAAAATAAAATTTGTTCTAAAATGTTTATAAAATAAAGGAGGCAAAATAATAGGTTAAACCATATGAAATTGCTGATATTGGACTATATTTGCCTATAAAAAAGGATCAATTTTATACAATTAACCCCCTCCCCCAAAATGACAGTGATTGGCTATTGATTTCTAAATAATCTCAGAGCTGAATATCAATTTTGTTTACTTGTTATTTCTTTAAAAACATACACATTCTGTTTAAATTTGTTAAGTGTTCAGAGCAGATGATGAACCACAGCAATTCTTTAATACTCAAGCCTACCTTAGCATATACTACTAATGGATTACAACGAGAGACAATACAGAATCCTGATGGATCACAACAGTAAACATTATAACAACCTTTTTGACATTTTTGCTATATTACAGTCCTCCTGTCAGGCGCCAGAGAGGAAGAAGGGATCGTCTGTCTCGACATAATTCCATTAGTCAAGATGAAAATTATCACCATCTCCCTTATGCACAGCAGCAAGCAATAGAGGAACCTCGAGCCTTCCACCCTCCGAATGTATCTCCCCGTCTATTACACCCTGCTGCTCATCCTCCCCAGCAGAATGCAGTAATGGTTGACATACATGATCAGGTATAGTAACAGAATTCCCAGGAAATACAGATGCTGAAAGTTGGTAGCAGTTTATTGAGGTTGGTTGTTTTTTGTTGTAGATTTCTTTTATTTTTACCTGCAAGGAAACAATTTTACCCAAAATGAAGCTATTTTAGGTAAGTTCATCATTCTTCATTGAGGATTAAAATTTAAATTTGACACAGCTTCTTTAGAAGAAAGTTGAACTTTAAAAAATTAGGATCAAGGTTGTGAAAGTTCAGAATGACTTCATTGTAATAGTTGGTTTAAAATGAACAATACAGGATTTATAGCAGATATCAGACAGCTGGTGGTTTGAGTCTATATTCCTGTTTCCCTCTCCCTTCCGGTTTCTTCTGGAGTAATTCAGTAGGCAAGACAGTTGGGTGTATCTTTGCTTACAAGTTCCTCTAGGTCTCCACGGAGATGACAGGTACAGAGCTTCCTTTCCCTTTGTTCCTTCCAGGAACTGAGGGACTAGCTGAGAAGAGGGTTTCCCAGTCCTTAGAGCCTGAGACCAAAATTTTATGATTTTCTGAGGTCAAAAGAGACACAAATCTAGGGACTTCCCTGGTGGTCCAGTGGATAAGACTCCGTGCTCCCAATGCAGGAGGCCGGGTTCAATCCCTGGTCGGGGAACTAGATCCCACATGCATGCCACAACTAAAAGATCCTGCATGCCACAACTAAGACTTGGCGCAGCCAAAATAAATAAGTAAATAAATATTATTTTAAAAAAGACAAATCAGGACATATTCTTATAAAGTTTCTGGATTTTAAGGATAAGGAAAAAAAATCTTCCAAGTTTATATTATAGACAGCAGAAATTACAAAGGAAAGGAAATCAAATCAGATTAGCGTTTGATTTTTTTTTTTTTAAATCTACTGCACTGGATGATGGAAAACAAAGTACCATATACTGACAGTTGAAAGAAAATATGATTTTGCTCAGACATCCTTCTTCCTTCAGCCATGTTCTTTCCCTTTATGTTCCTGAAACACTTTAAAAAAATTAATCACATAACAATAAGTTTTAAAAAGAAAAGTTTTTCCAGACCATATTTTTTGTGGTCATAACCTGATAAAACTGTAAATCGTAAGTTTTAAAAAAAGATTTTTAAAAATGACACTGAAATATTTGAGTCAAGGTTGTAAAGGAAAAATTTTCATACCATAGTCAGTGGGACAGGCCAAAGCTGTTCTCCAAGAAATTTTTATAAACCTTCATTATGAACACTAATTGCTTGAGTAATTAGGGTGAAATGTTACAGAATAAACCAAAACGAATTGGGATGAATAACTTACCAGGCAAACAACTAAAATTAATGATTTGAAAATCTATTCTTTTAATAAGAGAAGTAGCACAAACAAAACCCAATCCTAGTGCTTTGAAAAGTTGGTAAGGATGGCACACCTCTTCTGAGCTTGGTTATAGAAAAAAAGAACAAATGTAAAGAAGAGTAGGAATGATAAAAAGATATATCTCTATATGTAGGAAACATTCAAAGAATTTTTTTAGTTGTAAAATGAAAATAGCACCTGTTTCATAAGGGATGTTTAAAGAATTAAGAGTTAACCCATTCTGAGCACTTAAACTAGTGCAAGTGCTCAAGTATTGCTTCATTATTAACTATTATAATGAAAGTTTATATATAACCCTGGGGAGGACAAAAGAAAACTTAAAGGAAGTTCCAAAAATTGACCCAAGAATAACAGGAAAATTTGAATTACCACAGAAGTGTGAAAGCTAATCAGAGATTTACCAAGGCACGGTGACAAGATAGCTTCACAGCTGTTTTCTCTCACCTTTAGAGAGCACTCAAATAATTCCAGGTGGCTTTTTTTTTTAAGTCAAACTCTCTATTTTGTGAAACCAGCATAGTTTTAATACCAAAAGCAAATAAAAATAGTAATCCCCCCAAACTCCCTAAATGCATAGGCAGAATTTCTAAATGTTTAGAAAATACACTATAGCACCATATCAAAAGAGTAATAAACTGACCACATAAGATCTATTCCAAGTAAGGGACAATAGTTTTGTATGAAAATCATATTGCATCAGCAAATAATAGAAGAAAAAGCATATGATTATAATCAAAAGATGATGAAAAGTCAGTTAAAGTTTGCTAAGAACTCTAACAAAATAGAGCAAGAAGGAAATTAATTATAATAAATAAGACTAATAGCAAGTATCCTAATCTGTGAGTGACAAATTAGCAACTAGAGAGATACTTGCTCTGTTTTTATTCAGTGTTATGTTAGGAGTTCTACCAAATGCAGAATGATATTGTAATGGATATAAAACATTGAAAGAAATCATTGTATCTTTCTCCCTCTCATTATATAATTGTAGTAGAAGAAAACACAAGATATTCTAGTCTGAAAGAATTTGACACAGTGCCTAAATGCAAATCAAATATACAGAAAGCAATAACTTATGTCAGTCAGCTGATGAATAGATGCAGTATGGTATATCTGTGCAGTGGAATATTACTCAAAAAGTAGTGAAGTACTAATTCATACTACCACATGGATTAACCTTGAAAACCTGCTTAGTAAAAGAAGCCAGTCACAAAAGGCCACAGATTCACAGTTCGTATGATTTCATTTATCTGAAATGTCTAAAATAGGCAAATCCATAGAAACAAAGTATGAATGAAGTGATTGCTAATCATTAGTAGAATAGTAGAATAAATTAGGATACCTTCATACCGTGGAATGTAACTATTACGAAGAATTACTTAGAATTATGCCAGGAATGTGAGTGATATCTGCAAGATACTGTTGAGGAAGAAAAACAAAATTCAGGAAAGTGTTATGTTCAATTTTGTAAAACATGGTGTTTAAATATTTGTATACATAGGACTCTGAACATAGAGAAAAATACGGAGAAATATATATTAGGCGTGAGGGGGGTGAGTGCTAAAGTGAAGGGAAAGGGAAGGAGGGTAGAGATAGAACCAAAGAAAGAAAAGGAAAAGACTTAATTTCAGAAAAGATGGTATCTCGTTTATGTAAAGTTACTTATTGGGTCTACATATTGAAAAATGAAACAATTGCATATGTAAACACCAGAACAACACAAGACATAGAAAACCTGAACAGACCAACAGCTATGGAAGAAAGCAAAGGCATAATAAAAAACCTGTTTTTATAGATTACATCTGAATTCTGTCTAATCTCTATAAAGAACTGAAAGTTCCAATTTAAACTATTCCAGATCATAGACAAAGATAGAAATTTTCAAAGTATATTTTGTGAAGCTTACATAACCTTAATAATAAAACCTCAGACAGTACAACAGATGACTAGTTCAACTAGTTTCCCTCTTGAATACAGATGCAGATGCTTTAAATAATAAACCATAGCTAGTTGTTATACTAAAATAGTCTATTAGCAAAGTTGAAATAATGATTATCAGAGTTTATGGCAATGCAGGATAAGTTCAACATTAGGAAAACTTTTTTTTAGTTTGTTTTTGTTTTGTTTTGGGCTGCATTGGGTCTTCGTTGCTATGCGTGGGCTTTCTCTAGTTGCGGCAAGCGGGGGCTACTCTTCGTTGCCGTGTGTAGGCTTCTCGTTGTGGTGGCTTCTCGTGGAGCACAGGCTCCAGGCGCACGGGCTTCAGTAGTTGCAGCACGCGGGCTCAGTAGTTGTGGCTCACAGGCTCCAGAGCGCAGGCTCAGTAGTTGTGGCGCACAGGTTTAGTTGCCCCGTGGTAGGTGGGATCTTCTCGGACCGGTGCTCAAACCTGTGTCCCCTGCATTGGCAGACAGATTCTTAACCACTGCGCCACCAGGGAAGCCCAGGAAATCTTTTAAGGTAATAGATTTCATCAACACTCTAAAGGGAGAATGTTTTGTTAATAGATGCAAAAATATAAAATTTAGCCATCGTGTCCAATAAAGGGTCTTATAATGGAAAAGGGAGTTTTATTTTCTAGAGCTGGTAGGCACGGTTATTGAGAGCATCCCCATTGATTGAGGGCAATTGAGTATACTAGATAAATTATTAACAATATCCTAAAAGCATCAAAAGAGCTTAAAGATCAGAAGGAATTGCCAAGTCAAAATTTAAGGGAGAGTAGGGATGCTAGTTCTATCCTGAAGGCATGTTGTTCATTTATGCAAACTTGAACTTCAATTTTAAGTCCCATCATGAGGCATAAGAGAACAGGAATCAGAGACCACTGTCTAAGGAGTCCCTTCCTACATAGGTGACCCTTCTTACGTAAAATAGGCACCTTAAAGGGCTGTATCCTCAGAATAAGAGTGACCAGAAACAAATGTAGTTTGCGGCCAAATTCACATCAGACTGTGAAATTAGTGAAAGTACTTGGGACTGCAGGGGCCTAGAAAACATGCAGATTCTCTTTGGAGGAAGAAATCTTCAGGCTAGTTTTCAAAGAATTCCCTCCAGTAAATTTTCAAGGGCAATAAGCAGTAAACAAAGTTAACCAAGTACGTGAGGAAAAGAGGACCACAAATGAAAACCAACAGAAATAGATCTACAGTGCGTTCCAGTAAATTTTCAAGGGCAATAAGCAGTAAACAAAGTTAACCAAGTACGTGAGGAAAAGAGGACCACAAATGAAAACCAACAGAAATAGATCTACAGTGAGTTAAGAGGACCACAAATGAAAACCAACAGAAATAGATCTACAGTGAGTTCACATAACCTATTTCTTTCTTTTTTTTCTTGATCTTTATTGGAGTATAATTGCTTCACAATACTGTGTTAGTTTCTGTTGCACAACAAAGTGTGTCAGCCATATGCATACACATGTCCCCCTATCCCCTCCCTCTTTAGCCTCCCTCCCATCCTCCCTATCCCACCCTTCTAGGTCATCTCAAAGCACTGAGCCAGTCTCCCTGTGCTATGCTGCTGCTTCTCACCAGCCAACTATTTTACATTCAGTAGTGTATATATGTCGATGCTACTCTCACTTTGCCCCAGCTTCACCCTCCCACCCCATGTCCTCAAGTCCATTTTCTGTGTCTACCTCTTTATTCCTGCCCTGTAACTACGTTCATCAGTACCTTTTTGACATTTAGGTTGCTTCCATGTCCTGGCTGTTGTAAATAGTGCTGCAGTGAACATTGTGGTACATGTCTCTTTCTGAATTATGGTTTTCTCAGGGTATATGCCCAGTAGTGGGATTGCTGGGTCATATGATAGTTCTATTTTTATTTTTTTTAAGGAACCTCCATACTGTTCTCCATAGTGGCTGTATCAGTTTACATTCCTACCAACAGTGCAAGAGGGTTCCCTTTTCTCCACACCCTCTCTGGCATTTACTGTTTGTAGATTTTTTGATGATGGCCGTTCTGAGTGTCATGAGGTGATAATACCTCATTGTAGTTTTGATTTGCATTTCTCTAATGTTAGTTAGTGATATTGAGCATCTTTTCATGTGCCTCTTGGCCATCTGTATGTCTTCCTTGGTGAAATGTCTGTTTAGGTCATCCACTCATTTTTAACTGGATTGCTTATTTTTTTGATATTGAGCTCCATGAGCTGTTTGTATATTTTGGAAGTTAATCCTTTGTTTCATTTGCAAATATTTTCTACTATTCTGAGGGTTGTCTTTTTGTCTTGTTTATGGTTTCCTTTGCTGTGCAAAAGCTTTTAAGTTTAATTAAGTCCAGTTTGTTTATTTTTGTTTTTATTTCTGTTACTCTAGGAGGTGGGTCAAAAAAGATCTTGCTGTGGTTTATGTCAGAGTGTTTTTCCTATGTTTTCCTCTAAGAGTTTTATAGTGTCTGATCTTACATTTAAGTCTTTAATCCATTTGGAGTTTATTTTTGTGTA
>NC_041222.1:28436698-28439625 GCF_002837175.3 Physeter macrocephalus
TTCTTCCAATCCAAGAACATGGTATATTTCTCCATCTGTTTATGTCATTTTTTATTTCTTTCATCAGTGTTTTATAGTTTTCTGAGTACAAGTCTTTTGCCTCCTTAGGCAGGTTTATTCCTAGGTTTTTTATTCTTTTTGTTGCAGTGGTAAATGGGAGTGTTTCCTTAATTTCTCTTGCTGATTTTTCGTTGTTGGTGTATAGGAATGCCAGAGATTTCTGTGCATTAATTTTGTATCCTGCCATCTTACCGAATTCATTGATTAGTTCTAGTTTTCTGGTGGCATCTTAGGATTTTCTATGTGTAGTATCATCTGCAAACGGTGACAGTTTTACTGTTTCTTTTCCCATTTGTATTCCTTTTATTTCTTTTTCTTCTCTGATTGCTATGGCTAGGACTTCCAAAACATGTTGAATAATAGTGGCAAGAGTGGACATCCTTGTCTTGTTCTTGATCTTAGTGGAAATGCTTTCAGTTTTTCACCATTGAGTATGATGCTTGCTGTGGGTTTGTCATATATGGCCTTTATTATGTTGGGGTAGGTTCCCTCTGTGCCCATTTTCTGGAGAGTTTTTATCATAAATAGGTGTAATTTTCTTTTTTTGTGATATCTTTTTCTGGTTTTGGTATCAGGGTGATGTTGGCTTCGTAGAATGAATTTGGGAGTGTTTCCCCCTCTGCAATTTTTTGGAAGAGTTTGAGAAGGATCGGTATTAGCTCTTTACATGTTTTATAGAATTCGCCTGTGAAGCCATCTGGTCCTGGACTTTTGTTTGTTGGAAGATTTTTAATTATGGTTTCAATTTCATTACTTATATTAGGTGTGTTTATATTTGCTAATTCTTTTTGGTTCAGTCTTGTAAAATTGTACCTTTCCAAGAATTTGTCCATTTCTTTATGGCTGTCCATTTTATTGGCATATAGTTGTTTGTAGTAGTCTTTTATAAAACTTTGTATTTCTGCAGTGTCAGTTGTGATTTCTCTTTTTTCATTTCTAATTTTATTGATTTGCGTCCTCTCCCTTTTTTCTTGATGAGTCTGGCTAAGGGTTTATCAATTATGTTTATCTTCTCAAAGAACCAGGTTTTAGTTTTATTGATCTTTGCTGTTGTTGTCTTTGTTTATATTTCATTTATTTCTGCTCTGATCTTCATGATTTCTTTCCTTCTACTGACTTCGGGTTTTCTTTGTTCTTCTTTCTCTACTTGTTTTAAGTGTAGGGTTAGATTGTTTATTTGAGATTTTTCTTGTTTCTTGAAGTGAGATTGAATTGCTATAAACTTCCCTCTTAGAATTACTTTTGCTGCATCCCATAGGTTTAGGGTCATCGTGTTTTCATTGTCATTTGTTTCTATGTATTTTTTAATTTCTTCTTTGATTTTTTTTCAGTGATCTCTTGGTTATTGAGTAGTGCACTGTTTAGCCTCCATGTATTTGTGTTTTTACAGGTTTTTTCCTGTAATTGATTACCAGTCTCATAGCGTGTGGTCAGAAAAGATGCTTGCTATGATTTCAGTTCTCTTAAATTTTCCAAAGCTTGATTTGTGACCCAAGATGTGATCTGTCCTGGATGATATTCCAGGTCCACTTGAGAAGAAAGTGTATTCTGCCACTTGTGGGTGTAGTGTTCTATAAATATCCATTAGATCTGTCTGATCTATTGTGTCATTTAAAGCTTGTGTTTCCTTCTTTGTATTCTGTTTGGATGATCTGTCCATTGGTGTAAGTGGGGTGTTAAAGTCCCCTACTATTATTGTGTTACTGTCGATCTCTCCTTTCGTGGTTGTTAGCATTTGCTTTACGTATTGAAGTGCTCCTATGTTGCATAAACATTTATAATTGTTATATCTTATTCTTAGATTGATCCTTTGATCATTATGTAGTGTCCCTCCTTAGCCCTTGTAACAGCTTTTATTTTAAAGTCTATTTCATCTGATAAGAGTATTGCTACTCCAGCTTCCTTTTGATTTCCATTTGCATGGGATATCTTTTTCCATCCCTTCACTTTCAGTCTGTATTTGTCCCTAGGTCTGATGTGGGTCTCTTGTAGACAGCATATATATGGGTCTTGTTTTAGTATCCATTCAGCTAGTCTGTGTCTTTTGGTTGGGGCATCTAATCTATTTACATTCAGGTTTATTGTTGATATGTATATTCTCTTAATTGTTTCGGGTTTGTTTTTGTGGGTGTTTTTCTTCTCTTGTGTTTCCCTGCTTAGAGAAGTTTCTTTAGCATTTGTTGTCACGCTGGTTTGATGGTGCTGAATTGTCTTAGCTTTTGCTTGTGTGAAAAGCTTTTGACTTCTCCGTAGAATCTGAATGAGATCCTTGCCTTGGTTGTAGGTTTTTCTCTTTCATTACTTTAAGTATATTCTGCCACTCCCTTCTGGCCTTCAGAATTTCCACTGAAAAATCAGCTGATAACCTTATAGGGATTCCTTTGTATGTTATATTTTGTTTTTCCCTTTCTGCTTTTAATATTTTTTCTTTGAATTTAATTTTTGTTAGTTTGATTAATATGTGTCTTGGTGTGTTTTTCCTAGGGTTTATCCTGTATGGGACTCTCTGTGCTTCCTGGACTTGGATGACTATTTCCTTTCCCATGTTAGGGAAGTTTTCAACTATAATCTCTTCAAATATTTTCTCAGACCTTTTCTTTTTCTCTTCTTCTTCTGGGACCCCTATAATTTGAATGTTGGTGCATTTAGTATTGTCCCAGAGGTCTGTGAGATTGTCTTCAATTCTTTTCATTCTTATTTCTTTATTCTGCTCCTCAGCAGTTATTTCCACCATTTTGTCTTCCAGCTCACCTATTCATTCTTCTGCCTCAGTTTTTCTGCTATTGATTCCTTCTAGTGTATTTTTCATTTCAGTTATTGTGTTGTTTATCTCTGTTTGTTTGTTCTTTAGTTCTTTTAGATCTTAA
>NC_041222.1:28443137-28477310 GCF_002837175.3 Physeter macrocephalus
ATATTTCATTTATTTCTGCTCTGATCTTCATGATTTCTTTCCTTCTACTGACTTCGGGTTTTCTTTGTTCTTCTTTCTCTACTTGTTTTAAGTGTAGGGTTAGATTGTTTATTTGAGATTTTTCTTGTTTCTTGAAGTGAGATTGAATTGCTATAAACTTCCCTCTTAGAATTACTTTTGCTGCATCCCATAGGTTTAGGGTCATCGTGTTTTCATTGTCATTTGTTTCTATGTATTTTTTAATTTCTTCTTTGATTTTTTTTCAGTGATCTCTTGGTTATTGAGTAGTGCACTGTTTAGCCTCCATGTATTTGTGTTTTTACAGGTTTTTTCCTGTAATTGATTACCAGTCTCATAGCGTGTGGTCAGAAAAGATGCTTGCTATGATTTCAGTTCTCTTAAATTTTCCAAAGCTTGATTTGTGACCCAAGATGTGATCTGTCCTGGATGATATTCCAGGTCCACTTGAGAAGAAAGTGTATTCTGCCACTTGTGGGTGTAGTGTTCTATAAATATCCATTAGATCTGTCTGATCTATTGTGTCATTTAAAGCTTGTGTTTCCTTCTTTGTATTCTGTTTGGATGATCTGTCCATTGGTGTAAGTGGGGTGTTAAAGTCCCCTACTATTATTGTGTTACTGTCGATCTCTCCTTTCGTGGTTGTTAGCATTTGCTTTACGTATTGAAGTGCTCCTATGTTGCATAAACATTTATAATTGTTATATCTTATTCTTAGATTGATCCTTTGATCATTATGTAGTGTCCCTCCTTAGCCCTTGTAACAGCTTTTATTTTAAAGTCTATTTCATCTGATAAGAGTATTGCTACTCCAGCTTCCTTTTGATTTCCATTTGCATGGGATATCTTTTTCCATCCCTTCACTTTCAGTCTGTATTTGTCCCTAGGTCTGATGTGGGTCTCTTGTAGACAGCATATATATGGGTCTTGTTTTAGTATCCATTCAGCTAGTCTGTGTCTTTTGGTTGGGGCATCTAATCTATTTACATTCAGGTTTATTGTTGATATGTATATTCTCTTAATTGTTTCGGGTTTGTTTTTGTGGGTGTTTTTCTTCTCTTGTGTTTCCCTGCTTAGAGAAGTTTCTTTAGCATTTGTTGTCACGCTGGTTTGATGGTGCTGAATTGTCTTAGCTTTTGCTTGTGTGAAAAGCTTTTGACTTCTCCGTAGAATCTGAATGAGATCCTTGCCTTGGTTGTAGGTTTTTCTCTTTCATTACTTTAAGTATATTCTGCCACTCCCTTCTGGCCTTCAGAATTTCCACTGAAAAATCAGCTGATAACCTTATAGGGATTCCTTTGTATGTTATATTTTGATTTCAGTTATTGTGTTGTTTATCTCTGTTTGTTTG
This sequence comes from Physeter macrocephalus, assembly GCF_002837175.3. NCBI lineage: Eukaryota > Metazoa > Chordata > Mammalia > Artiodactyla > Physeteridae > Physeter > Physeter macrocephalus. The sequence goes on from NC_041222.1 coordinate 28,444,507, forward strand.
TTCTTTAGTTCTTTTAGATCTTAAACATTTCTTGTATTTTCTTAATTGTGCCTCCATTCTATTTCTGAGATTCTGGATCTTCTTTACTGTCATTACTCTGAATTCTTTTTCAGGTAGATTGCCTGTTTCCTCTTCATTTATTTGGTCTTATAGGTTTTTACCTTGCTCCTTCATCGGTGACATATTTTTTTGCATCCTCTCTCTCTTTTTTTTATTATGAGTGTGATTGTGATCCTGTCTTAATGGTTGTTTGGCCTGAGGCTTCTAACACTGTGGTTTGTAGGCTGTTGGGTAGAGCTGGGTCTTGGTGCTGAGATGAGGAACTCCGTGAGACCTCACTCTGATGAATGTTATGTTCCTCGGGGTCTGAGGTTCTCTGCTAGTCCAGTGGTTTGAACTCAGAGCTCCCACCGCAGGAGCTTCAGCCCGACCCCAGGCTTGTGAACCAAGATCCCGCAAGCCACTTGGGCCGCGGGGTGGGGCGGGGTGGGAACCACAACAGTAACAAAGTAAAAAATAAAATTAGACTAGGAAACTAACAGATATGTTAGGAAGAATATAAAAATAAAAATACAGATGAATCAACAACTGGAAGGTACATCAGTACCACAGTAGTAAAAAGGAAGGGGAAAAAGGAAAAAAAGGCAGGGGGAGGCCTTAGCTGTGGAGGGCGGGGCCTAAGCAAGGGTGAGGTTTGGGTGGTGGGTGGGGCCAATGCTCAGGACCTACAGGATTGGAAAAGGCCCTGGGGGCTGTGGGGGGTGGGGCTTAGGCTCAAGGAACAGAAAGGACCCAGGTATGCCCCCCACTTCTGGTCTCAGAGGGCAGGGGACCTCACCTGGGAGCCCAGCAGGCTTCCTGGGCTCGAGTGGGTGGGGCAAACTCCCTCCCACCTCTCCTGCTCCTTTGTTCTGGGAGGGCCCCTCCCGCTTGCCTCTCCTGATCTCTCCAAGGCCTGGACAGGGCCTTGGAGGGCAGGGGACCCGCCTGGGAGCTCAGCAGTCTCCCCGGCCCGCGTGGGCCAGGCGATTGCCCTCTGCTCCTCTCATGCTCTTTGCGGAGAGTCCCTCCCACCTGCCTCTCCTGATCTTCCCGGCCTCAGGGGCGCTGATCCTGTCTGGCCTCCACTTCTCCTCCCCCCTCAGTCCCCCTGCGTCCTACCGGTTCACTCTCGGGTTCCTCCCGCCTCCTTGGGCGTCAGAGTCCCCCACCAGCAGCCGACAGGCGCCCTAGTTGTGGGGAGACGCTAACTCCGCATCTTCCCACACTGCTGTCTTCTACGTTTGTTCCACATAAACCCATTTCAAACAGCATAATTAATGGTAAAACTGTGAGTGCTTTGAGTGTTGTCTTTTAGAAGTAAGTACTGAAATATTTATGAAGTGATAGGTTCCTGGGATTTGCTTCAGCAAAGTACAGGAAAGGGAGAAGTTGATGGGAGTGGATTGGGTATATGGTTTTGTGGTTTTGGAGGCTATGTGCTAGATATGGGGGTTCATTATACTGGTATTGAGCATGTTTGAAATTCTCCATAATAATTATGCAAATAAGAAAGTAGAATTTAAAAATCAAAATAATATGAAGGAAGTTAAGAATCTTAACAAAAGATGTTCAAGTCCTCTATGTAGAAGATTACAAAACTGTCTAAATACTAAAAGATTTGGCTTGAAAGATCCAAATTTGTAAAAACTTTCTGCTTTCAAAACTGACATACAGGGTATGTAGAATTAGTGTACTCCCAAGTAAATTTCCATAAGTTTTTTGATGTAACTTGAGAAGCTGATTCTGCAATTTCTGTGGCATTTTAAAGGACCTGGGATTATCCAGAGCAGGGAAAAGCAAAGTATTGCTTGCTGTTTTTGTAGAGTTTTATTGGAATACAGCTATGCTTATTTGTCATTTGTGGCTGCTTTGTGCAGGGACCAGGATGGCCCACAAGCTTAAAGTATTTACTTTTCTGGCCCTTTATGAAATCGTTGGCCAACTAACACTCTGGTCTGGACTCTCTAAGGCCACTTGGTCCTCAAAGTATGTCTTGGATCAGCTGATCATCAGCAGCAGCATCACCTAGAGATTTGTTAAAAATGCAAATTCTCAGACTATACAGTGGACTTACTAGGTAAGGGATCCAGCAATCTGTTTTAACCCAGGTGATTCTAATGCACACTACAATTAAGAGAACCTCTGGTGTATAATCCTGAAGGTAGAACAAGGTGGGTAGAGTAGCTCTTCCATTTATTAGGACTAATTATAAAGCTATATGAAGGTATTTTTGCCAGGATAATTAAATATGCTAGTGAAATAGAATATAAAGCCCAGAGATAAACTAACAGATTTAAGAATACTTATATGTGATATATAACTGCAGATGAGTTGGGAGAAGACAGAATTTTTAATAAATGATGCTGGGACAATTAGATATCCAAATGAAAACATGAAACTGGATCCTTTATCTCATACCATCTACAAATGTCAGTTCCAGGTAGATTAAAGACGTAAATGTTAATGGCAATATAAGCCTTTAAGAAAGTAAAATGGGAATGGCTTCATGACCTTAAGTAGGGAAGGCTTTCTTTAAGACATAGGAAAAGCACTAACTATACAGAGAACTGTTGATAAATTAAAGAACTTGTGTTCATTGTGAGAAATAGACTTAGACATTTATTTTGGTCACTTAATTTTTGGCAAAAATGCCAAGGGAATTCCAGGAGAGAAAGGAAGATCTTTTTCAGTAATGGTGTGGAAACAACTGGATATCTATGTGCATAAATTTGAACCTTGGCTCCTACTTCGTATAGTACACAAAAAGTTGGTTTCTAGATTTAAATGTGAAAGATAAAATAAAATAAAAGAGATGTCTTCCTAAGGTAGGCAAAGATTTCTTAAACAGGATATATAAAGTACTAGCTGCTTGATAAAACACCAACATACTGGATTTCATTAAAATAAAAAATTTCTGCTCATCCAAAAGACAGTATTTTAAAGGTGAAAAAGCAAGCCACTGTCTGGAAGAAAATATTCACAGTACTATTTCTGAGAAAGGACTAGAATCCAGAACATTAAAAAAAATTTTGTATACATATCCATTAAAATCAGATCTAAGATAGGTGCCTTTGAGCATCATTTTTGAAGGTTCTTCATTAGTAATGCAGAAAGACAAGAGTAAATAATTGTGTTGAGTCTTAGCAAATATAGTTGTATACATAGAAAAGGAGATTCTAATTTTTTCAAGTACTAGAATTAAAAAATTGGATAACGTTGTTAGATTCGAGAAACATAAAATTAGTAACTTGTCTCATTACTAGCACTTAACCAATTTGACGTGGGGACTTCCCTGGCGATCCAGTGGTTAAGACTCCAAGCTTCCACTGCAGGGGGCAAGTGTTTGATCCCTGGTCAGAGGACTAAGATCCTGCATGCCGCGTGGTATGGCCAAAAAAGAAAAAGAAAGAAGAAAAAAGGCAATTTGACATGGAAATAGAGAAAAATAACCTATCAGCAATATAACAAAGTCTACAAACTTACAAAAGAATTTTGAGGAATAAATTTAATAAGAATAATCTTTATGAAGAAAACTAATTTCTTGAAGGTACAGTACTGTAGTATTGAACATGTAATGACATGATATTCCAAAGAAAAGCTGTAATATAAAATTATGTCCTTTGTAAAATAACATTTAATACAATTAATATAAATTAGGATTCCAGTGGGTTTTGAAACTGGGTAAAATTACTTGAGGTTATTTACATAAGAATAAATTTGTGAAAATGGCCCAAAAATAAAATGAAAGCATGGTAATGAGAATTTGTCTTAGTAGATACTAACTTTTCTAGTAAGATACTAGAATTGACACAGTACAAATTTGGCAGAAAATAGATCCAGGTATGTTTGGGAAGTTATTGATGGAAAAAAAATGTATTTCAGTTTAGAGGAAAAGGGAGGGTTTATTTACCTTTAAATAAAGGGTTTAACAGAAGATAAAACATAGACCGGGAAAATATCTTAGTTACACATATCTCTAAATAGAAAGCCAAACTATAATGTTAATGGACAGCCTTGTAGAAAGTGGGCACTGGGCTTCCCTGGTGGCGCAGTGGTTGAGAGTCCGCCTGCCGATGCAGGGGACACGGGTTCGTGCCCCAGCCCGGGAAGATCCCACGTGCCGCAGAGCAGCTGGGCCTGTGAGCCATGGCCGCTGAGCCTGCGCGTCCGGCCGCAACAGGAGAGACCACAACAGTGAGAGGCCCACGTACGGCAAAAAAAAAAAAAAGAAAGTGGGCAGTGAGCAAAGGATATAGATTATTTACATAAATCTGTAATGGTTAATAAACATATTAAAAGATGTTCAACCTTTCTAATCAGAGAAATGCAAATTTAAAGCAAGCCGGTTGTGATATTGTTTTTTTTCACCTCCCCCATTCTTCTAGTAGGTAAGCATGCTTGTAATGCAAATACATCTACCTGGAATGGAGGTGCTGGGAGTCCTTTTGTTACTGTTGGGATTGTGACTTAATCCATCCAGACTTTTGCTAAAGTTTAAAATACATTCAGCCATTTACCCAGTCACCCCTATGAAATAAATGAAACTAATATGTAAGGATATATGTTCAGTGACATTTTTTATGGTTGTATTTGAATTGGTAAAAAGAGTGAATACAACTTGAACGTCCATTAGTATATAAATGATAGGACTGTGTTAAAGTGATGAGTGTACTTGCAATATCTTGTTAGTGTCAAAAAGAATGAATTGCTTTTAATTTCCTTGAAGAGATATCTGCAATATTAATTGAAAAAAGTAAGTTGCAGGGTAATATCTCATTTCTGTTAAGAACAAAACCAAACATGACAATAGTTCATGGGTAATCATGCTCGCATATATTTATACACTCATGGAGAATGATGTGGGAGAACACGTTATTACTATTGATTTCTTCCAGATAGGTAGGGTGGGAATAAAACTGGCCAGGAGAGAAGGAAATTATTTAACTTTTTAAAAATACTATCAATACTTTACATTGTTTCACTAGTTGCAATTAAAAGGTTTTTTTTCTGTTGAATGTGACCAGGTCATTAGAAGATATGTTTCATTTTTCCAAATGTCCTCTTTAGAAAATTTTCTGCTCTTTAGAGCAGGCTAAAAGAGTTAATATAGCAATTCATTATTCTCCTGGACTTTTTAAGTCTTTTTGAGGGAAGACTTTAGACCCAGGTCACTGGGTATCATATAGTACTCTTGAAACAGTCACCTTTTTTTTCTTTTGACAAGAATATTTTGATTGAAACTGTAGTACATTGTGAAAATATGTGCAGCGAAGAGGAGAATCAGTAAATGCCCAGATCTTAATTTTTAATAGTTGATGTTTTATCCAAACAGTTAAAAGTTCTAATGTTCTGTTTTTCTTTCCTAATAGCTCCATCAGGGCACCGTTCCTGTTTCTTACACAGTAACAACAGTGGCACCACATGGGATTCCCCTCTGCACAGGCCAGCACATCCCTGCTTGCAGTACACAACAGGTCCCAGGATGCTCTGTGGTTTTCAGTGGACAGCACCTCCCTGTCTGTAGTGTGCCTCCTCCAGTAAGTCTGCAGTCCTTCTTTAGAGTGGCTAAATGTGTTATATAAGCAAAACCTGAGAGACCTTGTACCTTTTCACTTTCAAGTAAAAAAGGCAATTTTATTGCAACAGAAATTTCAATAGTACCTGTACAGTAACAGTTTAATAAAATTAGCTTTAAAACTTGATATGTTTTTACATTAATTAAATTACACATATTTTAATATCCTTTGAAGGTCAAAGCATGTTCCTCACATATCAGCACTTTATAATTAAACCTTGATAAAGATTGGGCTTGGGGTTTTAACATAGGATATTGGACTGGTTAGTAATAAAGTCTCAGAGGCTCTAGTGATCAACATTAATAGTCTCAGCACTTACTGGGTTTTGTTTTGTTTTTTGTGGTACGTGGGCCTCTCACTGCTGTGGCCTCTCCCGTTGCAGAGCACAGGCTCTGGACTCGCAGGCCCAGCGGCCATGGCTCACGGACCCAGCCGCTCCACGGCACGTGGGATCCTCCCGGACCGGGGCATGAACCCGTGTCCCCTGCATCGGCAGGCGGACTCTCAACCACTGCGCCACCAGGGAAGCCCCACTTACTGGGTTTTAACAGGCACTTTGAATACTTGGTCTTACTTATTCCTCACTGTCGGAAGCCTGATGAAACTGAAAATGACTTGCTTAATATCATAGAGAAAATTAGCTTGAGAAAACAGGGGTTCACGCTCACTTTCTGCCTCTTACAAGCTATGCTTTATCCTTTACCAGCCCCCAGTCTAGCCTATAAAGCATTTAGTTGTGAGTTGGGCTCTTAGAAATAAAATCTACAATATTGAAAAGGAGAGCTTCTTGGAAGGTAGTAATATCTGCTATATTTTAAACCAAGTGGAAAGAGATTCCTCTTCTATGCAGCACTTTCCCTCCGTTTCATAGGTGTTACAAAAGCTTAAGTAAAAGGTAGGTGTTTTGACTGATTTATAAGAACTATATAAGATCCAGAATAATTACTAGTTACCATTATTTTACTAACAGATGCAAAAATACACTAGTATTTCATTGTTAATATAGGTTATTAAAACATTTTGGTATGATTTTTGGGAGGGATATGGCAATAACATTTCAATCTCACTGTATAGGTTTTTAAAAATTAATTATATATTCTAATACTTTTAACAAAAAATAATGATTTCTCTTACAGATGCTTCAAGCATGTTCAGTTCAGCACTTACCAGTACCATACGCTGCGTTTCCACCCCTTATTTCTAGTGATCCATTTCTTTTACATCCTCCTCACCTTTCTCCCCATCATCCTCCTCATTTGCCACCTCCAGGCCAGTTTGTCCCTTTTCAAACACAGCAGTCACGATCGGTAGGTATCTCTACTCTTATATCTTTAACTTTCACAGAATGTTTAGACCTAAAAGACAGATTAATTCAGTAGATGTTAAGTTGTTACCATTTAAAAATTATAACTTAGGCACTTCCCTGGTTCTTAAAAGAATTAAGGAATCCCCACTGATACAAATATATATAGATAAAATTTACCTAGAATTATCTTGGCTTCTTAAGTTTTTCTAGTTATTTTATATGTCACTTGTCTAATCAAATTTGTTCTTTTGTATCTGCAGTCCTTTGGGAAGTAAATCTAAACAAAATAGAGTCTGGTTTTTTCTTTCATGTGTTTCTAAAATGGAAAGTTAAAATATTATAAAATTATTTATACTTGTTAGAAGAATAATTATATTCATTTAGGCAAGTAAAGTAATCCTTTGAACCTCAATTGTTTTTTCCAAAGGCTGGTTTTCTACTGTATTTTGATGGAAAGTGGATGAGATAGTCTTTTAATATAATTAACTCTGTCCTGGGGCTGGAATATAGCTGAGAGGCATATTATTTCACGGGGCTGGAAGAGTTAAGCACTGTATCAGTGGAAGGAAGGACACAGGAAGAAGACCCCATTGTTTTTGGACAGGCCAAGTTGAACATCTGAACCATCAGGCATTTAAGGGAGAATAGGGGAAAGAACATATGGAAATGGTTAGTGGAACTGGAGTGGAAATGGTTGGCCCTGTGAAAGGAGTTTTGACGGTTACTCTAGCAGAGCCTGACCATCCTTTACTTAGGATTTATGCACCATGCTTGGTCTCAGGCAGAGGTGAGAGGTGAGGTTACCTGGCTAATCTGAAAAAAAGTTACTCCTACCAAAAAATCTTTTATTAGAATCAGGACAGGATTCATGCCAGGATGTTCCTTAGGAAGCTTTTCCCGTACCTGGGAATTCAAGGTTAAAACTAAATTTAGCCATCATACAAGCATACATAAGCTTCCTCAATCAAGCATACATAAGCTTCCAAAGTGAAGTGTTAGCAGTTATTTGTATTTGAATACTGTGTTGCCATTTTCTAACTGTGGAAAGAAGTTAGACTAACATTTAAGAATATATGTTCCCAAGAGAATCAAAATGAAAACATTATGCCCAAAATGTCCTAATAGCCAAAAAGTGGAAACAGTCCAAAAGTCCATTAACTGATAAATGGATAAAGCGTGGCATATCTATACAGTTGATTATTATTCAACTATAAAAAGGAATGAAGTACTGATACACAAACTACACAAACACAAGATGGATGAACCTTGAAAACGTTATGCTAAGTGAAAGGAGCCAGATACAAGGGCCACATACTATGTGATTCCATATATATGAAATGTCCAGAATAAGCAAATCTATAGCAAATGTGCTTTGCATAGCACTGTGTGCTTTTTGAGTATTGTCTCAGTGTTCACAACACACTTTTGAAGTAGGTTGTGAACATACCATTTCTATAGATGGCAGTTTTGAGGTTCAGATTATAAGTAATTTATATAAAAGTCACATGGCTCATTAGTTGCAGCACCAAGAGTTTGTCTAATGCCAAAGCCTGTAAGCTTTCTACTGTAGCATACAGCCTGCTGTGTTCTATTCCATTTAGCCTTATTTAGTTCTCATTTACAATACGTGCTGTGTTTGATTTCATCTGTTAAAGGTTGTGTCGGAAAATCTGATGTAGGTAGGTCAGTGTGCCATGACTAAAGTAATTTTAACTTTCATATAATTGGCTTACTACATGACTTTTTGTCTTCTATCATTTTTTAGAGAACATTCAAATAGTGAAAGAAATGTATCCTTTAGTGGGTAGTGGAAATGTTTAATAACATATTTGAGAGATTTTCTTACTGAAATTCAGTTAAAGGCAGTAAGATTTTACTATAGGCTATATGTCCACATGTATGAATTTAGATTGTTGTAAACATCAAGAAATGCATGACCTTAAAGATTGGGGTTTTTGATTTTTGTTGATATAAAGCACAATCTGTCTAAATATTGGAAGTGTATTAGTTTGCTTTTTCCCACCCCTCAGCCTCTGCAAAGGATAGAAAACGAAGTGGAACTCTTAGGAGAACATCTTCCTGTAGGAGGTTTTACTTACCCGCCATCAGCTCATCCCCCAGCATTGCCTCCATCAGCTCCTTTGCAGTTCTTAACGCATGATCCTTTGCATCAGGAGGTTTCCTTTGGAGTAGTAAGTTTTCATTCATTGTTAATAATTTATTACTTGATTACTTGTTTTGAGTTCTGTTTCTTTTTTTTTTTTTTTTTCTTTTTTTAAAAAATATTTATTTATTTATTTGGCTGCGCCAGGTCTTAGTTGCAGCATGCGGGATCTTTAGTTGTGGCATGTGGGATCTAGTTCCCTGACAAGGGATGGAACCCGGGCCCCCTGCATTGGGAGCGTGGAGTCTTGATCACTGGACAACCAGGGAAGCCCCTCGAGGTCTGCTTCAGTGTAACTCTACATGTTTAGAATTTTAAATGTATTCTTGCAGTCAGTTGGAAAATTATATTTAGAAGTACATCTAAGTGTATGTTTTAAACAAGCTGTCACATCTATGTTAACATTTAAGAAATATTAAATACCACTTGAACAGTAAATAACTTCCTAGGTTTTTAAAAAAGAAGAGACTTTATTCGACAGCTTAAAACGTTGTGAACATATAATGATCTTAAATTGTTTTACCATTTTTTTCTCTACAGTCTTATCCTCCATTTATGCCTCGGAGGCTCACAGGACGTAGTAGATATCGATCCCAGCAGCCAATACCACCTCCCCCTTATCATCCCAGCTTACTGCCATATGTGTTGTAAGTTCTGTCTTTCTTATTTTAATGTGTTCTGAATTTTGACATTCTTGAGATTCTCTTTCCTTTATGAACATTTCTGTGTGGTATATATTTAATTTAGAGTGTGTTAGATATTTGTTTTTATTTAATGTTAAGAGGTTGGGGTGGGGGGGACCATTTAAGGGTGAAAGAAAGAGCCAAGGACAAGGTAGAAGTTGGGGGGGGCATGGGGGAGAAATTTGTGAGCCAGAAAATAGGTTTAACAAATCAAAAGATAGAGTTTAAATTTTTTGCCTCTTTTACAGCTGGCATCACTTACCACCTTCTTTTGGTTATCTAGCATTTGATGCTGCTACTTCTCACAGAGGAAGAGGGAGAAAGAAGTTGTATTTGTGCCTTAGAAATACTCTTCTAGGATTAAGTTTGTAACAGAAACACCCATGGCTTAAATATGACAATTCTTTATTTCTTTCTCATGTAATAAAGTCTAGAAGTAGGCAGTTCAAACATGGTTTGTTAGCTCCATAACCCTGAGGAATGGTTCTACTATCTTCAAAATTTTATGGCTTCCTCTGCATGATATAAGATGACTCCTCAGGCTCTAGCCATTACATCTACATTCCAGCTAGCAAAAATGAAGATGGATCTCTCTGCCTACCTGCCTCCTCTCAAGGATACTTCCTAGAAGTTGCATGTATGACTCCTGCGTACGTCCCATTGGCCAGAATTTAGTCTCATGTCTGTAACTACCTTCTAGGAAGGCTGGGGAATGTTGTCTTTATACCAGAGGGCCATGTGCCTATATCATACTATTTTGATAATTGTACCTTTATTGTTAAGTCTTAAAATCAGATGGTATAAATCTCCCAACTTCGTTCTTAAACTGATTTTATTTAAAGTCTTTTGCATGTCCATATAAATTTTAAAATCAGCAGTCAGTTTCTACTTTAAAAAAGCTGGGATTTTGGTAGGGATTACATGAAATCTGTAGGTGAGTTTTGGAAGAGAATTGACATCTTTAACAGTATTGAGTCTTCTGGCCTACTTATATGGTATATTTCTCTATTCATCTTTTAAAATTTATCCTAGCAGTATTTTTACAGTTTATATTATACAGGTCTTGCACATGTTTACTTAAATTCATCCATAATGTTTCATGTTTTTTTATGCTGTTGTGAATGGTATTTTTTTTAATGTCAGTTTTTAATTGTTTATTACTAGTGAAGTCAGTTTCTTTAAAAGTTTGTCACTGATCAACACTGACCATTCTTTATCCATTAGCACTGGTCTTGTTCTTCTCATCCTGTTCATTGAAATAATGTATTAATGCATTATCAATGCTTGTGTTGCTTATTTTCATTGCAGATCAATGCTTCCAGTGCCACCTGCAGTGGGCCCAACTTTCAGTTTTGAATTGGATGTGGAAGATGGAGAAGTAGAAAATTACGAGGTTAGTAGGTGAAATGTGAATTAATTTGGGGAATTTTGTATGCATAAAAATATTGTACTACTCAACTCATTGATCTAATTAAACATTTATTAGGTAAATCCATTGTATATTTCAAGACACAAATGTGTCAAAAATACTGTTCATCCTTAAAGATATTTCAGCATGTACCACACAGTTATGATAACAAGATAGACTTTGGTGCTCTATTAGAATTAGTTACAATTCCTGTGAAAGAATGTAAATGAGAAAATTGTGAATTATGAGTGGATGTTCTGAAACCATGCAAGTTCTGAACTATGGGAACTGCAAATAGAAAAGAGCACATCTTGAAAGACATTTTAACACTAGAATCAACAGGATTTGATATTGAATGGTTTGTGGTAGTGTCAGGGTTGTGAGTGGGAAGGTTGCAAGAGAAGATGCTTTGCAAAAGGACTACAATAGCTTGTGCAGAAGGCAAACTCAAAGATGATGGGGCAAATAGACGGTGTTGACATTGTTGCATTATTTGAGGTTAGGAATAGGACAGTCAGGGTTGGAAGGCACATTTGGATTTGGAAATGGTGAATGTGAGTGACTGTGACTTTGTTTTGGTACTGCCTTACCCCAGCCTCACTCTATTTATGAATCTCTGTATATGCAGTATGAATACTGGAACAGGGTTTTTGTTGTTGTTGTTCATTTTTTTAGGTGATTTGAACCTGGGAACAGGGAGGAAAGACACACATAACGCAAACACAGTCTTACAGCACCTTTTTTTTTTTTTTTTTTTTTTAAACGCATGTGGAAGAGATCAGGCCAAATGCTATCTATATTCTTTTGTAATTTTTTAAATGCCATTGTTACTTTTTCCATAAACAGTCACACTGCAGTGTCCTTTGGATTGCATTCTCAGATTTCTTGAGAAAGGGGCTATAATAATTTCCTGTTTCTACACTGTTTATGCTAGTTTTGTACAGAGTAGTAAGAAAAGGAGTTGGTTATCCTTTAGGCATTCTGTATTAAAATTAAGTCATAAGTCATGTTGCTGAAAAGGACAACTCTTTGTTAAACAAATCATATACATAACAGTGAAAAAAACAGTGATACCATCCTAGTATAAGAAAAATATTTTGTGTTTGGCATTGGAGTCCCTTTCTTTTTTCTTTTTCTTTTTTTTTTTTTAATTTTAATTTTAATTTTTATCTTTTGGCCCCGCCATGTGGCAGCAAGATCTTAGTTCCCTGATGAGGGATCAAACCTGCACCCCTGCAGTGGAAGCGCGGAGTCTTAACCACTGGGCTGCCAGGGAAGTCCCAGGAGTCCCTTTCTAAATTGTATTTGGGGTTGACTGTGTTTAGTCTTCTGCACAGTCATACTTTAATCCAGTCAATAGTCTTGTTTGCTTTTCTGGTTTTGTCTCATAGTATACACGCCTACAACACACCCTAGTCCAGAGTACTCACCATTTTTTGAGTCTGCCCTATACATCCTTGCTTCAGTGCCTTTATTCCCTTTGATTCTTCTGCTTAAGAACTTTTCCCCCTTCCTGCACATGGCCATCTTTCAAGAACCAGTTAAAAACCTGCTACCTCTGTGAAAGGCATTTCTAGCCCATTCCCAGGTTATATGAGTCTCTCCCTCCTTTTTGCTCTCATAGGTCTTATAAAACAATACATACTAATCATGTCCTGCCTTCAGTTGTCTTGCTTTCAGATCATGTAGGTTTGTTGAGGGCTCAATTGTCATTACGTTCTCCATCCAATAAGGGCTAAAAATAATGGTTATAAATTATATTACTTGACCTAAGTATCCTATAGAATATAAAATATAGGTGTAAAAGATACATCACCTCTATCATAAACTTTATAGCTAATTGTAATCAGCATCAATTAAATTTAACAAATTACCATCTACTAGCATTTAGAAGGACTTAGGGGCATGCATGGGGAAGGGGGAGCAATTTATTTAGATGACACAATTCTCCAAATAAACCTGTACCAAAAGCAGTGTTGCAGCAGCATCATGTTAAAACACACAGTTATCACAGCACTGATTATTGATATTATGGGAAATTAAATTTATTCCTCTCATTGTCCATCATTATTTCTTCGTTACCTATTCTCTTAACCCTGTGGCAGCCTTTAAAAAATAAAAAAGAGGGGAAGCAGCATGCACATGGCTGCCTGATTGTAGGATAAAGCAGATGAGCAATTAGAGCCATTGAAAACTGGGAGAAAGGAGGTACTAGTGTAAAATCAAGCATAATAGCTGCAATGTGTTGAAACATATCAACTATGTTAAAATCCATGCATTCATAAGTGATACTTCAAAAAATAAAAGAAAAAATGAACTCATTGGTCTTATCCTGCCTATTTTATATAAATTAAACTACTGAGTATAGTTTAGTATGAGGCAGCTTATCAGTGTAGAAGTATTTCATCTAATGAAGAAAGAGTGATAGAATATTACCGTTTTGTCATCTTTAATGAATTAATGGATCTTAGGCAGTGTTCCATCAGTGCTAACTAACATAACAACTAGACATGCTGAGCCTTACGATGGAAATAGTAAAATCTTCCAATTTATAGGAAGTACAGGGGACAAGGAAGGAACGTTATTAAACCACACGAGTCAAGGATGGGGAGGTTCAGTCAGCAAAATTCAGACTGCGAATTTCTACAGTCCATTGACCTGGTTTCTTTAACAAATAAAAGAGTAAAAAAAGATACTTGAGACGTCAAGCAGTGGTAACGTGGATTTATTTGGATCCAACTTTGAACAAACTATTTCAAAAAGTGTTTTGAAAATAATTGAAACAATCAGAGGTATTTGACATTAAGGAATTACTAATTCTGGGGGTGTGATGATGTTAGTGTGATTATATTCTTTTAAAAAGTGTTTTAGGGGCTTCCCTGGTGGCGCAGTGGTTGCGAGTCCGCCTGCCGTTGCAGGGGACACGGGTTCGTGCCCCGGTCCGGGAAGATCCCACATGCCGCAGAGCGGCTAGGCCCGTAAGCCATGGCCGCTGAGCCTCTGCATCCGGAGCCTGTGTTCAGCAACGGGAGAGGCCACAACAGTGAGAGGCCCACATACCGAAAAAAAAAAAAAAAAAAAGTGTTTTAATTTTTAGATTGGTGGTAGTTCTCAATCTGGGGACAGTTTTATCCCTTAGGCTATTTAGCAACATCTGGAGATACTTTTGTAGAGGCCAGGGTTACTGCTAAACATCCTACAGTGCACAGAATAACCTCCCACAAAATTTTATACAGCCCCAAATGTCCAGAATGCTGAGGTTGACAGACTGTCTTAAAGATAACAAACAGAACTATTTCACCAATGAAATACCATGTTTTAGTTTTCTTTCAAAATAATCTGGGGTTTAGGAGTGGACAGCAAAAGATGAAATAAATTAGCTGTGAGTTGTTGACCTTGGGTAATGGGCATATGGAAGTAATTTCTTTATACTGTTTCTCTACTTCTGTATGTATTTAAAATTTTTCCATAATAAAGGTAGTTTAAAAATATATATATTGTAATATAAAATTTAAGGAAAAATGCAGCTGTATCTCTCTTTCCCTCTGTAGGCCCTGTTAAACCTAGCAGAGCGACTGGGAGAGGCCAAGCCTCGAGGACTGACTAAAGCAGATATTGAACAACTTCCTTCTTACAGGTTCAATCCTAACAACCACCAGTCAGAACAGACCTTGTAAGTATATTTTTCTGACCTCATTCTGTGTTAAATTTCCTTTTCCACCTTTTGTGAAATAAAAGCTTGGAAGTCAAAGATAACTTGATAAAGATAAGTAGTGACTGTGCTGTCCAATAAGATAGCTGCTAGTCACATGGGGCTATTTAAGTAAAATAAAATAAAAGTTAAAATTTTTAGTTGCACCAGCTAGTGATGCTATATCAGAAGATGTAGATGTAGAACATTTCTATCACCTGAGAAAGTCCTATTGGACAGTGCTGTTCTGGATTTTTAGGTGGCCTAGAAATCTTATGGTTTTTAATTCAAACACTAGAATTATATTAGATTGAAAAGTCTCATACCTGTAAAATTTGAGGGTTTTACCTGAAGATTCTCCTTATTATAGTATCTTTTTTAATAGCAACTCTGAATTTGATTTGCATCATCACAATCAAGTTTACACCATTTTCATCATGCCCAGTAGAAACCTCATTTATTAGTAGCCACTCCCCATTTCTCCCCAACCCTCTAAACCCTGGCTCAGCCCCCTACTGTATCACTTCATTCCTAATTGGCTATACCATTTTACATTCCCACCAGCAGTGTATAGAAGTTTTCAGTTTCTCCACATCCTCACCAACGCTTGTTATTGTCTGTCTTTTGATTCTAGCCATCCTAGTGGGAGTGAAGTGGTATCTCACTGAGGTTTTGATTTCCATTTCCCAGATGGCTAGTGATGTTGAACTCTTTTACTATACTTATTGGCCATTTATATATCTTTAGAGAAATGTGTATTCACATTCTTTGTCCATTTTTTAATTGGGTTGTCTTTATTGAGTTGTAGAAGTTATTTGTATATTCTACATATAAGTCCTTATAAGATTTATGATTTTCAAAAATATCTTCCATTCTGTGAGTCAGTTGTCTTTTCACTTTATAGATTGGCATCTTGAGAAGCACTTTTTTTTTTAATGGATGAAGTTCAGTTTATCTGTGTTTTCTGGTTGGTGTTTCTTGTGCTTTTGATACCATCTCTAAGAAACCATTGCCTATTCCAAGGTCATGAAGATTTACTCCTGTGTTTCCTTTTAAAAGTTTAATAGTTTTTAGCTTTTACATTTAGGCTTTTCATTTTTTAGTTAATTTTCGTATATTGTGTGAGGTAGGGGTCCAACTTCATGCTTTTGCATATGGGTATCCAGCTGTTCCAACCCCATTTGTTGAATATAATAGTATCTTCAGTATTAAGGTTGTCTTGGATGTTAAGCCAGAAATTTTCATGATGATCTCTCACTCAGTAAAGCAAAGCACTCCTACTAAATTTCTTAATATCATGCTTTTTTCGAGGTATTGATAGATTATTTTGTTTTAAAATTTAAATATTTTGATAAGTGAGATGGTAAGTGGTTTTGTAGGCTTCGACAGTTGTAACAAAATAGAAACCACTTGGTTTTATGGTTAAACAACCTTTTTGCTTTATTTTAGGTGTGTAGTATGCATGTGTGATTTTGAGTCCAGGCAGCTACTTAGAGTTTTACCCTGTAACCACGAGTTCCATGCCAAGTGTGTCGACAAATGGCTTAAGGTAAAATGATGGCATCTGAAGAGAATGACATCACATTTTCTTTCTTATGCATCATAGTTTCATGTAGAGTAAGTCCATGGTTTGGCGGAGGGTGATTAAGGAGACAAAACTGAAACACAGCTTTCAGTATGATTTCTGCAAATTAAGAGAAAAGACCAGTAGAAATGAACTACAATCATCAGCGTGGGAGTGATTGAGCAAAATCTGAAAATGGGTTTCCTGTCCTTGATAATCAGTATGTCCTAACTTTCTTCTAAGAGTTCAGAGGGGACCTCACTGGAGGTTCTTTGTCAGAGATTTACATGAGAAATAAACCTCTAGTGCTTTTACATAATTCTGACCGTTTTCTCCTTGGTGTATATGGGTGGGGGGGAGTCCAAAGACACAAATTCTAATAGTATGTATGCCAGGGTGAAATTATTTCAGGGATTTCTTATTTTCTATTTTTCATAATAGTAGGATAAAACTGTGACGAAGTAAAATAATTTAGTAAACTTAATGGTTTGTTTGTTTTAGATTATTCTGAGTAAGAGATGATAATACTGGCATAGATAACTTCACGGTTGGTGAGGAAGACAGATGAGTTAAAATAAAATAGAATCAGTCCTCTGTGTGAGCACAGATTAAGGGTACCCAGTTTAGTCCAAACTGAATCCTGAAGGCAAAGAGTCTAGACTTTTTAGAAAAATGAGGTTATTATATATGCATAGCCCTGACATGTGAGAACAGAGAATGACCAGAAAACACACAGGTTCCATGTGGCTGATGGCTAGAGTGTGAGGGAGAGAGGCAAGAGAAGAGAGGGGTTCAGAGGTAAAACCAGGAGGCAGCATATTGCAAAGTCACTGTGAAGTGTGTGGGAGTTTGGACTCGATCCTGAAAACATGTGAGAGGCCATGTTTTAGAAAGATCACGGCCACAGTTTGGAGAATGGAATAGAGGAGATAATTTCTGAGAGAGAGATGAAATAAGGATGTTCTGGGCCAGATGGAGAAGAAACAGTAGAAGTTGGATGAAAAGAAGAGTACTTGATTTGAGAGCTATCATAATGCAGAAATGAGAGTATTTGATGAAAAATGCTTTGTGGAACATAAGAGAGCAGGTGTTGCTTATGTTTCTGATTTTAGCACAGCCAATGGTAGTGCCATTTGTTGAGATGGAGTTTTAAGCCAGTTATTAAATTTGTCTAAACTGGTGATGGGTAGTTTTGTCTGTATGTTGAAACGGACCTATTAAAAAATTATTCATAGGCTATTATTGTTTTTGAGGTTTGTGGAGTATATTTTAAAAGATTAAGTGATTGCTTGGTACCTTCTTAAAGAAACAAAGAATGTAAAAACTATGTGCAAAGTACAAATAGTTCTATTGCTTTTAATATGTTTCACTGTATAAGTCAAAATTCAAACAAGTTTTCTCTTCTGTGTTTTAGGCAAATCGTACTTGCCCAATCTGCCGAGCTGATGCTTCAGAAGTGCATCGGGATTCAGAATGACCAACCTAAGAGCACAAATTTAATTTGGGTGTTCCTCATCACATGTATATATGGACTATCCATTGAACTTAATCTGTGTGGCTTCCAGCCCTCCCTTTACGAAAAGGGTCAATGGACCTTTCTTTGCACTGTGTGACTTAATCAACTATAAAAGCTTACAATTAGTCTTCACAATTATGGGATTGTTATACTAACCGTGTGATTGGAACTCCAAAGACTTTTTCTTTAGCTTAATTTTGTGTGTGCACTAACATTCCCTGGTTTTCGTGTGATCATTCCGAGTGTTGCTGCAAGATTACAGTGGACGTGATCTTTTAGCATGTGCTTTTATAAAAAGTGGTAGCTCCAGATGATATAGCAATCTACCTTATATAGAGCCTTCAGAAACTGTGAGTGGAAATGAATGCAGCGTATGACTGTTGGTGATAAATGTATCTGTGTGTGTGTGAGAGAGAATGTATGAAACTACCTGTGTGAGGGCATGGTAGCTCAAGTGTGTATGAGATCCTATATACCAGCATGTACCAAGAATGTGTGTGTAGTTTTAATTATGCTGCAATGTATAATCTGGTGTGTTATTTAAACAGCACTAGTACTGTACACTGGTTTTTTCCCTTGTATTTGCTGTTGCACACTGATTGCTAAGGGTGCATCAATTATAAGCATTGAATACTCCATCCCCTTCCCTCCCAATGAATGGAATGAGAAAAGCCTTCCTTTGCTTCAGGCAGCTGTCACCTTCTCTTCGTTGGTGATCCCAAGTGGGTCACTTAAGGAAAAAAGTGTAACAGATTCTCACTCCATGAACCTGATATTTTGATTCTGTTGTGAAAAAGAAATTTTTAAATCTCCAACTTGCTGTTTCCAAAAAGAAGGTGCAATATCATACATCATCAATTAGCAATATTAGCATTTCAGTCAATGATTTGAATGTTGATACTGTCTTGTTTTTCCTTTACCTTTCCAGTAAGCTTCTTACTGGAAGTACTTGTGATTTTTTTTTTTAATGTTTAGATTTGTGTCTATTCTGAAGATATTTGAGTAATATATTTCTAAGAATACCACTGGTCCCGTGAAGTCTCACCTCCTCTACTTCCACCAGAACAAAATCTGTTAACTCAGCTTGACTTCTGATATGTTCTTTGTTCAAGCTCCCATAGGCAACTAAATTGTTTTAAGAAAACTATATTTCTGTTCTGCCAAGCTCCAGTTCTGAAAGTTGTCTAGTTCTCTTCCCCTCAGTAAATGTGCTTCTCATCGAAATCCTCATTTCCAGGATGGATCAAGTGCTGTGACAGCTCAAGTTATTTAGACCTGATGTGCTTTAATGTTTTATTGCTTTTCTTTTTAATTTTTGTTTGAATGAGAAAAAGATTAATTTAACAGGTGTCCAGAATACTTGCAGTATAAATGAAGATTTGATTTTTGTATAAAAAATAATGCTGTAAAACAGGAATTGACCTTCATTTAGTTGATCTGAAAATAATACATAGCTGTGTGGGTTTTTTTAATAGGTTCATTGAGCATAATTCAGATTGTTTAAAATCATTTTTCCAGCAATGTTTGGATTCCTCTCTCATTCTAGTGTGCTCAACATTGCCTCTTCCTGAAGTTGATGTCCTTGTTCTGTTTTTCAGTAGCACAAGCTGCATAACTCCAGTCGGGACTGTAATCACTTGCCAGCCTCACTCAGCTTTCAGTTGGCTCTGTGTCCATTTTCTAACTCAGTGTTAACTACTTGTTACTGCCGTGCTACTTGCCTTCCCTTGAAGACTCTATAAGCTCATCACAGCTTAGAGTTCAGTAAAGTCAATTCACACAGAAGCACAATTTTGCCCTTTTCCAGACACTGTTGCCTCTATCTAGTCATACAAGTAGGATTTTGTGTACCTTCTGTTTGCCCCTGTATTTGTCAGTGCATCAGAAATACATCTAAACAGTGGTAAAATGCACGTTACTTTAAAATCATTAGAATATCCTCCACCTGTTCCTGATGAATAAAGTGTGTTAAAGACCAAAATTATTGGCGTAATAATCAGCTACATTACAAATCACGTATAGTTTAATCTTTATTTTTTTTAATTAAGAAATCATGTTTAAAATGGCAAAAGCCCATCTTATACATAGACTCTTTTATATAGCTGCAAAAAATTTATATCTGTACAGATCTAACATAACACTACTACACTCAGTATTCATTTTATTGAAGCATGCAAGTAAAGCACTTTTTCTAATTTATATAGATACCTAATTAACAAGGCACATTGTACTAATGACTAGGAAAAGTAGCTCTTTCTTCCCTCCCTCTGATGAATTCTTAATACCCCTTTTCCATTAAAATTTTGAGAGGTTGTTGGCAGTTTAGGAGGCAGCAGGGTCTATTTTGGTAAAATCCTGAATTAATTGTTGCACTCTCGTGACTGATCTTTGGGAATGTCTTCTTTGCATGGGGCTCTTAAGGATGTGTGCAGACTTGCTTATTAAGTGGTTAGTGCATATTAGGAGCATACATGCATGTGTTCTGAACCAGCTTAGACTAGCCACAGTGAGCAACTTTGTGGCTAGCAGAAGAGAAAGAACAGTTGATTCATACCCAGCTGTTGACACCTTGGGTGATGCACCAGATAGCAGGCAGATGTTGGTTTGTTGCCTTCTTCCTCTTTCCTCCTAAAACAATTTTGGCTTTACCACCTTAACTCTGCTGTGTTTTTTGTTTTTCTATGCATGAAATGCCATCTTTGTTTGTTTTTAGTGCCCCCTCTTCCCCAAACAGAACAAAACAAAAAACAAGGCCTCCAGGTATCAAGATCTCATTAGGATTTTCTGTCCTGAATTTTTTTGATCAAAATCTGGAAAACGTGAAAGCGTATTTAGATTTTATACACTCTCTGAAATGTGATTTGTTAAGATTCTTATATTTGGGCCTCTTATAACATTTTGAAAGAGATCTACCAACTCACTTATGAGAATATTTTTCACAGATATCTTTAGGCCTGTTAGAAAGCTATTTTCCCCCTGTTGGTACATTTGGTTACCTCATTTTGCTGTTTCTTTCAGATTATGAAAGCTTACAGGGGTGTATCTTTGGAATCATTTGCTGAGTCATTTCCTCAAATCATACTCCATTGTATCAGTTAACATATAGTTTTAAATGTACGTATTATAAATATCTGTAACCAAATCATTTGAAGGCTTGATAAATTTTTAACAAAGTTTGTACATTTTTTATGAAAGTTACTAGTAATGCTTTACTAAGTAGTGCAATGAATTTTTATTTTTAATCCCTGTGCCCAATTTTGGAGTTGAGAGGGTTGTTGGTAATAAATGTATGATGTACACTTAAAACATTCGGTTGTGTTTGGTGTTACTGTGTTAGGGAAGGGTAGGGGTTGTGTATGTTTGGAGGGAGGGGTGTAGAGGGGGATTCTCATAGGAAGATAGAGCTCTTGAGCTACTAGCAGCCAGATTTAACTTTAGGCAGTAATTCAGAATTTTGTTTCTGTGTTTGTGTATAAACAACTTAGAAACATAAAAGCAACTTTCATTATAACCCGTATGGTACCTATTTATATCTTTACAAAGGCCAAGAAGATAGCTTGAGTGTAGGCACACACATGGTGTATAAGGATATGGAACATCAAGGTTACATAAGTGGGCAGCTAGATTTCTTTCTGTGTATGTCAACTATAAGATGTAGGAAATAAGAGTACAAAAGATAATTGGGGGAGATGGAAGAGGGAGGAGATACAGGAATATATGTATATGTATAGCTGATTCACTTTGTTATAAAGCAGAAACTAAACATTGTAAAGCAGTTATACTCCAGTAAAGGTGTTAAAATAAACTATGGAAACCAAATAAATAAATAATTGGGCAGATTTGTTCACATTAGCTACAGTAGCTTATGTCTGACTTGTCAAAATAATATGGAAAGAGGAGCCTCTGCATATCATTTTACATACGTTTGTGTAATTGCTTTCCTTTGACTAAAGGAAGAAAGTAAAGCAGTCTATATATATGCTGAAAGTAGAAGTAAAATACCAAAAAAAACAATATGAGGCTAATAGATCCCAATTCTCACTCTTTCAGGAAGCAGTCCTTTGGCTTAAGGTGATACCCTCAGACTGGCTCCAGTACTCCCTTGACAGAAGCATTCAAAAAAGGGACTAAGTCCTGATTGTTTCCCTCATTTTTCCAGCATACTTGAAAGAGTGAGTGTTTGTGTTGGACTTTGAATGACTCAAAACTTGTACTGTCTTACTGCAGAAGCATTTACTGCTCAGTCAGTACCTATGCACTCTCTCCCATCCCCCTTTCTACAATAAGGCAGCGAGGCCCGTGCAGCTGGGTTTGACCAAAGGACTGTAAGCTTAGGCCATGGGGGAGCATTTAAAAGCTAGCTCTCTTTTCCTCTGCCATGTTGATGGCATCCCTGGATCCTGAGCCACTGTCTGGAAGAGAGCTATCCTAGAAAGCCACTGGCCTCCACAGATTTTCTGTTAACAATAAATAGAGGTCCTTAAACTACTCTTCATCAGGACTTCATCTTTGCCAGTTTATTTCCCCCCTTTACAAGTCTTTTTAGTCTTATTCTAACTACATTTTGATAATACTAATCCTCAAATGTGCCATTTAAACATCACTGGCTACAGTTAACTTACTGGATCACAAGATCTGATTTGCACCACAGGATAAAATTCTTTTGAATGTTTGTGGTCCGATCACTATCAAGAGTTTCAGGTCTCTTGTGTGCTTCAGACTAATGAACTGTATAGACAAGGATGTCCGATAGAAGTGTAATTAGCCACATACGTAATTTTTAAAATTTTAGTGGCTATGTTAAAGAGTAAAAAGAAGGTTTTAAAAAATATATTCAACCTAGCATACCCAAAATACTTCAATATGTAGTCAGTATAAAAGATTATTGAAATAATTTGTATTTTCTTGTACCAAGTCTTTGAATCCAGTGTATAAATTACATTTACAATACATCTCAATTTAGCTACATTTCAAATGCTCAAATAGCCACATGTGGATGGTGGCTACCATCCACATCCTGTCCTGTTGGACAGGACAGGTCTAGATGCCAGGTTATCTGGCTTCCAAAAAATTGAAGGTTACTCTTGATATCCCAAGGCTTCTTAATGTTTTCATTGCATGCCTTAATAAACTACAGTATGATTAGAAATATTTTATTCTTTGTAGAGTTGAATGTAACTCGTTGCTATATATTCATATATATATTGCTATATATTCAGTACATAAATAACGTAAAAATCAGACTTAGTTCCTGTGAACATCATATATAGCTTCCCTGGCTAACATTCAAGAACAAAGTTCCTTGTTTGTCAGTAAATTCCCAAATCAAACATTTGCTTATAGCACCTTCAGGATTCATACGTATTTAAAAGATTAACTTGCCAATCAAAATTGGGCATTCTGAAGAGTAAGAAACTTTCAACCCACACGGAGAGGGTGGGGTGGATCCCAGCTGAGATTGCTTTACATACAGTGCACATGCTCCTAACATTTTTCATGTGGCTATCTCTTGCCTCCCAAACTGGCAGGAGATGTAGGAATAAGAAAGATTGAAGAAAAATAAAATGAACATAGTGACAGCCAGGGATACTGAATGTCATCTTATATTTTGGAAATGTGCTGCAGAATCAGTATGGATGTTTTCTCACTACAAAGGGAGAGAATTAGGAGGAAGGAACCCACATTCCCTTCAAACCTCTGGTTCTTGGTCTACACATGGAAACAAAGTATAGCGGCTGGTTAATAGAAGGACCTACAGCCCACACCCAGCACTCTGCCAGTACCCAACCAGGTATACAGTAAAGGTGTTCAGCAGCTGCCTTCTTAGCCTCCCTTTCAGTGTTAGAATCCCTTCCCCACAGCCCTCCCTTAATAGTAAACTTAAGATAAAGCCTCCCTCTTCCCACTACCACAGTACTTTCAGGTTTAGATGAGAATGAGGTTATATTATCCAGCCTTCTTGGTAGTTATTATCTTTTAATAAAGAAGAGTTCTCCAAACGTGCCAAGTAGGTTTCTGACAGTGCCAACGTAATCCTGGTAATAGACATTTCTGTAGTCAGTGCAAGCAATATGGTGTCCACATGTTTTAGTTGGTTCTTTTTCTCCCCTTCTGCTTTTGGATATGTTCATACTGGACTTCAGCTAAATCAGAGAACAATAACCTTGTCTCCATTACCAAAAACAAAGCCGGCCTTGCCAAGAAAAAAAAATGTATCTCAATCTATGGCGATTCAGGCTCAGAATGCCCAAGTTTTGATATCAGTGAGGAGGAGCATAGATTGCATTTACTCTAATTCCAGAATATCTAAAAGAAACTTGGATCCTCTACCTAATCCAAGCTACTAAATTTTAGTTGGGGAAGCAAATCAGAAAGGAAAAAGCTCAAGGTCAGTCAATTTCTGTTTCCCACAAAATAAGGAGAGATCCAAGTCCTTCCTAAGGAGTCTGCTATGAACAGACTATGCTACACAAGTTTTTATTAAGCACCAGCTTAGGCCAGGCAGCTTCAGAATCAGGAGGTCTTAATGTATTAGTTTCCTATGACTGCCGTAACAAATTTCCACAAACTTGGTGACTTAGAACAAATTTAATCTCTCAGCTTTTGGGCCAGAAATTCAGAATCGGTGTTGGCAACCTTGTTTTTCCCTGGAGGCTCCGAGTGAGAATCTTCCATGCTTCTTTCTCCTTGGAGTGCTTTGGCCTGTAGACACGAAACTCCAGTCTCTGCCTGTCTATACATGGGTCTTCACTCTCCCCTGCATCTCTCTGTGTCTTCAACTGGATGGAAGTCCCCACACTTCTACATAGAAGTCAGCTATAGGGGTGCCTCCAAGGGAAAGCCAGGTTTGTCCAATCTCAGTAAATTTTTTGAATCTGTTTCATTGAATGAACTCAAAATTCCAGAATTTCTTTTCTTTTTTTTACAATTTATCTTATTTTTGGCTGCGTTGGGTCTTCGTTGCTGTGCGCGGGCTTTCTCTAGTTGTGGTGAGCGGGGGCTACTCTTCTTTGGCGGTGCGTGGGCTTCTCATTGTGGTGGCTTCTCTTGTTGCAGAGCACGGGCTGTAGGCACGCGGGCTTCAGTAGTTGTGGCTTGAGGGCTCCAGAGCGCAGGCTCAGTAGTTGTGGCGCACGGGCTTAGTTGCTCCGCGGCATGTGGGATTTTCCTGGACCAGGGCTTGAACCCTCTCATTGTGGTGGCTTCTCTCGTTGCAGAGCACGGGCTGTAGGCACGCGGGCTTCAGTAGTTGTGGCTTGAGGGCTCCAGAGCGCAGGCTCAGTAGTTGTGGCGCACGGGCTTAGTTGCTCCGCGGCATGTGGGATTTTCCTGGACCAGGGCTTGAACCCGTGTCCCCTGCATTGGCAGGCAGATTCTTAACTACTGCACCACCAGGGACGTCCCCCAGAATTTCTTATAAAGCATGAATAAAATAATTTTGACTTGGAAAGTGTTGAAGGGGCTCCTTCCTTTATCTTCAGTTCATTCTTGCAGCCAAAGATAAACCTCAGTCATGCTCTCACAAATTGATTCAGAGTAGCACAGCTTCCTAGTATATCCATGAAATTAACTGTGAGAGTTCAATATGAAATGTACCATCAGGTAAGTGAACAATTAGCAATTTTTTTAAAGGGGGATGAATAAATAGGAACAAGCCTGCATTCTATGTCCCAGGTGTATGATTTGATCCATGATGGTTCCTTTGTTGAATCAAAATCTGTTGAATCTTGAAAACATTATGGTAAGTGAAAGAAGCCAGATGAAAGGCCACATATGATATGATTCCATTTA
Source organism: Physeter macrocephalus (assembly GCF_002837175.3). Taxonomy (NCBI): domain Eukaryota; kingdom Metazoa; phylum Chordata; class Mammalia; order Artiodactyla; family Physeteridae; genus Physeter; species Physeter macrocephalus. The sequence goes on from NC_041222.1 coordinate 28,470,248, forward strand.
TGTGAAATGTTAAAGGCAAATCTGTAGACACAGAAGGTAGATTAGCAGTTGACTAGGCTGACTTAGGAGGGTTGGGGGTGACAGCCAAGGAGTATGGGTCTCTTCTTGGGGTGATGAAAGTATTCTGAAATTGTGATGGGTGCACAATTCTGTGAATATATTGAAAGCCATTGAATTGTACACTTTAAATGGGTGAATTGTATGTGAATTATATCTCAATAAAGCTGTTTTTCAAAAACACAACACAATACCCATCAGAATGTCTATAATTAAGAAGATTAACAATATCATGTGTTGGTGAGGACATGAAGCAAAGGGAATTCTCATACACTGTTGATGAGAATATAAGTTGGGAGAACCGAGTTAGAAAACTGCTTGATAGTATCTACTAAAAGCTAAGCGTATCCTATAACCCAGTAATTTCTCTCCTAGGTATATACCAAACAGAAATGCATACACAAAAAGTACATACAAGAATGTTCATAGCAGACTCTAATAGCCCCAAACTGGAAACAACCCAAATTTTTACCAACTACTGAATTGATAAATTATGGTTGATTTTGGCAATGGTTTTTAAAACAGCAGAGAGAATAAAGTACAAATACCCAGAGCAACATGGATGAATCTCAACGAATATATTCAATAAGACACAAAAGAATACATACTGATCATTCCAATTATTGAAATTTCAAAATCAAGCAAAATGGACCTATACCATGAGAAGGCATGACAGTGGTTATCCTTGGCGGCAGTGGTAGTGACTGAAAGGAGCAGAGGGCACGAGGGGCATCTGGGCTGTTAGGAATTTTCTGTTTGTTAATCTATGTGCTTCTTTACACAGTGGTTCTATTTGAGAAATTAATTGTACTCTGCTTACGATTTGTTCAGTTTTCTGTATATATCATTTTATGAACTTTATTTTAAAAATAAGTGGTAGGTCCCACTCTGTGACCCTTTGGTAGAAGCACAGCTATACAATGCACGTGGGCAAATGAATTTTTATCTTTTTTTTTTTTTTTTTTTTTTTTGGCCACATGGCTTGCAGGATCTTAGTTCCCCGACCAGGGCCCACCTAACTGCTGGACCACCACCAGGGAACTCCAAATTTTTGTCATATTAAATGAACCATACCAGGTACATCAATACCCCCAATGTTGCATCACATAAAACTTAAGCTCCCCAAATTAAACAATTCCCCATCCCCAAACATCTGTGTTTTGAATTTGCTTTTTAAGTTAAACAAAAAGTGTGAGAGCAGCAACAATATTTCCAGAATATTGCCTCCATGCTAATAAAAGGTAAGTATTTAAGCATGACATCTACACCAGGGGGCACTGTTGTACAAAACCAGGTTCCAGATAAAAGCCTTTTAATGTACAGGTCAGGACTGATGTGGTTATAAACATCCAAAATCTGTTTTAATGTTGCTTTTATTTACAGAAAGCATACATTTAAAAAATCTGTTTCCCAGAATAGTACAGGATCACTACAGCTAAAAGACTCCTTTCTTCAAGTGCCTTTGGCTGTTACGGTACTCTTCTCACTCCCATCTTCCTGTTTCTCTCTTGAGTTTCTTCTCTCTCCTGTCTCTCTGAGTTTCTTTGGCCTGCAGCTTTAATATCAGGGTTCCCTAGGACACGCTCACCCTCTGGTTTTCTCATTCCGCACCCTTTCTCTTGAGTGACCGCATCCTGTCCTACTGATTCAACTGATCAGTCCTCATGATCCAGAGATTCACATCTCTGGTCCCAGCTTCTCTCCAGAGTTTCTGCCTACTGAACATTTCCTCCTGAACCTCCCCCTCCCCGTTCCGAACAGCTCACAGGCACTCAAACTCAGTGCATCCAAATGTGAACTCATCAAATTTCCCCCAAACTTGTTACTCCTCCTGCATTCTCTGTTTCCATTGCTGACCCCACCACCCACCCAAATAACCCAGCCAGAAACAGGGAAGTCGTCCTTGACTCATCCATCTTGTGCCTCTCTGACATCTAATCAGTCTCCGCTTTGTCTCCTCCCCTTCCTCCACAGCCCCCTAGTTCAGGTTCCATCATCTGCCTTTACAAGCTCTTGCTTCCAGCTATGCACCCCACACCCTCATATTCAGACCTCTCCACAGCCTCCAAAACGAGTCCTTCAAAGTATTAATCTGGCTCCCTTCACCCCCACCCCCACCCATAGCCTCAAACCCTTAAAAGGCTCTCATTGCCTGCACGACACAGTCCAAGTTTACAGCAGGAGCCCCTCTCCAACAAAAGCCCCCCTTCGGTCTGCTGCTGACTGTGGTCCCAGCCTCAATGCTCAAGACCCCTCTGCCTTGTATTTACCCTCTAACAGTATCAATCTGCTGAAGGTTCCCCAGACACATCGTATTCTTTCTTTCTCTATATTTTCTCAGGCAGACCCCTCTGCCTGGAAGGCCTCTTCCTCCCTTGCTCTCTCCTCGCATGACTCAACTCAGGTATCACCAGAAGATCTTTCCTGGTACTGTAAGTCAGGTCAGATGCTTTAACTCCTTCTGTAACAGCCTGGGATGAGCCATTTCTCTTCCCCAGGGTGTTGTCAGCACTTGGGTTTGTTCGCTAGCCTGTGAGCATTTTGAGTCTGCACTGAGGCATGTCTTTACCTCTAGGGCCTAGCACAGAATCTGGCACAGGGTAGAGGTTCAAGAAATGTTTCCTGAGTGAAGGAATGGAGAATGGCTCCCCAGCTTGAATGGTTAGGTGGCTGGTGGGAACAATCACCAAGGGATGAATCTGCACTAGGAGCAGTTTTGACAAAAGTGAGGATGGGAGAGGAGAGTGTGAAGGATGGGGGCCTGGCCTTTTAGACTCCCGGTGAGGTGCACTCACAAGGGCAGATGTCCAATGGGCAACTGGATGACCAGGTCTGGAGCTCTGGAGAGAAGCCTGGGCCATTGGGTTTTGGAAGCGCTTAATTGTGTCAGCTAAGAAGACAAGGCTGACTTCAGAGGCCTCAGGAGGGAGTCTCCTCAGGGCTGGCCGAGAGGTGGGGGACCAACCCTCCCTTCCTCATGAGCTGGAGCATGCTGACCTGGGCCAGGCTCCTAGTGGCTCTGAATAGTGGAAGATAAACAGACACTCCTTTACTCAAACACGCCAGGGAGAGGCTGCCCCAGCTGTCAGTGACTCCCCCAGTTCGGAGAGAACCGCACTTCCTGGATTCGCATGTGGGGTGAATTGGTTCAGGTCAACGTTAACTCAGGCAGGTGAGAGCCTCGCCCCTCATACTGGCCTCACTCACTAGTAGACCCCAATCAGGAGCAAGCCCTGGCCTGGGCACCAAACACAGATGCCATCAGTTCTTTGACCACCCAGGGTCCAGCAGGGCCGATTCTCCAGAGAGGGCCTTGCTTACCCCCAAGGGGCTGGAGTGTTATGATCCTTCCCGGGAATCCACCACCCAAACGCAACCTGGAACCAAAGGCCATGCTGGAGGAAATGCCCCAGAATTTCTTCACGACACAACGTGGCAGAGAACTCTGAGGTTCCAAGTGACTATTTCATCACAGGCTCTCAGTCCATTTTGTGAATTGCACAATAAACAGCCACAGGGGCTGCTTGGACCAAATGCCCACAGAGAGAAAAAGTAGGCAACCAGCAGAAGTTGTGGGTTCCAAGCTCCTTTCTCAGCAACCCACTAGCCGAAAGGTGTGATCCCTTTTGCTGGTCTGCAGAGAAAATACTGCTTCTGGGGTATCTGCTCAGCTCACCATGGCCTTACTTAGCTGACACCCATCCAAAGGGAGGCCAGCGGAGCAGCCATTTCAGATAACGTCATTCACCCCCCTGTGTCGAGGTGTGCCTTCCCAGGATTTGGAGAGGAAGAAAAGGACAGCGACTTACTGGCCTCTTCTCCTGCCTCAAGGCCTGGAGAAGCAGAGAACGTGTCTGCCGGAGGAGAGAAGAATGAAGCAGAAACACAAATGAGCGGAGACAGAAGAAGAGAGTCTTGATGGCTTTTCAGTCCCTGGTTCTTTTCCCACCTGTGTCTCAGCCCTCAGGCTCCACGAGATACCCTTGCATCCTTACGACAAATGTCCAGGGTTTTGACTCGGCTAAGTCCACTCCAACTCACTGGGAATCCTAAACAGTCTTGGAAATATGCCACTAATTAGCTCTGTGCCCATGGGTAATTTGCTTAACCTCTTTGGGCATCATTTCCTCATGTGTCAACTGAGGATAATAAGGTTCTTCACAGGATCAAAGGAACTAAATCAGATAATGTAGTGCAAGGGAAAGTGCTGATGATAGTACCACCCACACAGCAGGCTCGTGTGACTGATGACTTGCCCATCGACTCCTTCCCTAAGAGACCGAAGGCCCCGCAAAGATCTGGAGAGAAGACTCCAGAGTCATTCACATATTGGTGATGGGTGGTTGAAACCCAGAATTGGATGAAAAATCAGTTCTTTTTCCCCATAAAAGAGGACTAGAGCATTGAGTGTCTTCTGAAACCGAAGAGGCAGCATCTTTCTCTGCACTATGTTCTTAGAATGGCAGATCTAGATGCTTGTCTAAAGGATATTTTTCATTACCTACCATTCCCTCATTTTTCCTTAAAGTCCCCACCACCCTCCCCATGCAGCACACGTTCTCAGGAGGAAATGGACTTCAGTCCTGGCTCCAGGTGGGCGCTGGGTAGTTAAAGCCAGTGAGGACATTCCATTCCTCTGGGCACAGTCAGGGCTTTGAGGGGCAAGTTAGTTATGGTGACTCTCCAGCTCTTACTTGGAATGTTGGTTCAGAAATGCCCTCTGATCCCCTGGATGTAAACATGGATGTATGTGTCCCTTCTGGCTACCCAGAGTCATCCTACAGGAATTAGCCTCAGGATGAAGCTGACCCCGTGAAGGCAAAGGAGATTCGGAAAGAAATGGGACCAAAGTTCACTCTCATCTGACTTCTGGCCATATGAGCCAGCAAAGCCCCTGTTCAATTTGGCTTTTCTGTAACTGGCAAAATAGGATCATACCTGATAGAACCAGGCAAACATCTTCTGGGGTTCATGATTTCAAAAAGATAACCATGAACAGTGCCAGTGTTTAAACAGAAGCAGCACTAGTATTTGAGATGAAAAACAATTTATTCAAATTTCTCCCCAAACATCAGAGTTCTCAACCAAAGTTTTTACCCCAAGGAAATTCCTCTAATCACCTGGATTTAGCTATTACTCATATGTCAATAATGATGAGATTTGCATCTCTCCTGAGCCTCAGATTGGATGTCCCCTTGGCAACTCAGAAAGAAGAGAGGTGCTCAAGTTGAAAGGCCTGGGCTGTTGATCAGGTCATCCTTCCAGAAGTTAGCCCTCTCAAATTGCAGTTGTCAGAAGCAGTAATCCTGAATTTCTGACCTTGTGTTAAAACCACATAGGGGTACAGAAATCGTTGCATAGGGAGGCCCATGCCTGCCACATTTACTTCAGCATAGATTTTTAATAGCCAGAAAAGCTAAGTGTGAGAAAGATCAAGAGAAAGACAACCTGTAGTCAAGCTGTTTTAGAAAAGAAACTGTGTTATAAGGCAGGGCATTAGTTTTTTGCTGCATAACAAGTTATTCCAAAACTTAACAGGTTAAAGTAATAAACATGTATTATGTCACAGTTTCTGAGGCCCAGGAATCCAGCAGCGGCTTAGCTGGTTCTAGCTCAAGGTGTGATTGAAGATGTGATTAAACTGTCAGCTGGGGCTGCAGTCTCTGGAGACTTGACTGGGGCTGAAGGGTCTGCATCCAAGCTCATTTATGTGGTTGTTGGCAGCCCTCAGTCCCTCACTTATGGCCTCTCCATAGGGCTGCTTCACATGGTAGCTTGCTTCCTCCAAAGCAAATGATCCAAGAAAGAGAACTCAGGTCTTTCATAACCTGGTAACCTTATAACCTAATCTTGGAAGTGACATGACATCTCTTTTGCCATAATCTATTGGTCACACAGACCAGCCCTGGCACAGTGTGGGAAGGGACTACTCAAAGGTGTGACTACTGGGAGGCAGGGATCAGCAGGGGCCTTCTTGGAGGCAGCACATTTCAAGATGTCCCGAGAAGCATAGGAGAACGACATAGGAGAACATCTCTAGGGGCACAGGAGAATAATTGTGCATCTCCTGGAGGTCTGGCACCAAATCCCTAAGCAGCTAACTGCAAAGGAGAAATGTTCTTGATGTCTCCCAATTTATCCCTCTTTAATTAAATACTGAATAATTATGTTACATCACCTTTTACACCAAAACTTTTACATAAATGAGGTGCTCTCATAAACCCCGTGGCATACATTGGGTATGTCCAGTGCTAAGCTTCTCCCAGTTTGAGAAGCAGGGCAGGGGGACCTATTCCAGGGCTGGTGGGATGGTCTGGGGAGGCCAAAATGACAACTGTTTAGAAGAATCAGCACCTAAATTAAAAACCTGCCTGCGGTAGCTCGTAAGCATACGTACACATACACACACATACCCTCTTTCCGTCTCCGTTTCAGCTGAGACCCCAAAGGCTGAGAGTACATGATAGAGGCTTAATTCCCCTGCATCCCAAGAGAGGAGCCAGACCACATATGCAGGACATGCTAAGATGTCCTGAAACCAGCCTTGCTGGCATTAATTCTCACCCCCATCCAGCCCACAAGGGACAGAGGACTGGAGAGTTATTGGAGTGCTGAGGCTTCCTGTCCCCTCTCCCCACACTCCCCACAGGGACAGAGAGATGCTTCCCCTTTACCTAAAGTAATGTGAGAGGAACCTTCAGGGAACGACTAGAGGGCTTACATGTGCCCTCTGGACTTTGGGGAACAGAGGGGACAGGGTGTGATGCCTAGCTGAGAAGTGTAGCAGGGCTGCGTGGAGAGTCTGGGCAGGGCTGCACTGGCAGGAGGTGCCTTACCACTGACAGTGCTGGACAGCAAGCTTGAGAGTGAGCTCCCTGCATTTGAATGTCTAAAAGGATAGAACCCTGAACACTATCAGCGATTCTCTCTGCAGAGGGGAGTGGAATTAGGGGTCAAAATGTGTGGAAAGAAACTCTGATGTTTTTTTTTTTTTTTTTTTTTTTTT
>NC_041222.1:28477439-28516850 GCF_002837175.3 Physeter macrocephalus
GTGGCCATGGCTCACGGGCCCAGCCGCTCCGCGGCACGTGGGATCCTCCCAGACCGGGGCGCGAACCCGGTTCCCCTGCATCGGCAGGCGGACGCGCAACCACCGCGCCACCAGGGAAGCCCAACTCTGATGTTTTAATCCAAATACTTCTATATTGCCCAAAATAAACATGTTTATATGTTACCAAAAAAGGAGAAAATAAAGGAATTTTTAAAAAGTACATACAGGGCTTCCCTGGTGGTGCAGTGGTTGAGAATCTGCCTGCCAATGCAGGGAACACGGGTTTGAGCCCTGGTCTGGGAGGATCCCACATGCCGCGGAGCAACTAGGCCTGTGAGCCACAACTACTGAGCCTGCGCCTCTGGAGCCTGTGCTCCGCAACAAGAGAGGCTGCGATAGTGAGAGGCCGGAGCACCGCGATGAAGAGTGGCCCCCGCTCGCCGCAACTAGAGAAAGCCCTCGCGCAGAAACAAAGACCCAGCACAGCTAAAAATAAATTAAAAAAAAAAAAAAAAGACTGATTCACTTAGGATTAGACCAAAAAAAAAAAGTACATGCAATGAACACATAACAATAAATGGTTCGCTCAAGGGGTAGTACTGAGAAACATTATTTCTAGTGGTTTCAGATTTTCATTATGTTGAATTTTTTTACAATAAGCACGTTTTATTTTTAGAAGCAGAAAACTATCCAGATAGCACTGAATGAATGAATGAATGAATGAATGAATTAAAGAAAGCTACCAGAAAGACCAGCTTTGCATCCCTCTTCTCTCTCATTTAAATGCAGAACTCTGACTAGTTGGGTAGGACGGCAGCTGGCCAGTCCGATCTCTGTTGTGGGGCGGCAGGTGTCAGGCCCAGAGAACTCCTCTTTTCTCTGGCTGCCCACACCGAGGAGGGGGCTTTCAGCCAGCACTGGGAACAGGTCTGTGCTCCTGACCAGCCACCGGTGGGGACACCAGCACCTTGAGAGTCCTGGCTGTCTCTGGCTGGGACTCCACCACCTGCCAGACCTCGCTGCTCCCTCGGTTCTCCCCGTGTGAGCCTGGCTCCCCAGAACCCCACCCACCTGCCCCCTTGCCCCTCCTCCCTCTTCCTTGTCCACTGATCTTCAACCATGGTTAACCTTCTGATGGGGAAACCGAGGCACCCTGGGACGAGAGTCACCCGAGGTCAAGCAGGGAGTGAGAGGCAGGGCTGCCAGCTGCCAGCAGAGCCTCTCCCATCTGGTCCGCGTCCCTCCCTGTTGGCTCATGGCCACACCCTTCCCTCCTCCAGGACTGACTCAGGTAAGTGGGGTGGCCCCAGAGTCAACTTGTCCTTGACACATGGCCAGACTCTACAATAGCCTTCTTATTGAAACGCGGAAGCTGCCAAGTTCAAGTGGGTGTTTAATATTAAGCTTTGGCTCATACACTCAGTGATCAAATAGCAGTAGACTCATCAAACAAAGACCATAAAGTTCATCTCAGCCTTCTTAAGGAAAAGATGTTTGGGGTCTGGAAGTTTTTCAGTAGGCTGGGCAGGTGTTAGAAGCAGCCTGGGAGTTTTGAGCAGACAGCTGCTGAGTCTGTGAGGGGTACCCAAAGGCTATGGGCTCTGAGCCTCTGCTGGTTCAGCTCTAACTTATGAGCTTGGATTTGGTCATACAGCATGTTGGGGGACGGCAGTGGGGAGTATCGGCCGTGATCTTCCCTTTCTGTATGTCTCCGGGGCCCTCCGCCCATTCTGCTCCCAACATCTCCATCCTGTTCTCAGGCCTTCAATCAACTTTTGAGGGCAAAAGACATGAGCAGCAAAGGGCTTTGTGTCTTCTGAAAAGGATGTTGAAACGGAGCTCAACATATATCTTGTGTTTTCAGAACCTCCCCTTTGCTGGCTGCTGTTCTGGGCTCTTAACCTTTCCGTGTGCTCTGACTCACCCCTCTGGCAGGCCAGCAAAGCCTGTGGACCTCGTCTCACATTGCTGATTCTAATGTAAAATAAGCACAGAGGGCTATAGAGGGAACCGAGCATATGAGAATATAGTTATTAGAATATAAACAAATTTGTGATATGGAAAAAATGCTAGTTTACTAATGCATTAAATGACACGATCTAGCAATAGGTCTAATTACGGCTGTGCTTCTGAAAAAGTGATGGATGTGATATTTCAGGGTCTCTGGGACAACCAGAGTATGATGGTGAAAGAATCTTTGATTCTAGTTGTGACAAAGTCACAGGTTCTCTGAAGCACATGGTTTGTTACCCACATGCTTAACTGAAGGGCAATGTAAATTGCAGTTAGAGGTTAATGAAAATCAGGGTGCTTGCTTGCTAAGGAAAAACAGACCCTCTTGGTTCTATCTGTGGGCCTCTGACTGTGAGCCCCCGAGTCAAGGCTGTGCAGTGGGCTCTTTGCCTGGTAGTGCTGGCCTGGGTCTTGCAGCCTGCCTCCCCCTTTATTTTCACCTCTCTCTCTCTCTCTCTCTCTCTCTCTCTCTTTCTCTCACCTCCTTTGGCCTCTTCTAAGTGCTATTCATGCAGGGCTAAATATTACATTTTCCGATTAAGATTGACTTGGCAAGAGGCAGGAATTATGTATAACTTCCCCAGGCTTTCCATGAGTGTCAGACTCCAAACCCAGGTCTGTCAGTGTCCAAAATAATGTTCTTCCCACTAGGCCTGGGGCTCTTCCCCCCAGAAGAGCAATACCTGTCCCTGCCTCCCTCTGGCTGTAGAAAATGTTCATCTAAACAAACAGCGGGGCCTGTGATAGGGGGATTTTCAAGCTGCCAGTGCACCTTGGGCAGCTGAGCGCTCCCTTGGCCTTGCCTGTCTGTTCAAGAGCTCTGGCCTGGCACACCCCAACATGTGCAGGTTTCAAAATGTCATTTGGCAAAGATTTAAAAATAATGCTTCCCCCATCGTCGGCACTGCCAAAACTGGAGAAAAGGATCCAGCCCCAAACCTCTCCCTCCAGAGGCCAGACTTGCCTATGTTTATTGTCTCCGTGTACTGCAAACATTAATCAGAAAGCCTCTTTGACCGGACACAGGGGAAATAAAGGTCACACTATCTCCCGCAGACAGACCTCTGAGGCTGAAAAAAGCCGGACCCACAAAGGCAGACGTCTGCTTCTGCTCTCTTTGCCTCAGATTTAAAAACCTGTTCATTAGACCTGCATCGGCAGGCAGACTCTCAACCACTGCGCCACCAGGGAAGCCCAAGAAGGTCTTAAAGCCGTGTTCTTGTGGTGCGTTTGTTTTTCTAGAAACACTTTTAAAAAGAAGGTAGCTTGTATCAGAAAGCAATTTATACATAACCTATACATTATGGTTGATTGTTATTTTATTTTATTTTTTAAAACTTATTTTATTTATTTATTTTTATTTATTTTTATTTTTGGCTGTGTTGGGTCTTTGCTGCTGAGAGCGAGCTTTCTCTAGTTGTGGTGAGGGTGGGTACTCTTCGTTGCGGGGCGCGGGCTTCTCATTGCGGTGGCTTCTCTTGTTTCGGGGGCTCTAGGTGCGCAGGCTTCAGTAGTTGTGGTGCACGGGCTCAGTAGCTGTGGCTCACGGGCTCTAGAGTGCAGGCTCAGTAGTTGTGGCACACAGGCTTTGTTGCTCCGTGGCATGTGGGATCTTCCCAGACCAGGACTCAAACCTGTGTCCCCTGCATTGGCAGGTGGATTCTTAACAACTGTGCCACCAGGGAAGCCCTGGCTGGTTGTTATAAATACAAAACAGACAGAGATTTAGTTCTGATTTAGTCCCATGTAAACCCTTGGCTCCAGGAGTTTGTGTCTGGCTTAGCCTTATACCACCACCCTAACAGGAAGCATGCCCCTGCTTCAGCCATCCTTTGAGGCCCAGAGGGAGCCTTTCCTGTCCACACTGAAGTGATGCCCTCTCCTCTGTATGGACATACTGTTGCCTATGCTTTTTATCTGATGATGGTCATGTGATTTTTATGACATTTCTTGCATTCTTGCCTTGCATGCATTTAACGTTGCTAAGTTATTTAATTCAGCCGTGCTTAGGTCTTCTCTCCAAGTTCTGAAGGTGCTTCATAATATTTTTTACATCTGAACCCTTTTTTCAGTCAGCCCAAGCCCTTGTCACTTCATCCCTGAGTATAACCATTTATTTAGCATCAAGTGCCTACTTGATGCCAGGCCTTGTTCTTTTTTCTCTGCTTTATTGAGGTATAATTAACAAATAAAATTGTAAGGTATTTAAAATGTGCACATGATGATTGTGTATGTCTACATTGTGAAAGTACTCCTACCATTGAACTAATAAACACATCAATCACCTCATATATTTACCGGTTTTTTTTTTGTTTTTTTTTTTTGGTGAGAACACAAGTTCTTACTCTTTCAGCAAATTGCAATTATACAAAACAGTATTATCAGTATAGTCCCCATGTCACATATTAGATCCTCGGGGCTTATTCATCTTATCTCTGACAGTTTGTATACCAGCCTCCATACTGTTTTCCATAATGGATGTAACAATTTTCATTCCCACTAATAGTGCAAAAGGGTTCCCTTTTCTCCACATCCTCACCAGCATTTATCTCTTGTCTTTTTCATAAGAGCCATTCCAACAGGTGTGAGGTGATATCTCACTGTGGTTTTGATTTGCATTTCCCTGATGATTAGTGATGTTGTGCACCTTTTCATATATTGGCCATTTGTATGTCTTCTTTGGAGAAATGTCTATTCAAGTCCTTTCCCCATTAAAAAAAAAATATTTATTTATTTATTTATTTGGCTGCGCTGGGTCTTAGCTGCGGCACGCAGGATCTTCGTTGCCGCACACGGGATCTTTAGTTGTGGCATGCGAACTCTTAGTTGTGGCGTGTGGGAATCTAATTCCCTGATCGGGGATCGAACCCAGGCCCCCTGCACTGGGAGCGCGGAGTCTTAGCCACTGGAGCACCAGGGAAGTCCCCCTTTTGCCCATTTTTAAATGGGGTTATTTGGGAGTTTTTTGCTATTGAATTGTATAAATTTCTTGTATATTTGGGGTTTGCAAATATTTTCTCTCATTCCATAGGTTGCCTTTTCATTTTGTTTTTTTAACACTTTAAAAAAATTTTATTTATTTTTTGGCTCCATTGGGTCTTCATTGCTGTGCACGAGCTTTCTCTAGTTGCGATGAGTAGGGGCTACTCTTTGTTGCAGTGTGTGGGCTTCTCATTGTGTTGGCTTCTCTTTGTTGCGGAGCACAGGCTCCAGGCACATGGGCTGCAGTAATTGTGGCACACGGGCTCAGTAGTTGTGGCTTGTGGGCTCTAGAGTGCAGGCTCAGTAGTTGTGGCGCATGGGCTTAGTTGCTCCATGGCATATGGGATCTTCCCGGACCAGGGCTTGAACCTGTGTCCCCTGCACTGGCAGGCAGATTCTTAACCACTGCGCCACCAGGGAAGTCCCTGCCTTTTCATTTTGTTGATGGTTTCCTTTCCTTTGCAGAAGCTTCTCAACTTGATGTAGTGCTGCTTGTTTATTTTTGCTTTTGTTGCCTTTTCTCTTGGTGTCAACTCCCAAAAAAATCATCTCTAGACCAATGTTAAGGAGCTTAGTCCCTATGTTTTCTTTCAGGGGTTTTACAGTTTCAGGTCAAGTCTTTAACCCATTTTGAGTTAATTTTTGTGTATTTTGTAAGACAGTGGTCCAATTTCATTCTTTTGCATGTAGCAGGCCAGTTTTCCCAACTCCCTTTATTGAAGAAACTATCCTTTCCCCATTATATGTTCTTGGCTCCTTTGTCAAAAATTAATTGACCATATATGCATGAGTTTATTTCTGGGCTCTCTAGTTTGTTCCATTGGTCTATGTCCATTTTCATGTCAATACCATACTGTTTTGATTACTATAGCTTTGTAATATAGTTTGAAATCAGGGTGCAGGATGCCTCCAGCTTTGTTCTTCCTCAAGATTCCTTTGGTTATTTGGAGTCTTTTCTTGTTCCATACAAAGTTTAGAATTTTTTTTCTGTGAAAATTCCATTGGAATCTCTAGAGGGATTGCATTGAACATATAGATAGTTTGGGGTAGCCCATTTAAAAACTACTTCTTTGTTTGCTATTGTCCTGGGGGCCTCGTGGATGCAAGCCCTCTTGGCTCTCAGAGCTGGGTGATCTGGGGGACTGTCCTTCGGGTGTCAGCCCTAAAAATTGGGGTGTGGACAAACTCCTTCTAGGGAGATACTGATGACTTAATGTTATTGTTGGAGCAACTGGTGGGAGAAGGCAGGGGAGGTGCCCACCAGCTTTCCTAAACTCCAGACTCTGGACTCTAGGGAGGATCGCAGCCAGCCCCTCGTTGTGTGCTAAATTAGAAGCCAGGCTCTCAGGCAGCAGCTTGTAAAGTAAGCAATCACACCTCTTTCATGGAAAGCCTAGGAGGTGGGCGTTTTTTTGAGCTCCCTCTCCGCTGAGCCCTGTGCAGGGATAGCTGCGGGAAACGCTCAGGCATGGATAAGGAACGGTTCGTTTGCTATAGTCCTGTGGGTCTTGTGGACACCAGCCCCATTGTCTTTCAGAGCTAGGTGTTTTGGGGGCCTGTCCCTCAGGTGGGAGTCTTAAAAGCTGGGGGGCTAGACACCTTGTTTTTAACCCAGTGAGACCCATTTTGGACTTCTGACTTCCAGAACTCTGAAATATGTGAGTTAAATAATAAGTGTGTGTTGTTTTAAGCCACTAAGTTTGTGGTAATTTGTTGCAGCAGCCATAGGAAAATAACATAGAGAAGTGAAGGGGTGTCATGGAGACCACTTGTAGTGGTGGCATGGTGACAGTCTGGAGAGTGCCTACCCAACTCACAACTCCTGTTCAGCGCCAGCCAATATTTCTTAGAGGGAATAAAGGTTCAGAGTTGTCAAATTTTTCAATTTTCCAAATAAGGTGAAAATACAGATTTCTATGTGGAAAAAAAAAAGTTGGGCGGCTAGATGTATGGTACAAACCATTCACTCCTCATAAGCAGTGAAATCACCTCCTTTTAAAACTAAGGAAATAGAAAGGTTGTGGAAGTGAATTGCTCAAGGTAACATAACTTGCCAGCAGTAACGTTCCTTCCTTCCAACCTAGGACTTGCATTAGGAAAAAATTAACAATATGTGTGAATTTTATAAGGCAAGACAAATTGACTATCAAGTTACTACTCTGAATTACACCCAGAAAACAAATATGTCCAAGATGGTTTATGCCGGAAAGATCCTGGTGCTGTAGGAGGTGTCACATCTATGCAAACATTACACTTCAGAGCGAAAGGAGGCCTGAAATTGCAAAAGAGAAGCTCAAAAGTTTGGGTGGTTTAAAAACAAAGTCCCACATACCATGAGGAAAAAAATCTGCTTTTTGATGAGGAGCTATTTACTGAAAGCCAGGGCAGCATTTAACCGTTCATTTATTCTTTAATTTGTTCATTCATTCAGCAAATGTTCCCTAAACATCCCTTGAGGAGCTTACTTCAGCCATGGGTCAGAAGAGTAACCAGTAAATAAAATCTATGTGAGACAGAATGAACTAACTGGACGAGGCTCCAGTATAGAATTAGGAGAGCATCCAAAAGGAATAATAATAATAAATCTTCCTGGGCACTGACTACGTTCCAGGCGTCTTCTTCTTTTTTTTTTTTTTTTTTTTTTTTTTTGCGGTACGCGGGCCTCTCACTGTTTCCGGATGCGTAGGCTCAGCGGCCATGGCTCACGGGCCCAGCCGCTCTGTGGCATGTGGGATATTCCCAGACCGGGGCATGAACCCGTGTCCCCTGCATCGGCAGGCGGACTCCCAACCACTGCGCCACCAGGGAAGCCTGTTTTCTTTTTTTAAAAATTGTAATTCGTGTTTTTAAAATTTATTTATTATTTATTTATTTACTTAATTTATTTTTGGCTGCATCAGGTCTTAGTTGTGGTATGCTGGATCTTCCTTGAGGCATGCGGGATCTTTTGTTGCGGCGTGTAGGCTCTTCGTTGTGGTGCATGGGCTTCTCTCTAGTTGTGGCGTGCAGGTTTTCTCTTCTCTAGTTGTGGCGCGCAGGCTCCAGAGTGTGTGGCCTCTGTAGTTTGCAGCACGCAGCCTCTCTAGTTGAGGCACGCAAGCTCAGTAGCTGTGGCGTGCGGGCTTATTTGTCCCGCGACATGTGGGATCTTAATTCCCTGACAAGGGATCAAACCTGCGTCCCTTGCATTGTAAGGTAGATTCTTTACCACTGGACCACCAGGGAAGTCCCCAGGTGTTTTCTAAGTGTATTCGTTTATTTAATCTTCACAAAAACCCTGAGGTGAGCAGTAGTATTCTCCTCGAATTTACCTTAGAAAATTCAGGCACAGAACGGTTTCGTCACTCACCAAAGGTCACAAAACTAAGTGGATTCAGGCCACCTGGCTCCACAGCCTTCATCTTTCATGGTCTCACTCCAGCTTTTGAGAGGACAAGGCAAGTGATGAGGTCACATCTAAGGGATCAGGGAAGGCTTTGTGGAAGAGACAGTATTTTAGTTAAGCCCTGAAGGTGAAGGAAAAGATCATTCCAGGTTGAGAGAGGAGATACAGAGATGCTAAAAACAAAAAACAAACAAACAAAATGTATTGGGAGTAAGCATCCGGCTGGCAGGAGTAGGTAGACAACGTGGATGGGGAGGGTGAGGTCTCTGATAAGCTTGCATGTTATTCTGAAGGAGCTGGGAAGTCAAAGAGTTTTTCTGAGCAGGGAAGTTCTCTATTCTAACACCTTCTATCTATCCCTTCAATCAATATTTGTTTAACATCTAATTAAACACCTGTTTGAACACCTAATTTAACACCTAAATATTGGGTACTGGTAGAGGGGGATTATTTCTGCTATCAAAGAAGTATACCTTAATTGAAGACAGAAGAAATAACTCTTTTAAAAATTGTATACAAAGCTGGGACGAAGTGAGAGAGTTGCACTGACATATATACACTACCAAATGGAAAATAGTTAGCTAGTGGGAAGCAGCCGCATAGCACAGGGAGGTCAGCTCGGTGCTTTGTGACCGCCTAGAGGGGTGGGATAGGGAGGGTGGGAGGGAGATGCAAGAGGGAGGAGATAAGGGGATGTATGTATGTGTATAGCTGACTCACTTTGTTATACAGCAGAAACTAACACACCATTGTAAAGCAATTATACTCCAATAAAGATGTTAAAAAAAAATTGTAGACAAGTTAAAAAATATGACACAAAAGGTGTTCCAAGGCAGTACATGATGAATTGTTCAACAAACCATTTTGTGAAATTTGGCAAATTTCAGGGTCTGTTATTTTTTTTGTGTGTGTGTTTTTGAGAAGCATTTCTTCCTTTTTTTTTTTTTTGGATTTATTTATTTATTTACTTGGCTGCATCGGGTCTTAGTTGTGGCACATGGAATCTTTCATTGCAGCACGCAGGCTTCTCTCTAGTTGTTGCATGCAGGGTCTAGAATGTACAGTCTCAGTAGTTGCCGCACATAGGCTCTCTAGTCCTGGCACGCACGGGCTCTAGAGTGCATGGGCTCCAGAGCTTGCGGGCTCAGTAGTTGTGGCGCTCAGGCTCAGTTGCCCCACGGCCTGTGGGACCTTAGTTCCCTGACCAGGGATCAAACCCATGTCCACTGCATTGGAGGGCAGATGCTTTTTCTTAAAATTTTATTTATGTATTTTATTTTTGGCTGCATTGGGTCTTCGTTGCTGCGTGCAGGCTTTCTCTAGTTCTGGTGAGCAGGGGCTACCTTCATCGCGGTGTGCAGGCTTCTCATTGCAGTGGCTTCTCTTGTTGTGGAGCACGGGCTCTAGACGTGTGGGCTTCAGTAGTTGTGGTGCATGGGCTCAGTAGTTGTGGCTCACAGGCTCTAGAGCACAGGCTCAGTAGTTGTGGCGCACTGGCTTAGTTGCTCCGCAGCATGTGGGATCTTCCCAGACCAGGGCTCGAACCCGTGTCCTCTGCATTGGCAGGTGGATTCTTAACCACTGAGCCACCAGGGAAGTCCCTCAGGGTCTGTTAATTATCTCTTGGGCTTGGGTTGAGGGTTTGCAAGGGCAAAGTTGGAGAGCAGTCTGGGAAGCCAGTTGGAGCAGTTTGTGGTGCTACATATACAGCTAGCCCTTGAGCTACAGAACACAGGAACAAAATGGTTAACGTTGGAACTGGCTGCCTCAGCACCCTCACCCTAATCCGCATCATGGCTCAGGGAGAGGAGAATTCCTGTAATCAGAGACTGGGAGGGAGGCACTGGCTATAACAGGAGCCTGGTCCCATGATTCAGGATGAGAAAATTCCAAAGCCTCCCTCCTAGATCACAGTCTAATTGTATAGGTATCACTGAGGAAAACTGTTCAAGATTTGGAAATGGACAAGAGAGATTACTAGGTTTCCTTTCAGTGGAATGCTTATCGTTGCCTGCTGGAATCTCTGTCATTTTCTGATTCTACAGGTTTATGCAAATTGATTTCTTATTGACCAGGCTATTTTCCATCTCTGGAGGAGTTGAAGTAAATTTGTAAAAAAGTTTATAGTAATGCAAAAGGTTCTTGTCCTTAGCAATGCAAGTGAATTTTGTCTGGTGAAGATACAATTGATTTCTGCTCTGTAGAAAAGGTAACCCCAAACATTATATTTTATTGCGTGAGAATATTAACCAGTTTTGCGTGTATTAGCAAAACAATTTTATCTTTTGTCATTGCCTCTCTGTTCCTCAAATTCTCCTTTGAAACAGTCTTAACATCTTACTGGTGCCTTCATTAATTAATGGCTATCAGTATGATACCCACTAACTAATCTTTGACTCGTTCATTTTATAACTGTGTAACCGTTATATTTTTACATTTAAAAAAATCATACTTTAACACTCTTAACTCCTGCAGGTTTTCCAGCATCTAGGTTAATCAGAAGAAAGGAATTGCCACAATTTCTATAAGTGAGCCAAAAGTAGTTTCCAGAAATTCTAACTGTGGTGCTCGTTGGCAATTCTTTGAGAATCCTAAATGGAGTTCTCAAACAGATGCTTTATGAGAATTTAGAAAGAAAAAGGAAAAAACATTTACTATTATATTGCCAATTACTGTGCTAGGTGATTTACATATATTATCTCAACCCTTGGGAAATTTTTGAAATAGGTATTATTGTTCTAATTTTGCAGGTGAGTAAACAGGAAATATTTGATTAAGTATGGTAGCACCCATCTGCAGATCAAGTCACATAAGTGGAAAATTACAGTAATGGTTCATGAACCCTGGCAGTTAAAAGGGCACATGGTAAATAAGGGTATAAAATTCAATAAAGATGTGAGTGAAAGGACAACCAGCAAGACTAAAGTCCTAAACTAGAAAAACTCGTGCCAGTGCTTGGGCCAGAGCTCTTAATTACATGGATACAGCTTGAAGCCTTCTTTAGATATCCTGTTTCTTTAGACCTCATTTAACAACAGACCTGCCCACACACCCACCCTCTGCCATCTGCCCTCCTTCCTGAGAAGACAGAGTGAATTTAGGGACCACTTCAGCTCCTGCCTTCCTACATCACTCTCAAAGGGATGAGTTGTCCACTCCCACAAGGCAACCCCACTGACCATGGGGCTGATGGAGATGAAGCAGCTTCTTAGAAAGATTGGATCCACATATCCACTGTATCTGTGATATTTTCTCTCTGAACAAGATCTGATGCAAAATGGCATAATGCTAAAATTTTAAACCTGGGTGGTTATATTCTTCTCTAATTGCCTCTTATATTTCATACAAATTAAGTTTATCGTTAAGAAGAAAAGGGGACTTCCCTGGTGGCGCAGTGGTTGAGAGTCCGCCTGCCGATGCAGGGGACACGGGTTCATGCCCCAGTCCGGGAAGATCCCACATGCCGCGGAGCAGCTGGGCCCGTGAGCCATGGCCGCTGAGCCTGTGCGCCCGGAGCCTGTGCTCCGCAACGGGAGAGGCCACAACGGTGAACAGTGAGAGGCCTGTGTACCGCAAAAAAAAAAAAAAAAAAAAAAAAAAGAATAAAAGGAAAATCTGGAGGGAAAAAATTTTAACTTATTTGTTTTGATTTTGAGCCATGCTCTAACAGCAGAAACAGAGGCAGAGGGAGAGCAGGGACGGTACCAGGTGTGCTTAACAAGCCCTGGGGATCTGGTGCTGCCCCCGCTGCTCCCAGACCACTGGCTCTTCTCATCCGTGTCTGGTCTGCTGGTCAATAGCCCTTTTTGTCTTCTACTTGACAGATGCCTCCTGCTTTTGGACACCGTCTCTTAGGAAGTACAGGACAGTTCCTGGAGATCCTTCAAGAATAAGATCTGCTGCTTTAGGCCACAAGAGTCTCTTCAGGCCTCATCTCCTCCTCTGGCTCTCGGGTCCTGACTGCAGGTCTCCCTCCACTCTACCATCCGTCTCTTCTATTCCTCCCCTCTGTGTCTGCATGCTTTATTTTATATTCTCATAAATGTGTCCCCCATCTCACACACACAGACAAACACACACGCACACGTACACAGCCCAGACCAGTGTGTTAGGGGTTCTGCAACTTATTTACAAATATTTGTTGGTAAAAACCACAGCCTGGGGCTTCCTGCCCAGTTATGCCTGACGCTAACTCATCCCCTCTGCCTCTGGAAGCTGCTGCTGTAATCGTAATCAGGTAGGTGGGAGCCACCTGTTTCTACTCCCTCATCACATTCCGGTGCGTCTGCCCAAGGAGTTTGAAGGAGCTTAGGCTTCCCCAGCAGCACTCTAGCACAGTTCTGGGAAAGCACTCTTCGTTCCTCCCCGGGGCGCCTATTTCCTGAACAGTGGAGAGCTCTCTGCCGGCTGCATTCAGAACCTGCTGATGTTTAAAACAGGTATCTCCATTGCCTGATAAAAGGAGCGTGTATCTGTAAGGGCCTCCAGGTCTGTGCAGCGTGGGTGGTTGAGGGAGCCTGAAGCAGCAGCAGGGAGTGGGCCCTGCTCACCTGCCGTCCCTGGAGCACTTCCCGGGGCCTCTATTTTCCCGTCACCATTACCGGAGGAGCCTCGGGCGACCCTGACACAGTCTGGTGCCTCAGGAGCCCTGCCTTCTCCCTATGCTCCATCCACAGGTGTTTAAGGTGAAAGGTTGACTTCACCCTCACCTGGAGCCCAGGTTGCCTTCTTGTCCATAGTCTATGATGATAAGCTGTGACTGACGCCCCTCTGACCCAGGAACCCAGGTCTGCACTTGGCCCCGGCAGCTCACCAGTTGGCTCCCTGTCAGCAGAGGGCAGGACGGCGGGTCTGTCGCGCCCCGTTCTTTAGGAATCTCCTCGTTCTTCTGGGCTGCCTGACTCCCGGGCTCACGTCACGCTTCCTTTCTGAAACCCTGAGCTGTTCCCACCGGCCTTCCCAGAAGCCTGGTCATGAGGCTTTGGCCATTTCTATTTTTAGTTCTGGGCTCCAAGAAGGAAGGAGGACAGCCAAGCGCGGCAGCCTTTCTCTCATGGAGGCCGAGGGCCCGACGCAGGGTGGAAGGGCAGGGGGCACAGACGGGGCTGCTGCAGGAGAGGACGAGGGTGGGGAGACAGGAGGGCCCTTGTCCTGCGGGGAGGAGGAGATGGGTCTGGGAACCTTGAGATGGGACAGCACGTGCTGGCGGCCAGGGAGGGTCCACGAGCCCCAGCCTGCTGGGGTCCATGAGGGGCCTGGGAAGGTCACTGCCGACTCTTAGGAGAGCCATTTCAGGAGGGTGGTGGGGCCTGAGGACAGACCGGGGAAAGTCAGGAACGGGCAGGTGGCTGGCAGACAGAGACCCTAAGTGCACCCCATCCTCCCAGCATGCTGTCGTGAGGAAGGAGAGGCACAGCACTGACATGCGAGGGGCACATAACAGGGAGAACTGGCCTGCATGGGTTGTGTTTGGTTTTGCCGTAGAGAAACATGCTGGTACTCAGAGAGGAAGCCCTTGGAGAAAGGTACACACTGAAAAGGTATTGACAAAGTCGAGTCCCCAGATCACGCTGGAGGTGGGAGGCATTGTGAGAGGGCAGGCAGCGTGTGGAACCCCAGGTGCGTCTCTGATGGGCGCAGGTAAAGCTGGGCTGGGGCTCTTGGCTCAGCCGAAAGGTGGCCTCTCCTACACTATCCCCAAATCTGAGTCTTGCCATCTTATCGGGGCCTGGTCCTGAAGCCCAGGGCAGCCTTGTGAAAAGAATGTGGAGCCCTGAGGAAAAGGAAGAGGGGGAGTGTGGCTAGCTGGCCAGTCACTGTGAGGTCCTGAGCCCATTTACTCATGCAGCTGCCTGGAAAGAGGAAACAAAGGGAGAGAAAACACATACACACACACACACACACACACACACACACGATGGATAAACCCACAGACCAGGCATGAGTCCATTTTTCCTTCAGTCACCTATAAGGAAGAAACAGATGGAAACACATACACACACACACACACACACACACACACACACACACACACACACACACACACACACACACACACACACACGATGGATAAACCCACAGACCAGGCATGAGTCCATTTTTCCTTCAGTCACCTATAAGGAAGAAACAGATGGAAAGCAAGAAGACACCCAGGGTCTAAAATAGATCCAGGGCTTCCCTGGTGGCGCAGTGGTTGGGAGTCCGTCTGCCGATGCAGGAGACACGGGTTCGTGCCCCGGTCTGGGAAGATCCCACATGCCGCGGAGCGGCTGGGCCCGTGAGCCATGGCCGCTGGGCCTGCGCGTCCGGAGCCTGTGCTCCGCAACAGGAGAGGCCACAACAGTGAGAGGCCCACGTACTGCAAAAAAAAAAAAAAAAAAAAAAAAGTAAAATAGATCCAATGCCCTATCTTACCTCCCTCCCATTGCATGGGGGCAAATGTAGAGCAGAAGAAAGCCTCTGACTCAAGGCCTGGGGTTTAGTGCGCCCCAACTAGGTACCTTGGTAAACACTTTACAGAGCTTCCTAACCAGTGCGACTGACCCTCTCAGCCCTGGGAATGAGTGGCGTCTGGAGTCAACTGCCTTGCCTGGGTGCTCAGAGCCTAGAGCTGTGCCAGGCTGTTCGCACAAAAAAAGGCACTCTAATACCTGCTGAATGAATGACTACCTGAACGTATTCATCTATTGCATATTAGAAAAAAGATGTATAACTAGCCTGTTAACCCTACTGGGATCATAAAAGGCACTCTTGAATGAGTGACTAAGTGTATTTACTGTGCATTAGAAAAAATATATATAGGGCTTCTCTGGTGGCGAGGGGTTAAGCACCTGCCTGCCAATGCAGGGGACACGGGTTCAAGCCCTGGTCTGGGAAGATCCTACATGCTGCAGAGCAACTAAGCCCGTGCGCCACAACTACTGAGCCTGCGCTCTAGAGCCCGCGAGCCACAACCGAGCACGTGCACCACAACTACTGGAGCTCGTGTGCCGCAACTACTGAGCCCACGTGCCGCAACTACTGAAGCCCGCACGCTCTAGGGCCCGAGTGTCACAACTGCTGAGCCCCCGTGCTGCAACTACTGAAGCCCACGCACCTAGAACCTGTGCTCTGCAACAAGAGAAGCCACCACAATGAGATGCCCGCGCACCGCAACAAAGAGCAGCCCCTGCTCGCCACAACTAGAGAAAGCCTGAGAGCAGCAACGAAGACCCAACGCAGCCAAAAAAAAAAAAAAAGTGAGGGGAGCACTGGCTTTCCCTCTGCTCTCTGCCACGTGAAGGTACCACAAGAAGTGGAGATGTCCATAGTCTGCACGTCGAAAGAGAGCCCTCATCAGAACTTCAGCACGCTGCCACCCTGATCTTGGACATTCAGTCTCCAGAACTGTGAGAAATAAATTTCTGTTGTTTATAAACCACTATGTGTTATGGTAGTGCTTTGGTAGTTTGTTACAGCAGCTCAAACAGACTAAGGAATCCCAGGTCCCAAATGGCAAGTTGGGTCAAATCTCCTCTATTTTTGTCATCCCTTTTAACCTGTCAGCACCCCAGAGCACGCTCCAGATTTCAGCCTAGAGAGGGAGAATACAAGTCAGGCTCCCCTGATCCCCGCCCCACTCCCATCTTCCTCCCGCCATCCAATGGGGCTGCAAGAAGTGGGCTTATTCTCTCTCGCATGAATTTCCCCTGCCTCATCTCCTTGCTGCGCTGGCGTTTGACCTCTCCCCATCTCTGGGGTCACAATGGCAGATGCAGTGGAGGAAGACGGGAGAGAGTGAGTCTGGAGGTATTTAAAATTTTTATTTTAGGTGTTGTTGCATTCTACCTTTCGAAAATCTTGGTATCACACTTTGGCAGTGGCCAGAGGCTCCCAGTTTGGGAGGGAGGCTGGGGTGGT
Organism: Physeter macrocephalus; assembly: GCF_002837175.3. Taxonomy (NCBI): domain Eukaryota; kingdom Metazoa; phylum Chordata; class Mammalia; order Artiodactyla; family Physeteridae; genus Physeter; species Physeter macrocephalus. The sequence goes on from NC_041222.1 coordinate 28,493,719, forward strand.
GGTAAGGTTCTTCCCCTCGCCCAGAGGTGTTTCTACCTGCTTCCCCAGTGGACTTCCCTGAATTTTTATTAGGTTAGTTCCAAGTACTCCAATGTCTTTGTGGTTCTTGTGAATGGGATTTCTTTTTCCGGTTATATTTTCTTATTCATTATTACTAGGAATTTTGTATCTAGTCACCTCAGTAACCTCTCATTCATTATAATAGTTATTTTAGTTGATCCTCTTGGGATAGCTAGGTAGACAACCACATAATCTACAAATAATAATAGCTTTAATTCTTACTTTTCAATATTTATATGCCACATATTTTTCTTGTTGCACTGGTTACAACCTTCAACGCAATGTGAATAGTGGTGGCAATAGCATGAGAGGTTTTTTGTTTCACCATCACATGTGAGGCTTGCTACAGATTTTGGTAGTTGTACTTTAATGAGTTAAGGAAGTTTCCAGATATCCTACATGACAAAAAGAGCTTTTGTCTTGGTTTTTGTTTTTATTTTTAAATTAGAAATGGGTGAAGCAAACGCTTTTTCAAAATCTAATTTATTTAGTTTTTCTTTTTAGTTATATAACAGATTATATCAAAAGACTTCTAAAGTTGGATCATCCTCACAGTCCAGAGACAAACATTATTTGGTCATTTAGGTATTATTCTTTTCATACATAGTTAGATTTTATTTACCAATATTTTATTTAGGATTCTTTAAATCAATTTCAGATTTTGGTTTGTGCTAGTTCAGTAAATGTATTAGCCTGTGCTAGGCTATATGCTCTCCATTCTGTTCATTAGTTTTTAAAAATGGCAGTATAGCATGTTCTCGTCCTAAAAATGGATTACTTTTTTTTTTTTTTTTTTTTTGGCCAAGAGGCTTGTGGGATCTAAGTTCCCCCATCAGGGATTGAACCCCGGCCCCCGCAGTGAAAGCACCGAGTCCTAACAACTGGACCACCAGGGAATTCCCAAAAATGGATTACTCTTTTTTTTTTTTAAACTTTTTATTTTATATTGGGGTATACTTGATTAACAATGTTGTGATAGTTTCAGGTATACAGCAAAGTGATTCAGTTATACACATTACATGTATCTATTCTTTTTCAAATTCTTTTCCCATTTAGGTTGTTACATAATATTGAGCAGAGTTCCCTGTGCTATACAGTAGAAAATGGATCACTTTTAATTTTAGCTTTCCTTAAGTAGAATGTAACGTTATGTGGTAGAAAAGGCTAGGATGGTGATGTGTTCAAATGAACATAAACCAATGAAATCAAAATAAGCAGATTATCAGCCTATATCCCTTGTCACCAATCTGGCTGTGGGGTCCCTGAGCACCAAACCTATAAGGCTCCTCCTTTATAAAATGTAGCAACAGGTTTCTATCCTAATGTAGCTTAGATAAAGTGCAACAATATTGATTTTTTTCTTCAATCTCATGAAACTAAGGGTTCTAAGTATGTTGAGGCCTGTGACTATTAAAGAACCTTAAATCCTCTAGTTTAATCTCTTTTACTTCTTTCCTCTAAGTAGCATATCAATAAATGTTTTAAATGAAGCTGTGTGAAAACAATGTGAAAAAGACTATTGAGATTTTGATTGTAGATTTTTGTTTCTAGCTTCAAGAAACTCAGAAGAAAATAATTTTTCTAGTGGAAAATATAATTATCAGGTAGAATTGTGTATCAAAAACAGGAAAGTAACACTCAGACACTGACTGTCCTACTTTCAAGCTACTGTCCAGAAATACAGGAAGAGTTTAGAGTCACCTTTTTCTTTTCTTCCTTTTCAGAGAGCCGGGGCTCAAGATTTAGTATGGAAATCAGATGACTATTTATCACTGCACTGTGGCAGTTAAACCAAGAGAGCAAATAGCTGCCCTCCTCATTGATTCAAACAACACCAGGTACGGAGCTTGTGCCACAGGACGGACATCAATGTGTAACCTCACCAAGTGTTGTGCTTTCCAGGCCCTCATGTAAGTAACTTAGCAATTCAGTAGACCTTTATCATTGAAATTGTTATCAGGAAAAAAGGAGAAAATGACAAGGAGTAAGAGGAAAGCTTTGGTTTTAAATCTGTCACATCTGCCATTTTAAAAAAAATTAAATTTATTTATTTTATTTGTTTATTTTTGGCTGGACTGGGTCTTCGTTGCTGCCCGCGGGCTTTCTCTAGTTGTGGCAAGTGGGGGCTACTCTTCCCTGCGGTGCGCGGGCTTCTCATTGTGATGGCCTGTCTTGTTGCGGAGCATAGGTTCTAGGCGCGCGGGCCTCAGTTGTTGTGGCACAAGGGCTCAGTAGTTGTGGCTTGCAGGTTCTAGAGCACAGGCTTAGCAGCCATGACGCACGGGCCTAGCTGCTCCGCGGCATGTGGGATCTTCCCAGACCAGGGCTCGAACCCATGTCCCCTGCATTGGCAGGCGGATTCTTAACCACTGCGCCACCAGGGAAGTCCCTGCCATTTTTTTCTAATGTCATTTTTTTTACTGCTAACCCCTGGTAGTCATTCTCTGGCTGCTATTCGTTTCTCAGTGATGCTTTCACCACATAAAGAGGGTTAGCTTTTACTTTTTGAATCTTCTGCTTCATAAATGTAGTTTATTTCCAGAAGTGCAGTGTTTACTGCAACTATTTTTATTTTTTCCTTTGCTTCTGAAACATACAGAGCTGCCTGGCTTGGAGTACTTTTTCTCCCAGCTATTTACCTATTGACTTACTACATTGGTGAGGGGAGTGCATTTATTTTGAGTTAATTAGTATCTAAGCCAAATTAAATGGAAATTACCATGTTTATCAATATATAAATATGTCATCTAGTGTATTATATTATCACAGAGATTATTTAGCCTAAAATTTTTATTGAGGCATATGGAAATCCAGATGTTTTAGGAAATCATCATTACATTTCCATTTGGTGATTTTTTTAAAAAGTTATTTATTTTATGTATTTATTTTTGGCTGCATTGGGTCTTCGTTGCTGGCGCGCGGGCTTTCCTCTAGTTGCTGAGAGCGGGGGCTACTCTTTGTTGCGGTGCTCAGCCTTCTCATGGCGGTGGCTTCTCTTGTTGCAGAGCTGGGGCTCTAGGCACGCAGGCGTCAGTAGTTGTGGCAGGTGGGCTCAGTAGTTGTGGCTTGCGGGCTCTCGAACGCAGGCTCAGTAGTTGTGGCGCATGGGCTTAGTTGCTCTGCGGCATGTGGGATCTTCCTGGACCAGGGCTCGAACCCGTGTCCCCTGCACTGGCAGGCGGATTCTTAATCACTGCGCCATCAGGGAAGCCTGTTGATTTTTTTAAAAGACGTCTATATGTATTCAATTTTAAAATTATTTATACTTAAGGAATTGGCTGATAAGCACTTTTCAATCAAATGATGTCATTCTTGCACTTATTTTCAACGCAGTCTACTTCTAGTTATATCACTAATGCCTAATTTCAATTTGTCTTCTTCAAAGAGAACTTATTTTTATTTTTTAGTAGCACTTGTACTTCATTTAAATTCAGGGTTAGGGCTTCCCTGGTGGCGCAGTGGTTGAGAGTCCGCCCGCCGATGCGGGGGACGCGGGTTCGTGCCCCGGTCCGGGAAGATCCCACATGCCGCGCAGCGGCTGGGCCCGTGAGCCATGGCCACTGAGCTTGCGCGTCCGGAGCTCCGCAACGGGAGAGGCCGCAACAGTGAGAGGCCCGCATACCACAAAAAAAAAAAAGAAAAAATTCAGGGTCAGATTTTCTGAGCTTCTAGTTGTAACTTCTTCGGGTTTTTTTCCTCATGTCGTCAGTGAAGTGTAAGAAATGGTTGTCTTTAGTTACAAAGGTAATAGTTGCTCTGACTCCCTTTTTTCAAGTGACTGATTTTTAAAAAAATGCACCTTGAAATTACCATTTTATCCATCTGCCTAATGTTTGGTGGTTCTCCAACCACATCAACTCTGAAATACTCTGTGCGGCCTTAACGTTACCTTCCAAGGTACTCTCCCACTTAATAATCCAACCATTTTTCCCAATATTTCTCAACAAAACTTCTCCCACCAGGCTAGTCTCACTCCCTTTTTGTTATCTTCAACCACACTGTGTTCTCATCTAGGAAAATGCTCATTTAAAATGTAAAATACGCAGGATTTTCTGGCAGACTGAGTTTGAAAGAGAAGGGAGGAGAAGTCAGGGATGGCTCACAGGTTACTGGGAGGGTGACAATACCATCACTAATACAGAAGAGGAAGAAGGGGAAAATTCACTGTGGCAAGTTGATTTGAAATGCCCGTGGAACACATCCGAATAAAGGTGTCCTAAAAAGAGCTGGATATTTGGGTTTGGACTGAGAAGACTGGGCTAGACATTCATATTTAGAAATAATATTAATGGCTGTTTGTTAAGCCACGCAAGTGGATGAGGTCACACTAATTGTGTACTAAAATGAGACGAAGGGAAGGCTAAATAGGGAATCCTAGGAAACATTAACTTTTAAGTGGGCGTTTGGGGAAGTATAGCAGCCAGAGAGGTTGGAGGTAGGCGGGAAATCGGGAGATGTCATGAAGCCCAGGAAAAAGAAAGTTTTGGGCTTCCCTGGTGGCGCAGTGGTTAAGAATCTGCCTGCCAATGCAGGGGACACGGGTTCGAGCCCTGGTCCGGGAAGATCCCACATGCCGCGGAGCAGCTAAGCCCATGCGCCACAACTACTGAAGCCTGCCCACCTAGAGCCTGTGCTCTGCAACAAGAGAAGCCACCGCAATGAGAAGCCCGCGCACCGCAGCAAAGAGTAGCCCCTGCTTGCTGCATCTAGAGAAAGCCTGCACACGGCAATGAAGACCCAACGCAGCCAAAAATAAATAAATTAATTAAAAAAAAAAAAGTTTAAGAATAAAGCAGTGGCCAAAAGTGTAAAGAAGGGGTTGAGAGCATAGAAGCTGGAGGGCAGAAAAGATTATGTGCATGAGCAATTGGATGAAGTGAGCTGGAAAAGGGGGAACATGGCCAGGAAACACCACGGAATGTTTAACACAAAGTGCAGTAAACTGAAGTCCCTGAGCTTCCACAGAACTTCACTCTCTATGAAATTAAATTGAGTAATGTCTAAGAGTCTGATTGTCTAAGACTTAGATAACTACCATATGTAAAATATTATAAAAAGAGTTCTGAACTGGCCAAGAGTAAAAGTATAACAAACTGGGAGCCAGGAACATTATAAAAATCTGGTGAAACAGGTAGGACAAGAAATGTAGTTGGATGCCTTGGGCTAAGAGTGAGCAGGGTATTTCAAGACAGATATACATTTTATTGAGTGAGTTGTACCTACCACAAGTCTGTCTCTCCATCCCATATCTGTCTCCAGGTCCCCAATCTCATGCAAATGTCCTTTAGAGGCTACAAATTCAACATATCCAAATCAGGTCTCATTGTCTTCTCACCTACTCCAGCCCATCCCCAACCTGCTTCTCCTCTATTTCAGGCAATAGCACTGGAGCCACCCCGTAGTCTGAAGTGGAAACCTCTGTCACTCATTCTCTTCCATCGTCATCCCTCTGGTCTCATCTCTGTCATCAAGTTCTGTCCATTCTTTCTCCACCTTCTTTTGATTCCATCCTCTTGCTTTTCATTCCCACCACCACAGCTGCCACTGGATCCAGGTCCTGAAATAGCATTCCTAACTGGCCTACCTTCTTCTAGTCTCTCCTCCTCTTCCCAGTCCATCTCCCACAACTCTAATAAAGCAAATCTGATCACGTCCCTCCACTGGTTAAAAAAAATCTCCCAATTCCAGTGAGGAGAAAGAAGGTCTGACCTCCTTAGCATGACATCATGCAAGGCCCCTGCCAACCTGGCCTTGACCCCTCACCTTCGCTGCATCGCAGTGACCTTCTGCCTCCACATATCTGTCTTAGAACACCGCGAAGTTTCTCCTTGTTCTTCAATTCACCCGCTCCTTTACACTTGATTCACTCTAAAGCCTGAGCAAGTCTTGTGCTACTACAATCATAAGCTTGGGTGCTGGAGGAGGGCAGACGGGAGAAGTTGAATATAAGTGATTTGGACCAGCCACAGAGAAAAGAATAGGGGCAGCGGTGCCTCTCTGATGAGAGATGTGATCCCCCCATTGAACTCAGTGCTTAGTAGACTATATTTCTTAAATAAATCAAAATTCAAGGGATACAAGTATACCTAATAGAGCTAACTGTAAGGAATTTATGATCTGATGAGAGAAATAAGACATATAGAATGAGGTAACTAATGTGATTGATTTTTTCCCTTTCATTATAAACCATCAGATTCATTGCTTTACACTCATAAACATATACAGACATTCAAAGATACCAGATAATTAATAATAAGTGTGAAATAAGTAGTCAAGACAAGTCCTACAGGAATTTAGAGGAGGAAGAGATTACTTTGGGATAGGGTGCTCATATAACGTTTCACAACAGACATAGGACTTGAAGCCTGAGTGGGGTGTACGTAGCAGGAGGAATAGCCTTCTAATTGTGGGGAATGACACAGACAGAGGCAGAGGAGGATATGTTCACGGCAGAAAGACCTGGGTAGGGGACTAATGTTGGTAAGGACAGGAAGACGTCAGGGTGTGATTGTGGTGTCCCTTCGATGTCCAGCTTGATCCCCTAGGCATACTTGCATACTTTACCTATCAGGGAATGGGAACCACTGAAGTTGTTTTTTTTTGTTTTTGTTTTTGTTTTCGCTGCGCTGCATGTCATGTGGGATCTTAGTTCTCCACCAGGGATGAACCCGGGCCCCTGCAGCGGAAGCTTGGAGTCTTAACCACTGGACACATGAACGCAGTCTTTTAAGGAGATTAATCAGGCAATAGTGTGCAGGACAGATTAGAAAAGCAAGGGAACGCAGGCCAGAAGAACAAGTAGAAGCAGTTATCTAGGTCTGAGATGCCATAGATTTTGATTCTAAGAGTATTGCCATGATAGATTTTTGTAATAAAAAACTCATATTAAACGTATACACTGATTATAAAATAAATCTTTAATTTTAGCTATGTAAAATTACAAAAATGTAGGCATCTTAGAATTAAGGAAATAAGATGAAGATCTGAACTAAGGTGGTGACGGTGGGAATGAGAAGGGAAGAGTAGATGCAACAAGAAAAAACAAATCTTGAAGAATTTGAGAATTTGGATGTTAAAAGTCAGAGAGAGAAGATTAAAATACGGCTCCATGGTTTTGAGTCTGAATGAAAGTGCCAAGTTGGTACCATTAAAAGAAATGGGGACGTCAAGAGGTAAAAAAACCAAACTAAATTTTATGTATTGAGTTGGAGGTGAGGAAATATCTAATAGACAGTTGGAGATATGGGCTTAGAACTAGGAAGAAAGATCAGGCTAGCTCTTTCTAGATCATAGATCTTGGATCTATTATCCAAGGAATTAGCTACACACAAGTCGGAATGGAAGGTCTGAGAGTGAATGACATTCTGAAAGGTCAAGCACGTAGAGGACGGGGGCAGAGGTGTAATTGCAAGGGAGTACCCACGTTTCGGGACAGGAAGCAGGGGAAGGAAGAAAAACAGAAATGATCTGAAAGGTTGAATTAGATTCATTCCGTAGTAGGGGCATGAAAGCCACGAGAAGAGGGAGGTTGAAGCCTTAATGTTCATGCTTAGGATTTACGGGTGTTCATCATGTGAATTTGGGTGTGCCTTAAGCCTTCACACTGGTGTGAAGAAGCCCACTGCAGTACTCCAAAGCAATGTTCGCTTGGGCCCCCACCTTCATCCTTAGCTGGATGCTGACTACTAACTGTGGGCTATTCCTCAGCTCCAGGAGTTCTGGACCAGTACGTTGGCTGGTTCCTCAGCCTTTGTCGAGCAATCATGAAATTTCTCCAAAGGCTTGTTGCTAGTATCACGTGCAGTTAATCTTAGCCAGATCCTATAAAGTCCAAAAGAACATACTTCCCACCTAGCTCTTTAATGAGCAGTTATTTAAGAATGTAATTTTGTTGACCCAACTTTTTATAACAGAGTCAAAGTTAAAGGCAAACTAGTTTTTAGCACTTTACCAGTTCAGCTGGAATAGCTGTGCCAGTTAAACTTTCTGAACCCCTATTAGTCAGGGATGACTTAGTTCTCTCTGGCTTACCTCATTTCCCTAGCAGACAGATAAGAAATAAAATTATTTACTGGTTTAAATGTGATACTTTCATAGCCCATAAAAATACATTTAAAAATTGTCCAATGAAGGGCAGTATTTCACAGAAACAAACACATAGTCATTGACTATTTTTGTATTTTTCTTCTATAATTGGGAGAGCTAGCACAGGCATGTCTCACCATCACCGGAGCTCTAAAAAGCGATTGGCTGACATGATTAGTAATTGGGGATATGAATTGTGATATATGATCCCAAAATACAAATTTCAAAAAGGCTTCTCTTGTCATGAGTATCTTAATCAGGACGTTTGTAAGCATATCTTTCAATCTCATGCTCTTACAAACTTGAAGTTGACCCATACAGTTTAGATTGTTACTGAATTATTTTCAGCTAGTGTAAACTTAATCCTCACATGCCTTTCCCAAGAGGAACAGAAGTGCTTTCCTCTCTGTGTAGTGAAGCCTCATCAGTGTAACAGGAGCAATTCTCTCTCTTGGGGGGAAGTGCCCATATGACTTGGTTAGGCTGTAAACCATCTGGCTTATGCAGTGATATCTGGTTTGTAAGATGTGCCTTACCTCTTTATATGCTCAAGAGACTGGCCATTAAACATGTTGTGGCTGGAGAGTCCGAACCGACAGCCAGGAGCCCGCACGCACCTCGCACCCTGAGACGGCGACGCGCCCCGCTCCGGGAGGACCGGCCACCGGGCCCCGCGCCCCGGCCCCGCCGCTGCCGCTGCTGTGGACCGCGGCCGTGGCGCCGGGGGGCGGCCGCCTACGAGGAGGCGGCTCCCGCGGGGGCCTCAGTGTGCTAGGCGTCCCCACCCAGCCTGGGCTCGGTGCCAGGAGCTGGCTCAGCGCGCCGCGGTGGTGATGGAGGGAAATGCGCACCCGCGGCGGCGGCAGCAGTGGGGGCAGCAGGGGGGTCACTCGACAGGAAGGGGGCGGCGGGCGAGGCAGGGGCGCGGGGAGGCGAGCGCCAGCCGTGGGCCCGGGACCGTGCCCTCCTGGCCCACGGGCCCCGCGCCCAGCGCCGCCGAGCCCGGAGACGAGGCGCCCTATCTGGTGAAGGTGCACCAGGTGTGGACGGTGAAAGCTGGGAGCTTGAAGGACTCGCTGCTCAGCGTGCGCCTGGGCGCCTGGGGCCACCCCGCGTTCCCCTCCTGCGGGCGGCTCAAGGAGGACAGCAGGTACATCTTCTTCATGGAGCCCGATGCCAACAGCAGCGGCCGCGCGCCGGCCGCCTTCCGAGCATCCTTCCCCCCTCTCGAGACGGGCCGGAACCTCAAGAAGGAGGTCTGCCGGGTGCTGTGCAAGCGGTGCGCCTTGCCTCCCCGTTTGGAAGAGTTGAAAAGTCAGGAGTCTGCAGCAGATTTGAAACTAGTGCTTCGGTGCGAGACCGCCGCCGAGCCCGGAGACGAGGCGCCCTATCTGGTGAAGGTGCACCAGGTGTGGACGGTGAAAGCTGGGAGCTTGAAGGACTCGCTGCTCAGCGTGCGCCTGGGCGCCTGGGGCCACCCCAGTTCTGAATACTCCTCTCTCAAATTCAAATGGTTCAAGAATGGGAATGAATTAAACCGAACGAACGAACCACAAAACATCAAGATACAAAAAAAGGCCAGGGAAGTGAGAACTTCGCATTAACAAAGCATCACTGGCTGATTCTGGAAAATGTATGTGCAAAGCGATCAGCAAGTTAGGAAATGACAGTGCCTCTGCCAATATCACCATTGTGGACTCAAATGAGATCATCACTGGCATGCCAGCCTCAACAGACAACGTGCGTGTCTTCAGAGTCTCCCATTAGAATATCAGTATCAACAGAAGGAGCAAATACTTCTTCATCCACATCTACATCTACCACTGGGACAAGCCATCTTGTCAAGCGTGCCAGAAGGAGAAAACTTTCTGTGTGAATTTAGGCAAGTGCCTCATGGTGAAAGACCTTTCAAACCCCTCAAGATACTTGTGCAAATGCTCAAATGACTTTACTGGTGATCCCTGCGAAAACTACGTAATGGCCAGCTTCTACAGTACATCCACTCCCGTCCTGTCTCTGCCTGAATAGGAGCATGCTCAGTCGGTGCTGCCTTCTTGTTGCTGCATCTTCCCTCAGATTTCACCTAGAGCTAGATATGTTTTACCAGGTCTAACATTGACTGCCTCTGCCTGTCGCCTGAGAACATTAACAAAAGCAATTGTATTACTTCCTCTGTTCATGCCTAGTTGGCTCTGAGATACTCATAGGTGTGTGAGGCTCTGATGTTTCTGAAATTTATCTTGAATAATGTGATACAAAATGAGAGTCTATATCATACAGTACAATGATAAAAAAGGCATTTAAAAGTCTCACTTTTATTGATAAAATAAAATCATTCCACTGGACAGTCCATCTTCTTTATAAAATAACCCCATCCTGAAAAGGATGTTTGCTAAGTTGCAACCAGTATACACTTGAAATGATGGTAAGTTCATTTCAGTTCAGAATGTGTTATTTCTAACAAATAAACAGAATAAAAAGAAATAAAAATAAAAATAAAAATGTTGTGGCTGAGATATAGAGTGGGGCGAGGGGAACAGCTAAGGGAAGGATATTTATTAAACTGAAATATCCAGCTTAATATGGTGATTAATTACTCAGTTTTTTCCGTCTATTGATTTCTTCATCATATGGGCTAAGAGCAGGAATGGCAAGTTCATGGCACCATCCCTGCCTCTCTTCCACACACAACCCCGCCCCCACCAAAAAAAAAAATGCCTGCATGGCAGACACCACAATACTCTTTTCCATTGAACTCAGCCTCAGTCATTTTCCACAGTTCTCCAGGCAGCCACTACCAGTTGGTTCGAGTGGGGAATTGAAATTATGAGGTTGGGGATTCTTTGTGGCTTACAGTTTTGGTGTTAGTATCTTCTGATTACAAGGAACAGGGAACCTTAAGAAAAAGAGGATTTATTTTAAGGATACACATAGTTTGGAGTCAGAGAGTTGTTCAGGATCCAAGGCAAGTCAGAGACTGGATTCTCTCTCTATGGTCCACCTGTTCAATCTCTCATAACATATCTGTGTCTCTGTTTTTAATGTGCCCCCATTTCCCAACTGGCCAATCGTCTTTGTATTCCACAGTCTAAATGCTTCAGAGAGCTAATTTAACATGCTTCATTAATTACCATTGTGTCTATTACTAAGCGTAGCCTTGGTGCCAGGTTTTGTCATGGGTCATGAATAGGCAGCCCTTGGGTAGGCAGCCCATGGATACTGGTAATGTTTTCTTTATCTTAGTGGTAGTTATCCAGGTGTGTTCACTTCATGAAAATTCAAAATTCAACACGTGCTTATTATGTGCAAGTTTCTTTGTTATATTTTAATAAGTTTATTTTTCTAAAAATAGTTGTGGCAAACTGATCTCATTTTCTTTTTTGAAGGCTTTATCAAACTAGTACATCAGGAGAATGTCATAGACATATATGTTCATCTTAAAGAAGACATCTTTTAAAATTTCCTAAGACCGTTACGTGCAGTTCAGAGAGATGTGGGCTGGATAGTAGAAGAGTTATGTGAATTCTTAACTAGTGGAACAACTTACCCAAAAATTGACAATCAAGATCAACCTGAAGATAGGTTTCTGTCATAATGTGTGAGGGTTCTGTTTAGTATAGAGAAGAAATACAGGCCAAGCATGTGGGATCAAGGGCTGGGCTCTTCTGCTTAATAGCTGTTTGACCTTAGGGAACGTTTCCTTCTGTGCCTCAGTCTTTCTATCTATAAAATGGGAGTGATAGCGTCTACATCTTAAGATGGTTTAGAGTACTGAGTGAACATAAATAGTGTTCAGAAAAGTAGGCCACTAATATGCAGGTAGAATTTGTAGAGTGGCAGAGTACTTTATAATTAAATCACCAAGTTAAAGAGCAAGACAAGTCCCTGTTAGAAGAAATGTCCCCAAAGTGGCCAGATGAACATCTGTCAGGGATGCTGTAAAGAGGTCCCTTACTTTAATGAGAAGGTTGGATTAGATGATCTCTCAAGGTCTAGGATTCTTTGTCAGTCTAATTGTGCCCTAAATACTTGAAGTTATAATTCTGCTTATGGAGTAATTCTATAGAATTACTTGCCAAGAGGAGACAGGGTCACCCATAACAAAATGGGCATGCTTTGGAAACATCTGAGAACTCGGAAAGCCAGTAGCTGATCTTTCCAATGTTGGGTGAAAACATGAGAAAGATACATAGCCACAACCTAGAGAAAAACACCGACCTGTAAAACTGAAGAAAGAAGAAAGAAACAGAGATTTGGCTGCTTTGTTTGTTCTTTAAAACAAACACCTGCCTTTACACATCATCTGAAATATACATTAGGCCCAATAGGAATATACACCTTCAGTAATCTGCCAACAATATCAAGGTAACTTCCTTGCTTTGTTTGCAAGAAATTGTTTGATAATTTTTTAAAAATCTGATTTTATTATACTACAAAGCCATCAGTACTTTTTTTTGCAGCGTGTAGAGCCCTCAGATTAAAGCCAAAGGCAATCAAACCAAATGAACAAAACTTAATGACTTGAGGAGTGGCCAAGATGGTGGAGCAGGAAGACCCTGAGCTCACCTCCTCCCAGAGGCACACCAAAATTGCAACTATTTATAGACAAAGTATCCATGAGAGCAAACTGAAGACTAGCAAAAAAAGTCTTCTAAGAGCTGACAGTTACAAAGAAGGAACCACAATGAGAAGGAGAGAAGGGACAGAGATGCAATTAGTCAAGACTCGTGCCCCCCAGGTAGGTGACACATGAATGGGAGGATAATTACAATTGCAGAAGTTCTCCCGCAAAAGTGAGGGGTCCAAACCCCACACTGGGCTTCCCATCCCAGGGATCCTGCACTGGGGAGACAAGCCCCTGGAACATTTGGCTTTGAAGGCCAGTGTAGAGAGACCCAGAGGTCTGTGGGAAATAGGGACCCCACTCTTAAACGGCACACACAAAATCTCCCACCTCCAAGACCCAGGGAAGAAGCAGTAATTTGAAAGGAGGCTGGATCATACCCCCTTGCTGATCTTGGAGAGCCTCCTGAAGAGGCAGGAGACAACTGAAATTCACCCTGGGGACATAGATGCCAGCAGCCGCCATTTTGGGGAGTTCAACCCACCATGAGGACACTGGCACTGGTAAGCACCACTTTGGAATCCTCCCTGTAGCTTATTAGTGCTGGAACCTACCTGCCCACCAGCCAGTCAGCACCCTCCTAGGATGCCCCAGGCCAGGTGCCCCAGATGGGCAGGGACACGACCTCACCCACCAGCAGAAAGGACCCCCTGAGGCCCAAGCCCTGCCACAGGACACACCCTCACCTACCAGATGGCCCAAGACCCAGCCCCACCCAACTAGTGGGCCTACACCAGCTCTGGAACCTCCCGCCCCTCAGTCAGAGACCCCAGGACCCAGCTCCACCAGTGGGCTGACACTAGCCTTGGGAAAAGGCCTCACCCACCAGTGGGGGGACACCAGCCCCATGAACACCAAGACCCTGCAGCCAGCTGTGTCAGGACCTGGTGCATTCACCAGCAAGCTAACACCAACTCCAGGAGCACCAGGGCCCTGGCCCTGCCCACCTGCGGGCCAGCACCAAATCTGCAACCCCTGGCCCCCACAGTCAGAGACCCCAGGACCCATCTCCACCCATTAGTGGGCTAGCAGTAGCCCCAGGACCTGGCCTTGCCCACTAGTAGATCAGCATCAGCCCTGGGACCCTCTGGGCCCAAACCCCATCCACCAGTGGGCTGACCAAACCCCAGGACCACACAGACCCACTGCCAGCCATGTCAAGACCACACCAACCCATTAGCAGGCCAGTGCCACTCCAGGATGCCCTGGATCATGGCCCTGCCCAATGGGAGGCCAAAAGCAGCTCCAGGACACTTTGGGCCCCTCAGCCATCCATGTTAGGATCCAGCCCCACCTAACAGTGAGCCATCACCTGCTCTGGGTCTCCTGGGACCCTCAGCCAGCCATATCAAGAAGCAGCCCCACCCACCAGCATCCCACACCAGCCCCAGGACACTCCTGGGCCATGGCCCCGCCCATCAGTAGGCCAACACTAGCTCTGGGACCCCCAGCCCAGCATTCAGCCACGCTGGGACCGAGCTCCACCCACCAATGGGCTAGCCCTATCACTGGGACCCCCAGGCGGGATCTGTAGACAGTTGCCTCATGACCTGGGCCTGCCCACTGGTGAGCTGGCACCAGGACCAGGACACCCTGGCTGTGCAGTCAGCCATGCCAAGACCCAGCCTGAACAAAACAGAGCCTTACAACCAACTGGAATGACGACCAGCAACACCTACCAGCATGCCCACAGTAGCCAGCCGACCACAACAGAAGGTCCCAAGCAGCCCACATAAGAGGGTACCCTTAAAGCAAGTAGCTCTGGTAACCACAGGAGAGTGTGCTGCCAGGACCCATAGGACGTGTCCTGCATAAGGCCACTTCTCCAAGACTGGGAAACATAACCAACCAACTAAATACATAGAAATAAAAACAGGAAATTAGATAAAGTGAGGCAACAGAGAAATATATTCCAAATAAAGGAAAAGAAAAAAAACCTCCAAAGAAGAACTAAGTGAAGTGCGATAAGCAAATCTACTTGATAGAGAGTTCAAGGCAATGATCATAAAGATGCTCAAAGAAGAGCCTTCTTTTGTCTCTCTCATCCTGTAAGACCCTTGAAACATCCTGCAGGTGGCTCCTATCTTGTGGGAATATTATTCACAGAAAATCATATCACCTTGTAAGGCCTTCCTCCGGTCTCAGGGAAGGTATAAAGGAAAGTAGGAGGGGCCGGACGGAGAGGTCAATGGTTGCCTGGAGAGGTGGCTATTGACAGAACCACAGGTGGGGAGGAAGCTGTGCTAATTAACTGGATCTGGCTCTACAGCTTCCTTGGTCTCCTAAGCCCAGGATGATATCTGCCTCCCTCAGTGTGCTCTGGCTAAGCTTAGAAATGCTTCCTTAGGAGGAGACTGAATAAATTTGAGTTTTGAAGTCAGAGGCCCCAGATATGAATACCAGTTAAGCCACTTCCTGGCTGGGTGATTCTACCAAGTTAACTTATCCTCTCTGAGTTTCAGTTTTCTCATCTGAAAATGTGCATAAAATCAGAGCCTCTCTCTGTGGATTTTTGGTGAGGATTAAATGAAAACGTTCTCAGAACTGTGAAAATATAAAATGAGTACTAAATAAATATCGTTAGTTGCTGTGGGGGAAAAAAGATGCTCAAAGAACTCGGGAGAAGAATGAATGAAAAGAGTGAGAAGTTAGAAGTTTTTAACAAAGAGTTAGAAAATATAAAGAAGAACCAAACAGAGGTGAATAATTCAATAACTGAAATTACAAATATACTGGAAGGAATCAACAGTAGATTAGATAATATAGAGGAACAGATCAGTGATTTGGAAGACAGGGTAATTACTGTCTGAAATTATTGAAACTGAACTGAAAAAATAATAAAAAGAAATGAGGACAGTTTAAGAAACCTCTGGGACAACATCAAGCATACTAACATTCACATAATAGGGGTTCCAGAAGGAGAAGAGAGAGAGAAGGGGGCAGAGAAATATTTGAAGACATAATAGCTGAAAACGTCCCTTCCTGAGAAAGGGAAATAGACATCCAGATCCAGGAAGCACAGTGAATCTCAACATGATCGACTGAAAGAGAACCACACCAAGACACATTGCAATTAAAATGGTGAAAATTAAAGATAAATAGAAAATATTAAAAGCAGCAAGGGAAAAGCAGCAAGTTACATACAAAGGAACTCCCGTAAGGCTATCAGCTGGCTTTTCAGCAGAAATTCTGCAGGCCAGAAGGGAGTGACACAATATATTTAAAATGATGAAAAGGAAAAACCTACAACCAAGAATACTCAACCCAGCAAGACTCTCATTCAGATTTGATGGAGAGATCAAAAGTTTTACAGACAAGCAAAAGTTAAGAGAGTTCAGCATCACCAAACCAGTGTTACAAGAAATGTTAAAGGGACTTCTCTGAGCAAAAAAAGAGAAGGCCACAACTAGGAACATGAAAATTACAAAATGAAAAGCTCATCAGTAAAGGCAAATAACTACTTTAAATGTAAATGGACTAAATGCTCCAATCAAAGACATAGAATGGCTACAAAAACAAGACCCACATATATGCTGCCTACAAAAGACTCAGTTAAGATCTAAAGACACACAGAGACTGAAAGTGAGGGGATGGAAAAAGGTATTTTATACAAATAGAAACAAAAAGAAAGCCAAGGTAGCAATATTTATATCAGACAAAATAGATCTTAAAACAAATATCGTAACAAGAGACAAAGAAGGACATTACATAATGATGAAGAGACCAATCCAATGAGAAGATATAACAATTGTAAATATATATGGACTCAGCATAGGAGCATTTATTTATTTATTTATTTATTATTTTATTTATTTTTGGCTGTGTTGGGTCTTTACTGCTGCACACGGGCTTTCTCTAGTTGCAGTGAGTGGGGGCTACTCTTCATTGCTGTGCACAGGCTTCTCATTGCAGTGGCTTCTCTTGTTGCAGAGCATAGGCTCTAGGCACGTGGGCTTCAGTTGTTGTGGCGCGTGGGCTCAGTAGTTGTGCCTCGCAGGCTCTAGAGCACAGGCTCAGGAGTTGTGGCACATGGACTTAGTTGCTCCGTGGCATGTGGGATCTTCCCAGACCAGGGCTCGAACCCATGTCCCCTGCACTGGCAGGCAGATTCTTAACCACTGTGCCACCAGGGAAGTCCCAGCACAAGAGCATTTAAATACAAAGAACAAATATTAATAGACATAAAGGGAGAAATTGACAGTAAAACAATAATAGGGGACTTTAACAACCCACAGATAGCAATGGACAGCTCTTCCAGGGAGAAAATCAATAAGGAAACACTGGCCTTAAACAACACATTAGACTAGATGGACTTAATAGATATATATAGAACATTTCATCCAAAAGCTGCAGAATACATATTCTTTTCAAGTGCACATGGAATGTTCTCCAGGGTAGATCATATGCTAGGCCACAAAACGAGTCTCAGTGAATTTAAGAAGATGGAAGGTATATCAAGCCTCTTTCTGATCACAAACCTATGAGGCTAGAAATCAACTGTAAGAAAAAAACTACAAAAAACACAAACAAGTGGAGGCTAAACAGTATACTACTAAACAATGAATGTGTCACTGAAGAAATCGAAGAAATTTTTAAAAAAATCTGGAGAAAAATGAAAATGAAAATACAATGACCCAAAATCTATGAGATGCAGCAAAAGCAGTTCTAAGAGGGAAGGTTATGCTGATAAAAGCTTACCTCAGGAAACAAGAAAAATCTCAAATAAACAACCTAAACTTAGACCTAAATGAGCTAGAAGATCAAACAACACCCAAAGTTAGTAGAAGGAAAGAGATCATAAGGATTTAAGCAGAAATAAATGAAATACAGACTAAAAAACAATAGAAAATATTAATAAAAACTAAGAGCTGGTTCTTTGAAAAGATAAACAAAATCAATAAGCTGTTAGCTGTTTCATCAAGAAAAAGAAAAAAGAACCCAAGTCAATAGAATCAGAAATGAAAACAGAGAACTTACAATCAACACCATAGAAATACAAAGGATCATAAGAGATTACTATGAACAATTATATGCCAATAAAATGGACAACATAGAAGTGTACAGTCTCCCAAGATTGAATCGGGAAGAAATAGAAAATATGAACAGACTAATTACCAGTAATGAAATTGAATCAGCAATTTTAAAAAATTCCAACAAACAAAAGTCCAGGGCCAGATGTTTTCACAGCTGAATTCTACCAAACATTTAGAGAAGAGTTAACATCTGTCCTCCCAAGTTATTTCAAAAAATTGAAGAGAAAGCAACACTCCTGAACTCATTCTGTGAGGCCAGCATCACCCTGATACCAATACCAGACAAAGATATCACAAAAAAGAAAATTACAGGCCAATATCACTGATAAACATAGATGCAAAAATCCTCAACAAAATATTAGCAAGCTAAATATTAGCAAACCAAACCAAATTCAACAATACATTAAAAGGATTATACACCATGATCAAGTGGGATTTATCCCAGGATGGTTCAAGACCTGCAAATCAATCAATATGATACACTACATTAACAAAGTGAAGAATAAAAATCATATGATCATCTCAATAGATGCAGAAAAAGCTTTTGACAAAATTCAACATCCATTTATGATAAAAACTCTTCAGAAAGTGGGTATAGAGGGACTCTACCTCAATATAATAAAGGCCATATATGACAAACCCACAGCTAACATCATACACATGGTGAAAAGCTGAAAGCATTTCCTCTAAGATCGGGAACAAGAGAAGGATGCCCATTCTCACCACTTTTATTTAACATAGTATTGGAAGTTCTAGACACATAAATCAGAGAGGAAAAAGAAATAAAAGGAAGCCAAATTGGAAAGGAAGAAGTAAAACTGTCACTATTTTCAGATGACATGGTACTATACATAGAAAATCCTAAAGGCACCACCAGAAAACTACTAAAGCTCATCAATGAATTTGGTAAAGTTTCAGGATACAAAATTAATATACAGAAATCTGTTGCAATTCTATATGTGAACAGCAAACTATCAGAAAGAGAAATTAAGGAAAACAATCCCATTTACCATCACATCAAAAAGAATAAAATACCTAGGAATAAACCTATCTAAGTAGGTAAAAGACCTGTACTTGATAAGACACTGATGAAAGACATTGAAGACGACACAGATGGAAAGACACACTGTGTTCATGGATTTGATTTGATTTTTTTTTTTTTTTGGCTGAGCCACATGGCATGCAGGATCTTAGTTCCCCGACCAGGAATCGAACCCGTGCCCCATGCAGTGGAAGCACAGAGTCCTAACCACTGGACTGCCAGGGAATTCCCTGGAAGAATACTGTTAAAAGGACCATACTACCCAAGGCAATATACAAATTCAATGCAATCCCTATCAAAATACCAATGGTATTTTTCACACAACTAGAACAAAAACTTTTAAAATTTATATGGAAACACAAAAATACAAACACAAAATAGCCAAAATAATCTTGAGAAAGAACAAAGCTAGAGGAATCATGCTCCCTGACTTCAGACTATACTACAAAGCTACAGTAATCAAGACAGTATGGTACTGGCATAAAAAAACCAGACATATAGATCAATGGAACCGAAAAGAGAGCCCAAAAATGAACCCACTCTTTTTTTTTTTTAAACATTTTTAAAAAATAAATAAATTTATTTATTTATGGCTGTGTTGGGTCTTCGCTGCTGTGCGTGGGCTCTCTCTAGTTGCAGTGGGCGGGGGCTACTCTTCATTGCGGTGTGCAGGCTTCTCATTGCGGTGGCTTCTTTTGTTGCAGAGCATGGGCTCTAGGTGCACGGGCTTCAGTAGTTGTGGCACGCAGGCTCAGTAGTTGTGGCACACAGCCTTAGTTGCTCCACGGCACGTGGGATCTTCCCGGACCAGGGCTCGAACACATGTCCCCTGCATTGGCAGGCAGATTCTTTTTTTTTTTTTGGGCGGGGGTATGTGGGCCTCTCACTGTTGTGGCCTCTCCCGTTGTGGAGCACAGGCTCAGTGGCCATGGCTCATGGACCCAGCCGCTCCGCGGCATGTGGGATCTTCCCGGATCGGGGCACAAACCCGTGTCCCCTGCATCGGCAGGCGGATTCTCAACCACTGCGCCACCAGGGAAGTCCTCAAGATTTTTTTGATGTGTACCATTTTTAAAGTCTTTATTGAATTTGTTACAACATTGCTTCTGTTTTATGTTTTGGTTTTTTGGCTGCTAGGCATGTGGGATTTTAGCTCCCCGACCAGGATCAAACCCACATTCCCTGCACTGGAAGACAAAGACTTAACCACTGGACTGCCAGGGAAGTCCATGAACCCACTCTTATATGGGCAATTAGTCTGTGACAAAGGAGACAAGAATATACAATGGAGAAAAACAATCTCTTCAATAAATGGTGTTGGGAAAATTGGGCAACTACATGCAGAAGAATCAAATGGGACTACTTTCTCATACCATATAAAAAATAAACTCCAAATGGATTAAAGACTTAAATGTAAGACCTGAAACCATAAACTCCTGAAAGAAAAATAGGTATAGATCAATGGAACCGAAAAGAGAGCCCAAAAATGAACCCACTCTTTTTTTTTTTTAAACATTTTTAAAAAATAAATAAATTTATTTATTTATGGCTGTGTTGGGTCTTCGCTGCTGTGCGTGGGCTCTCTCTAGTTGCAGTGGGCGGGGGCTACTCTTCATTGCGGTGTGCAGGCTTCTCATTGCGGTGGCTTCTTTTGTTGCAGAGCATGGGCTCTAGGTGCACGGGCTTCAGTAGTTGTGGCACGCAGGCTCAGTAGTTGTGGCACACAGCCTTAGTTGCTCCACGGCACGTGGGATCTTCCCGGACCAGGGCTCGAACACATGTCCCCTGCATTGGCAGGCAGATTCTTTTTTTTTTTTTGGGCGGGGGTATGTGGGCCTCTCACTGTTGTGGCCTCTCCCGTTGTGGAGCACAGGCTCAGTGGCCATGGCTCATGGACCCAGCCGCTCCGCGGCATGTGGGATCTTCCCGGATCGGGGCACAAACCCGTGTCCCCTGCATCGGCAGGCGGATTCTCAACCACTGCGCCACCAGGGAAGTCCTCAAGATTTTTTTGATGTGTACCATTTTTAAAGTCTTTATTGAATTTGTTACAACATTGCTTCTGTTTTATGTTTTGGTTTTTTGGCTGCTAGGCATGTGGGATTTTAGCTCCCCGACCAGGATCAAACCCACATTCCCTGCACTGGAAGACAAAGACTTAACCACTGGACTGCCAGGGAAGTCCATGAACCCACTCTTATATGGGCAATTAGTCTGTGACAAAGGAGACAAGAATATACAATGGAGAAAAACAATCTCTTCAATAAATGGTGTTGGGAAAATTGGGCAACTACATGCAGAAGAACCAAATGGGACTACTTTCTCATACCATATAAAAAATAAACTCCAAATGGATTAAAGACTTAAATGTAAGACCTGAAACCATAAACTCCTGAAAGAAAAATAGGCAGTACTCTCTTTGACATTGGTCTTAGCAATACGTTTTTGTTTTTCATATATCTCCAGTCAAGGGCAACAAAAGCAAAAATTAAAAAATGGAACTACATCAAACTATAAAGTTTTGCACAGTGAAGGAAAGTATCAGCAAAATTAAAAGGCCATCTACTGAATGGGAGAACCTATTTGCAAATGATATATTCAATAAGGGATTAATATCCAAAATACATAAAGAACTCATACAACTCAACATCGAAGAACAAACAACCTAATTTTAAAATGGCCAGAGATCCTGGATGGACATTTTTCCAAAGAAAACATACAGATGGCCAACAGGCATGTGAAAAGGATGCTGAACATCACTTTTCATCAGGGAAATGCAAATCAAGACCACAATGAGATATCACCTCACATCTGTCAGAATGGTTATTATAGAAAAGATAACAAATAACAACTCTTGGCCAGGATGTGGAGAAAAGGGAACCCTCATGCACTTTTGGTGGGAATGTAAATTGGGGCAGCCACTATGGAAAACAGTAAGGAGGTTCCTCAAAAAATTAGAAATAGAGCTACCATATGATCCAGAAATTCTACTTCTGTATATTTATCTGAAGAAAATGAAAACACTAATTAGAAAAGCTATATGCACCCCTATATTCATTCATTGCAGCATTATTTACAATAGCCAAGATATGGAAACAACCTAAGTGCCCATCAAAAGATGAATGATTGAGATGTGATACACACACACACACACACACACACACACACACACACACAGGACTATTACTCAGCCACAAAAAAAAGAATAACATTTTACCATTTGTGACAACATGAATGGATCAGAGGGTGTTATGCTAAGTGATATAAGTCAGAAAGAGAAAGACAAATATTGCATAATTTCACTTATTGTGGAATCTAAAAAACAAATGAAAGTGAGCCCATGCGCTCTGGAGCCCATGTACCACAACTAGAGAGAAGCCTGGGTCGCAATGAAGAGCCCACCTGCCACAACTAAAATAAAAATAAATAACAAATAAATAAATAATAAAAATAAATATTTTTAAAAATTTAAATAAAAAATAAAAAACATTTTTCCATTTTGAAACAGCAGACTGAACATCTTTTCACACCCCAAAATCTCACTGAAAAGGCAGAAGAAGAAATAGAAAAATACAATAGAAGATTATCCAGGAATCTAAATACCAAAAACATCCAAATAAAGGAATTTCTCTAAAAGGTTTTGTTTTAAGATCATCTGTTTCTGGGAATTCCCTGGTGGTCCAATGGTTAGGACTCTGCGCTTTCACTGCTGGGGCCGGGTTTCCATCCCTGGTTGGGGAGCTAAGATCCCGCAAGCCCTGAGGCATGGCCAAAAAATAATCATCTGTTCCTAAATCATGCCTTTGTGGCTATTGAGGATCCGTTTGCCATGCTGCGTTATCACTGGTGTTCTTAGCTCCACCAGGCAGGCAAGAGGGGTTGCTCATATGGGGCAGTCCCATCTTCCTCACATGGGGAGAAGGACTCAGGCACAAGGGGAGATGTCACCTGGGGGTATCACAGCACAAGTTATGGCAGATCCCAGTTTATACGTTTTGAAGGATAACAATTGTATAAAGTACTGAACTGCAATTGTGCAAATATATGTTGGTTGTTAAATTCTTTTCAAAGACATGTCTCCCTTTTGGTGTTAAGTTAGTTGAACTACAGAAATAGTCTTAATCCACTTTCTAGATTTGGTTTTCTGCATAAGTGATCATCTGCTAGAAATCCGTGACACAGTTGGAAGACTAGGAGAAATACTCCCAATAGACAAAACAGTGAGGAATTCCTGGAGGATGAGATAAGAACAGATAAATGGGCAACCCCAATAAAAATGAGGACAAAT
>NC_041222.1:28517753-28524810 GCF_002837175.3 Physeter macrocephalus
TGTGGAGAAAAGGGAACCCTCATGCACTTTTGGTGGGAATGTAAATTGGGGCAGCCACTATGGAAAACAGTAAGGAGGTTCCTCAAAAAATTAGAAATAGAGCTACCATATGATCCAGAAATTCTACTTCTGTATATTTATCTGAAGAAAATGAAAACACTAATTAGAAAAGCTATATGCACCCCTATATTCATTCATTGCAGCATTATTTACAATAGCCAAGATATGGAAACAACCTAAGTGCCCATCAAAAGATGAATGATTGAGATGTGACACACACACACACACACACACACACACACACACACACAGGACTATTACTCAGCCACAAAAAAAAGAATAACATTTTACCATTTGTGACAACATGAATGGATCAGAGGGTGTTATGCTAAGTGATATAAGTCAGAAAGAGAAAGACAAATATTGCATAATTTCACTTATTGTGGAATCTAAAAAACAAATGAAAGTGAGCCCATGCGCTCTGGAGCCCATGTACCACAACTAGAGAGAAGCCTGGGTCGCAATGAAGAGCCCACCTGCCACAACTAAAATAAAAATAAATAACAAATAAATAAATAATAAAAATAAATATTTTAAAAAATTTAAATAAAAAATAAAAAACATTTTTCCATTTTGAAACAGCAGACTGAACATCTTTTCACACCCCAAAATCTCACTGAAAAGGCAGAAGAAGAAATAGAAAAATACAATAGAAGATTATCCAGGAATCTAAATACCAAAAACATCCAAATAAAGGAATTTCTCTAAAAAAAACCAAGAAAAACAAAAAACAAATGAACAAACATAACAAAACAGAAACAGAGTCATAGATACAGAGAACAAACAGGTGTTGCCAGAGCGAAGGGGGCTAGGGGGAGGAGAGAAATAAGTGAGGGAAGATTAAGAGGTACAAACTTTCAGTTACAAAATAAATGAGTCATAGGTATGAAATATACAGCATGAGGAATATGGTCAATAATTAGGTAATATCTTTGTATGGTGACAGATGACAACTAGACTTATCATGGTGATCGTTTTGAAACGTATAGCAATATTGAATCACTATGTTGTATACCAGGAACTAACATAGTGTTATAATTCAATTATCCTTCAAAAACAAACCAACCAACAAACAAACTCATAGAAAAAGAGATCAAATTTATGACTACCAGTGGTGAGGGGAGGGGAAATTAAATGAAGACAGTCAAAAGGTACAAACTTCTAGTTACAGGATAAATAAGTACTAGAGATGTAACGTACAACATGATAAATATAATTAACACTGTTGTATGTTATAAATGAAAGTTGTTAGACGAGTAAGTCCTAAGAGTTCTCATCACAAGGAAAAGTGTATTTTTTCTGTTTCTTTGGTTTTGCATCTATATGAGATGATGGATGTTCATTAAACCTATTGTGGTCATCATTTCATAATGTATGTAAATCAAATCATTGTGTTGTACACCTTAAACTTATACAGTGCTGTATGTCAATTATAACTCAGTAAAACTGGGAAAAAGTCAGCAAATTATTATTATTTTGTTTGTTTGTTTGTTTGTTTGCGGTACGCGGGCCTCTCACTGTTGTGGCCTCTCCCGTTGACGAGCACAGGCTCCGGATGCGCAGGCTCAGTGACCATGCCTCACGGGCCCAGCCGCTCTGCGGCATGTGGGATCTTCCTGGACCGGGGCACGAAACCACGTCCCCTGCATCGATCGGCAGGCGGACTCTCCACCACTGTGCCATCAGGGAAGCCCAGCAAATTATTAGTTAAAGTAAAAAAATTAAAACTTAATGGCTTGAGATTTTTGATATGTATTCATACTGTTAAACAGCAAAGTAACAGAGATCCAGAAATGTAATATTTACCCATAGAAAAGTGATCTTAAAAAGTCAGGAGAAAATGCCCCCTACAGCTCCTTGCTGCAACTTCATCTCAAGAGAACATAGGAGAAAATCCTAAAAAGGGGTCACTTTATTTAGGGTTAAATGATTCTATGAACACAGAACCATTCAACTGTATATGGAAATATAAAATTCTCAATATTGGTCAAACAAACACAAAATCTCCAAGTGGCTTAATAAGTGTACAAATTCTCAAAATTGTATTTCCTATTATTACAAGTATTTATATTTCTAGTTACATTTTTCCTAGCTATAATCTTAAGCATTAAGTATTTTAGAAACATATTGTACTTACAATATACATACAAAAAAGTGCACATATCTTAGGTGGACAATATGAATTTTTACAAACTACACATACCCATGTAATAAGCCCCTAGATAAAAACTGAACATTAACACTGTTTTGAAATTTTTTATTCACTTTCAAGAGGAAAAAATTAATGTTCTATTCTGTATATTTGGTGGTATGGCATGTAACTTTAAAAGCAACATTCCCATCTTGAACATCTTCTGGGACTTCCTTTTTTTTTTTTTTCACTTTTATTTATTTATTTATTTGGCTGCATTGGGTCTTAGTTGCGGCACAGGGGATCTTTGATGAGGCATGCGGGATCTTTCGTTTTGGTGCACAGGCTTCTCTCTAGTTGTGGCTTGTGGGCTCCAGAGCACACGGGCTAGGTAGCAGCAGGATTTGTGCTCTCTAGATGTGGTGCACGGGCTCTAGAGTACGCAGGCTTAGTTGCCCCACAGCATGTGGGATCTTAGTTCCCGGATCAGGGATCGAACCCACAGCCTCTGCATTGTAAGGCGGATTCTTAACAACTGGACCACCAGGGAAGTCCCCCTTCTGGGACTTTCAATATCACTTGTGGTAGACAAAATAATAGCTTCCTAAAGATATCTGTGTCCTAATCCCCAGAACCTGTGAATATGTTTCCTTACATACCAAAAGAGTCTTTGCATGTGTGATTGAATTAGGGATTCTGAGATGGGAAGATTATCCTGAACTATCTGAGTGGATCCAATGTAATAAATTATAAGGGTCTTTTTAAGTAAAAGAGGCAGGCAGGAGAGTCAGAGAAGGAGACGTGACAAGGGAAGCAGATGCCAGAAAGAGCATAAGCCAAGGAATGTGGGTAGCCTCTAGAAACTGGAAAAGGCAAGGAAGCAGATTCTCCCCTGCAGCCTAAGGAAGACAAAACTACTGATACCTTTGTTTTTTTTAATTGAGATATAATTGACATATAACATTATATTAGGTTCAGGTGTACAACACAAGGGTTTGACATATGTATATCTTATGAAATGATGACAATAAATCTAGTTAACATTGATCACCACACAGTTATAAAATTTTTTTCTTGTGATGATACCTACACTGCTTCTTTGATTTTAGCCCCTCAAAACCCATTTCAGACTCCTAACCTCCAGAACTGGAAGATAATACAATTGTATTTTTAAGCCACTAAGTTTTATGTAATTTGTTACAGCAGCAGTAGGAAACTAATACACCGTCTGGAGTCTGGTGAATCTGTGTCCAGAATCATATATCTTATTGCCTATCTAATAGCTTCATGTGGCTATCTCATAGGCATCTCAAACCTAACATTACAAATTAAACCTTTATTTTTAACTCCCCAAACCTGATCACTCCTTCAGCTTTTCTCATCTTGGTAAATGGCACCAATCACCCAAGTACTAATGCCAGACATCTGGAAGTCAACCTTGTTTCCTTCGTTTTCTGTCATCCTCTCATACCCAATCCATAATGAAGTTGCATCAATTCTACTTCCAAACTAAATATCATATCGATCCACTTCAGATGAGTTTCACTGCCACCATTTTTTTTACAATTACTTTTATTTTATTCTCTTTAATATGGAATGTGTGCATATACTACAAAATACAAAAGATATAAGTAGGAATTCAGTGAAGTCTATCTCCTCCCAGCCCTTCCAGATGCAATCAGTGGTACCAGGTTGTTTGTATGTGTATGTGTGTGTGTCTGTGTGTGTATCTTTCAGAGGCTTTTTTTTTTTTTTCCACTGCTACCATTCTTGACTCTCACCCAATCCCTTCTCCACAGAACAGCCAAAGTGATATTTTAAAAAAGAAATTTCCTGGCACTTCCTTGCACGAAACCCCTTAATGTCTGTCCTTTTGTGGCGGATATGACCTTTTGGTGGCTCCAAGCTAGCTGCAGGGGAACTAACAGTTCACAAGTATTCTGCAAATTAGAGCATCATTAACTGAAATACATCAAGTGCAAAAGTTTGATTGAACTTGAAATTCACTTTATAGCAAGAACCCTCAATGAATTGTTAGGCTGTTTAAATAGTTTCGCCTGCGATAAATTCTTTAATGGTTGTGAAAAAAATATTTTAATGTTTTGTATTACCAACTCAAAGCTTCTTGTCAATGGTGACTAGGAATTCGAAACGCTCATTAGAAAGTCTTCATCAGGAGCTGTGTGAGGCCTTTCCCACCAGTTTCTCTGCCACCTCTGTGCTCCTCCCTGGAGCAGGAAGGCCTGGGGGTTCCCTGCAGGGGAGGCCGAGGCTGAGCTCATTATAAGGATCAGCTGGTCTCTGCCTTGCCTGAGTCATCATCAGCACTCCACTGAGCCCTCTAGCAGACACGGTTCTGGAGTGGCACAGCTTCACTCAGGAGAGGGCTCTGGGTCGACCCCAGACGACAGTATTGTTTTGGTCATGCCTATGAAATGACTGCATGACTGGAAGGCGTAAGAAATTGCATCTCGGGTCCAAGGCCAAAACGACTGCCTCGTGCTGTGCTCGGCTTCCGAACTTTCGCGCGGCAGGCAGACGAGCCCCTCCGGGGCGGAACACTGGCCGGCCGCCCGGGGCTGTGCCACGACCACGGAAGGCGCCACCCCGCCCCGGCCTCCTCGCACAGCCAATCGCAGAATTCCTCCCCGCTCACGTAAGGCGCGTTGGCAGATTCGGGTGGGAACGCTGGGCGCGCGGGGTGTGCGGGGTGGGGGTCGAGGCGCGTCATCGCCCGCGAGGCCGAGTGGCGGAAGCCAAGGGGG
Organism: Physeter macrocephalus; assembly: GCF_002837175.3. NCBI lineage: Eukaryota > Metazoa > Chordata > Mammalia > Artiodactyla > Physeteridae > Physeter > Physeter macrocephalus. Next base: position 28,522,710 of record NC_041222.1, read on the forward strand.
CGGTCTCACGCCGGCCTGCTTTCCGGCGCGGCGTTCAGCTCTCGTCCGCGAGGCCCGGCGGCGGCAGCGGCGACGCGGGAGGAACGGCGGACCGGCGCCTGGTGAGACCCGCGCGCCCGCCGGGGACTCGGGGGAGGCGGGGTCGGGGAGCGCAGCCTCCGGGCCCGCACCCCGAGGCCTCAGCTCCCCGGCCAGAGGCTCCGCACTCGGCCGGAGCCTCGCTCTGTCTCCCGCGGGCCTGCACGCCAGGGCCGCTCTTTAGCTCCGCTGTGGGCTCAGCCTTTGGTCCGTGGAGCAGACCGGTTGAGTGCGGACCCCGGACGAATAACCGGGAGTGGGGTGCGGGGTGTTAGAGGGAGGCCAGCTGCACTCCATCCCACCGGCTGTCGTGAAAGATAGCGAGCATCCTGTCACGGAGGTGTGCAGGAGAGGGCGGAGAGCTCCGTGAAGGACAAGTGGCCCCGGGATGTAAAGGGTTGGACTGAAAGATCATCTTGAGGGTCTGCGCCCAATCCTGACTGTATTCTGAGTCTGGGCTTCCTTGGAAGCTTGATATGCGTTTATTTTCCCTCCAATCCGGAGCACACTTGTAAAAAAGCACGAAAAAGTATTTTTTTTGGAATTCTGATGGAGAAGAGGGGTGGGGTACAGCTTGGCATTTAGAGATAACTGGTTAACCCGACTATGGAAGCTCAGGAAGAAGTCACAACAGAGTATAGCTCAGGATAGAGTTCTGAATTTCAGACCCTCCTGATTCCTGTGTCATCCCGTCTGCACTGAGGGAAGAGAGTGATACATCATATGTTTCCTTCATTCCCATGGTGCCTGGCAGGACCAGGCATAAGGAAGGTTCTCACTCATGGGTGTTTATGAAATGAACACACACAGGCAAACACTGGATATGGGCACTATCTTGAATGCTGATTTGGTGTTTGGTTCTGGTAATTGTTAACTGTGATTTGGGGCAAGTAAATTGGTTTTCACTGTACCTCATTGTGCCCATTTGTGAAATGGGGCTAATAAGATAGGGCTGTGAGGATGAAGTGAGTTAATGCTTGTAAAGCTCTTAACACAGTGCTTGGCAGTTGTTTACTTTGATGGTTTCCTCTGCTCAGAGACTGCTTGAGCCAAGTGTTTGTCTTTCTCTAGTTGAGTGGGACAACAGTATTTATTTTTCTGGACAGGGTTACTCACCTTTTGTCAGTATTAATAATGGTCAGTCCTGAGTTGAGAGAATGCAGGTTTCTCAGAGATTGCCAGTGAGTTCAAGGTGAAGGTGTAATTTTCAGGTATTTTTCTGGTTTTAGTGGCTCTGGTTACTAACTGTTAGGGAATTGAGTGAAATGGATGTAAATATCCAATCCACCTGCTTTCTGAGCTTTAGGCTTTAAGGACTGTGGACAGTGCATCTTCAGTGTCCATTTAAAAGATTTCTTGTTTTTAATAAAATATTTCAAATATGCTGAAAAGGACAGAACAATAGACACTCTACCAGTCATCAAGATTGAAGACATTAACATGTTGCCATGTTAGTTTCAGACCTCTACTTATGTTTTTTTAAAAATGTTTACATAGACAACAAAAACCCTTTAGGCCCTCTTTTCCTTTCCCTTCCCTCCTCCTTCAGATGTAACTACTTTCCTGAGTTGCTGTGTAATTTTATTACAGATCAATAAACAACATACAGTTTTACATATTTTAAAAAATGGCCCTTTTTATCTAACTTTTTATCATTTTCTGTTTTCCTCTAATGTTATGTTTTTGAGGTTTATCAATATTGACACATTTAGACTTAGTCCATTTGTTTTCATAGCTGTCTAGGATTCCATTGTGTAAAGAAACTAGTTTTATCTTGTTTTACATTGCACTTTATGCAAATTAAATCCTCCTATTATAGTTTAAGTCCATTTTGTCAGATTTATTCATTCAATACTGGTCATGGAGACTTTGGTCACAGTTCTTAGTATAAAAATGGATCCTTTGGGGCTTCCCTGGTGGCGCAGTGGTTGAGAGTCCGCCTGCCGATGCAGGAGACACGGGTTCGTGCCCTGGTCCGGGAAGATCCCACATGCCGCGGAGCGGCTGGGCCCGTGAGCCATGG
>NC_041222.1:28524841-28534331 GCF_002837175.3 Physeter macrocephalus
GTGCCGCGGAGCGGCTGGGCCCGTGAGCCATGGCCGCTGAGCCTGCGCGTCCGGAGCCTGTGCTCCGCAACGGGAGAGGCCACAACCGTGAGAGGCCCCTGTACCGCAAAAAAAAAAAGGATCCTTGGGCATGATATTTTATACAGAACAAATAATAATGTATACTAGGCGGAGAAAGAAGATTTGTTAATTTTGTTCCTGGTGCTTCTGTTTGGGAAAGTGAACCAGTAAAGATCTGTTACGTGACCAGGTGTCATGTACTAGATTGTAAGTTCCTAAAAATCAGAGGTGAGGTCTTTCTCAGCTCTGTCTCTCAGTTTTTGTTTTGTTTTTGTTTTTTTTTGGCCATGCCATGTGGCATGTGGGATCTTGGTTCCCCGAGCAGGGATCAAACCCACGCCCCTTGCATTGGAAGCGTGGAGTTTTACTGGACTGCCAGGGAAGTCCCTCTCAGTTTTCTTTACAGTGCTCTGCACAGAGTCAATTCTCAATAAGTGTTTGTGACATTGGTCATTTTTACTTCCAGGGCTCTCATAACCCTACATATATTTGAAAAGCTGATGGCCAGCAATTTTCAAAATTGCACTTTTAGGCTTGATATTTCTAATGCCTTTGAACTTGCCCATTTTACCACTTAATTCAGAAACATAATTAAGAGCAGTTAAAAAACAAGGTGTGCAACAACAGTGTAGCATAAGTTACTAATTGCATAATACACTATGTATTTATAAAATATATTTGTATTTATATGTGTGAAGAAATGTGTATTTATTTGTATACGCATAGTTTATCTGCAGAAGGATTGATAAGAAACTAGTCATTCTAAGCATCCAGGGAGAAGAACTACATGTCTGGGAACACAGATGAGAAGACTTTTTGCTCTATAGCCTCTTGTGCCTTTTCAGTTTTAAACCATGTGAATGTACTACCTAATAAAAAAAAATGTTAGTTAAATAAAAAATTATTTTTAAAAAAGAATTCTCCCCTTAACAAAGGATTTTTACCATTATTTTTTCCCTAAGATTTAACTTTCTTCCTTAAAAAAGTTTTGACCTTAGTAACATTGTTTCATTTTTCATAGTTTGTGTATATGGCTACCTTACTTTCAGTTTTGGTATAATAACCTTTGAGTTACTTGGTAAATACTAAACATTTTAGAATTGCCCAATGGAGAGTTTACTGTTCTCTTAAAATAAATACAAATTTATCAACCATGAATGATTTGCTTTGCCTCACCCAGCAAATTAAATATCACCAACAATTTATTCAGCTCACATTTAATGATGAGTGGAAAAAGGTTTATGTACAAGAACACTTAGGACAACTGTTTTTGGAAAAATATTTTTGTCTCTTTGGTTAGGTAGTGCTTAGATCTCACAAATACAACTCGCTTGACAGAATGCTCAGTTCACTATCTTACAAATGCTTTCCATTGGGTGGAATTAGCTCTTACTGGAGATTATAAATTCTGAATGGGCCTAATGATGGGCAATTTGTGTGATTATAGAAGTTCTAGCCTACGAGAGATGAGATATCAACAGCAGAAGGCTACTGACGAGATTTCCACTGAGTTTCAGAGTCTACCCTGATTGAAAAGGCAGCTCCCCTTTTATTGGCATCCTTACTCAAGCTTCTCTGGATTCCTGATTGCAAATTCTAAATATTGATACACTTCCAGAGACATCAGCGTTGAGATCAGTCCGTGAAGTGAAATTTTACATTGATATAAGGAAGTTTAAAAAGCTCCTTGAAACCTAGCTCTTATCCCTTGCCCCTAGTTTTTACTTTTTAAAAGGAGGGTATAGAATTGTGGAGGGATGGGTGGGCAAAGGAGTTGAGCATTAGTATATGTGTGTATGATGGGGCCACAGTGCTCAGAGGGAGGCAGCCACGAAGAAGGGTGGAGTAAGGAGGAACTGAGGTTTATGCGAAGGCTTTCCAGAAAAGATGACACTTGGCCTGAGTTTTAAAGGATGAGGAAGAATCCAGGCAAGAGGGAAAGGAAGTTTTAGGTAGAGGAGCTTGCATCTAGAAAGGCACAGAGATTATGGAGACCCACTGGTGGAACTGCAGGCACTTTGGCATGGCTTTGGTTCAGAGTAAGGATAGTTGTAAGGGGACAAATGGTTGGAAGCATGAACTAGGTCCAGATCAGCAATTTGGAATTTATCCATAGGTGGTATATCCTGTTTAGCAATGTAATCAGATTTATAAACTTTGGAAAGATCACCCTGAAAGCTTTTGGGAGGCAGGCCAAGACTAGAGACAGGCAAACCACTTTGACAGCTGTTAGAATAGTTCTGACCTAAGATCAGGGATTGGACTAGGGGATGTTCTGGTGGGTGGGGATGGAGAGGAGATTGATTTGAAAGATATTCATTCTGGAGGTTGAATTGACAGGACTCGGGAGGTACAGGGTGAGGAGCAGAGAAGACAAGGATGTCAAGGCATTTGGATGAATGGAAGTTCATAACAGAGTTAGAGAATAAGGAAGGAGGAACAGGTTTGGAAAAGAAAGTGAGTTCAGTTTGGGACAGTGACTTTGACGTGCCTATGGGACCAGAGATAGCTGGTAGGTATTTGGAGTTGTCAAGTGTGTAGGTACTGGCTATGGATGCTAATGAGGCCTTGAAGGTAGGGGTTTTTGTTTCGTCTTACTCGTCTTTTCCTCAGCCCTAATCACAGTGCTTTGTATATACTGTGTAGTGTGAGGGTGAATAGCTCACATTCCTTATAGGATGTGATCTTGAATCTTGGGGAAGTAATTTCCTCTCTTAAGACTTGTGTTTTTCTCTTTCTGTAAGTGGCGGAGTTGAACTAGATCATTGGTTCTCAATCAAACTTTCACTCTAGTCTGGTATGTTGGGATCAATTGTGAAGAATGGCAAGTAATTTTTAGTTAATAATAGCTGATGTTTGCTTGCCTTTTAAATGAGAGTTGATTTATATTAAACTCTTTTTAAATTGCATTCCAGCATGCTTTCTTAAGTGTAAGAAAAGGGTGGAGTCATAGTTGGTCTGCTGGAATTTCATAACTTGATATACCAGTGGGTGTGTCACACAGAAGTGGGGTGGAAAAGTTAAGAATCACTATACTAAACGTTGCTTAAGGACTTAAGACTGCAAAATTTTACGTCTATATCTAGGACCTATATCATTCTGATCATTTTATTTTTTGTGTCTATAATGTCTTTTTTAAATTTATTTTTTACTGAAGTATAGTTGAACTACAATGTTGTGTTAATTACTGCTGTACAGCAAAGTGACTCATTTATACATATATATACATTCTTTTTCATATTCTTTTGCATTATGGTTTATCATAGGATATTAATTTTTATTTTTGCAACTTCAGGAACTCTATTTTAAGAACCTCTCAAAAAGAAAAAAACAAGTCATGGAGAAGAAGGAGAATAACCGAAAGCTTCGGGTTTGTGTTGCTACTTGCAACCGTGCTGATTATTCTAAACTCGCCCCAATCATGTTTGGCATTAAAATGGAACCTGAGTTCTTTGAACTTGACGTGGTGGTACTTGGCTCTCACCTGATAGATGACTATGGGTAAGATGAAAGCATTTTCTTATGATATTCTTCATTGCAACACGATGTACTGGTGAGAACTTCGGTCTTGGAGCTGTGTGGACCCGGCTTCAAATCCCAATTCTACCACTTAGTTTTTAGGTGGGCTTGGAGAAGTTGCCTAGCATCTCTGAGCCTCAGGTTCCTCAGTTATAAAATGGAGTGAAAACTTGTGTTGTAGGTTATTGTGAAGAATGGAGATAGTGACATAAAGTATCTATACAGGGATGCTGCATGTTAGATGGTTGGTAAATTATAGCTATTGTTATTATTACTTTTATTTGCTATTACATCCGGAAATGCCATTTATAAATATATGTTGTGTGACTATAATGTGATTCTATGTAATGTGTTTTGTGAGTTCTAATGCTAATCCTATATTAAAACTGCATATAAAGTAGTAGATATGGAACAAGATTTTTTAAATCTAATTGATCCACAAGATAAAGTAGAATTTTATAATACCGTTACCATTAATTCTTATTTTGGTGACATTAGGTTTGTTATCGATCACACTCTAAATATGAAAAACGAAACTTGGGAAATCTTTGAGGGAGCAGATGTATAAACCAAAGATGAACATTTTGTTATATGTAATAAAGTGGCATTTAGTGCACCCTTGTGGCATGAAAACATTAATGCAGCCTCCAAAGTATTAAATATGAAAGAAGCTTGTGTTAAGGTAAAATTGTCTTTTTAAATGTCCTTTAACAATAAGATAATAACAGCAAAACCAAATAAAAACCTGCCCCCAAAAACCAGTTTAGCAATTTGCTCTAAGAAAATACTTTTAAAGACAAGAGAAGAAACTTATGGAGAGCTCAAAAGTTCATAGATTTTTAAAATGTGAAATGAATTCTGGCTGTCTAAGAAAATCCACTTGGGTTTTCTTACATTATTGAACAGAGATAGGACAAAGTAAAGGAGAAATTTTAGCTAGAGCCTGAGGGGAAAGTCTAAGTGTGTTCTTTTACTTCTGTGAGAAAAGTTTGGCAGAAGACTAGTGGGGGAGAGGCTTTCAAGGAGATTGTGGTAGGTTTCTTATCTGCTACCACAGTAATTAAGCAGGGAAGGTAGTATTTGTCAGGTGAGACTGTTGAAATGGAAACTTGACTAGTACTTAATGGAAATGTATGTCTACAGTGCATTCTAGCACAAGAAATTGGTTGCTTCTGGGGAGAAGAACTGGATAATTGGTAAAACAGAAGTGAGAAGTAGCCTTTTCACTGTACAAGCTTTTGTATCTTGAGTTTTGTTTTATTTATTTACCTCTCTATCTATCTATCTATTTATTTATGGCTGCGTTGGGTCTTCGTTGCTGTGTGCGGGGCTTCTCTAGTTGTGGCGAGCAGGGGCTACTCTTCGTTGTGGTGTGTGGGCTTCTCTTGTTGCAGAGCATGTGGGCTCTAGGCGTACGGGCTCAGGAGTTGTGGCGCACAGGCTTAGTTGCTCCGTGGCATGTGGGATCTTCCCGGACCAGGGATCGAACCCGTGTCCCCTGCATTGGCAGGCGGATTCTTAACCGCTGCGCCACTAGGGAAGTCCTATCTATTTCTTGATTCAGTTTGGTGGGCTGTATGTTTCTAGAAAGTTGTCCATTTCTTCTAGGTTGTCAAATTTGTTGGCAAATGATTGTTCATAGTGTTCTCTTATGGTTTTTTGTATTTCTGTGGTATCATTTGAGATTTCTCCTTTTTCCTTTCTTATTTTGTTTAATTGGGTTCTCACTCTTTTCTTCTTGGTGATCCTGGCCAGAGGTTTGTCAATTTTGTTTACCCTTTCAAAGAACCAACTCTTGGTTGTATTGATTTTTTTCTATTTTTTAAATCTCTATTTTATTTATTTCCTCTCTGATCTTTATTATTTCCTTCCTTCTGCTGACTTTAGGTTTTGTTTGTTCTTCTTTTTCTAATACTTTTAGGCAGGCTCAGTGGCCATGGCTCACGGGCCCAGCCGCTCCGCGGCATATGGGATCTTCCTGGACCGGGGCACGAACCCGTGTCCCCTGCATCGGCAGGCGGATTCTCAACCACTGCGCCACCACGGAAGCCCATGTCTCAAGGTATTTTTAAATTTCTGTTTTGATTTCCTCATTGACTCATTGGTTTTTTAGTAGCATGTTGTTTAGTCTCCATGTAATTGTTTTTTTCTCATTTCTTTTCCTGTGGTTGATTTCTAGTTTCATGCCATTGTAGTCAGAGAAGATGCTTGAAATAATTTCTATACTTTTAAATTTGTTGAGGTGAGTTTTTTTTTGTTTTTTTGTTTTTTAAATTTATTTATTTATTTTGACTGTGTTGGGTCTTTCCTGCCGCACCAAGGCTTTCTCCACTTACAGTGAGCGGGGGCTACTCTTTGCTGTGGTGCACTGGCTTCTCATTGCAGTGGCTTCTCTTGTTGTGGAGCACAGGCTCTAGGTGTGTGGGCTTCAGTAGCTGTGGCATGTGGGCTCAGTAGTTGTGGCTCGTGGGCTCTATAGTGCAGGCTCAGTAGCTGTGGCACATGGGCTTAGTTGCTCCGCGGCATGTGGGAATCTTCCCGGAGTAGGGCTTGAACCTGTGTCCCTTGCATTGGCAGGCGGATTCTTAACCACTGCGCCACCAGGGAAGTCCCGAGGTGAGTTTTGTGCCCTAGTATGTGGTCAGTCCTAGAGAGTGTTCCATGTGCACTTGAAAAGAATGTGTATTCTGGGTTATTTGGATGTAAAAAATGTCCTGAAAATATCAATTAAGTCAAACTTATTCTATTGTATCATTTAGGATCTCTGTTGCCATATTGATTTTCTGTGTAGAAGATCTGTGCATTGATGTGAGTGGGGTGTTAAAGCCTCCTACTATTATTGTATTCCCATCAATTTCTTCCTTTATGTCTGTTAGTATTTGTTTTATGTATTTGGGTGCTCCTATATTAGATACATATATGTTGACAAGTGTAAAATCCTCTTCTTGTATTGATCCTTTTATCATTATATAGTGTCCTTCTTTATCTTTCTTGATGGCCTTTGTTTTAAAGTCTGTTTTGTCTGATATGAGTATTGCAACTCCTGCTTTCTTGTCATTTCTGTTTGCATGAAACATCTTTTTCCATCCTCTCACTTTCAATCTATGTGTGTCCTTTGCCCTAAGGTGGGTCTCTTGTAGGCAGTGTATTGTTGGCCCTCGTTTATAAATCCAGTCTGCCACTCTGTGTCTTTCAATTGGAGCATTCAGCCCATTGACATTTAAGGTAATTATTCATACATATGTATTTATTGCTATTTTAAACCTTGTTTTCCAGTTGATTCTCTGTTTCTTCTTTGTTCCTTTCTTTTTCTTTTAGTGGTTTGATGATTTCCTTTTCTTTTATGCTTGTGTTTTCTTCTTTTTGGTTTTTGTGAATCTGTTTTATGTTTTTGATTTGTGGATGCCCTGTTTTTCAAGTATGTTAACCCCTTCCTATATTTGCTTGCTTTAGACTGATAGTCATATAGGCGCAAACACATTCTAAAAACAAACAAACAAACAAACATTTTCTTACTCTCCTTCCCCACATTTTGTGATTTTGATTTCATTTTTTACAACTTCATGTTTATCCTTTGCCGTTCCTTGTGTTTATCGTCACTTTCACAAATAGGCTTTTTTAAAAAAAAATCTGTATATTGGCTTAAGTGATTTACTTTCCTACTGTGATTTCCTCCTTCCTATATCTTCTTGCTTCTTTTCTATTTAGAGAAGACCTTTCAATATTCCTTTTAGGATAGGTTTAGTATTGCTGTATTCTTTTAGTTTTTGCTAGTCTGAGAAATTCTTATCTTCTCCTATTCTAAATGATAATCTTGCTGGGTAGAGTATTCTAGGTTTCAGATTTTGCCCGTTCAAGACTTTGAATGTACTTTGCCACTCCCTCCTGGCCTGCAGTGTTTCTGTAGATAAATTAGCTGATAGCTTTATGAGGGTTCCCTTGTAATTAACTCTTTGTTTTTCTCTTGCTGCCTTTAGAATCCTCTCTTTAACTCTTGCCTTTTTTATTATGGTATGTCTTGGTGTTTGGGTTCATCTTGTTTGGGACCCTCTGTGCTTCCTGTATCTGGATATCTGTTTCCTTCTTTAGGTTTGGGAAGTTTTCAGCCATAATTTCTTCAAATACATTTTCAATCCCCTTTTCTCTTTCTTCTTCTTCTGGAATTCCTATTATGCATTGATTGGCATGCTTTATATTATCCCATAGGTCTCTTATATTGCTTTCTTGGTTTTTTTTTTTTTTTTTTTTTGGCATTCTGTCTGCTATTTTGATTGGGTAATTTCCATTATTCTATCTTCCAAATCACTTACTCTTTCTTCTGCATTATTCATCCTGCTATTCTTTGCTTTTAGCTTAGCTTTCATCTCGGCAAATGAATTTTCTAATTTTTCTTGGCTCCACCTGATAGTTTTTAGTCCCTTTTTACAGTACTCTGCATTTCTGTGATAGCCTTTCTTAATTCCTTCAGTATTTTCATTACCTCCTCTTTGAACTTGGTGTCTCTTAGACTGAAGAGGTCTGTTTCATTGTTTGTTCTTGCAGGGGAATACTCTTGGTCTTTTAACTGGGAGTGCTTTCTCTCCTTCTTCATTTTGCTTATATTTCTTTTACTCTGTGAGTTTAGGTGAAAAATTATCTACCCTAGTCTTGGAGGGCTACTTATATGTGGGAGCATCCCTGCATAGCTTGTGTGGATTTAATATTTTTTTGGCATGAGGGCTGTTTTTAGTTTGGATGCTTGCCATCTCTTTCCTCAGCATGTGCTCACTGTTATCCCCTTGATAGGGGGTGTGCAGGTGTACGGCCCGCGTGCGCTCCTGGGGAGGTGGGGGCAGCGGATGGCACCTGGTCGAGGGATTCTTGCAGCAGTGGCAGCAGGCCACGCACACTCCCGGGAAGGTGGGGGCAGTGACCGGTGCCTGCTCACAGGACCCTCAGCGGCAGCAGCGGTCCGTGCCTGCCTCTAGAGTCCGAGATGGCAGTGGCGGCTCTTGCCTACCCCTGGGGCTCGTGTAGGCAGTGCCCTGCCACTGGCTAGTGTGTGAGCAGAGAAAGAAGCTCCTATGGCGGTCCCACCCTTCTCCTTTTGTGCCACCCAGCAATGGCACCCTGCCTCTCTGGTGGGCCCAGGCCTTCTCCCATACCACACCCTAGTCCCCTCAGGCTGTCTCCACGCAGCCAACCCCTGTCCTCTCCCCAGGGTCAGACCTCTGAAGCCCAAGCCTCAGCTCCCAGCCCCCACCCGGCCCAGCGGACGAGTGTCTCAGGCTGGGGAGTGTCGGGCAGCAGCACTGACCGTCGGTGCAGGTCTCTCTCCACTCTACCCTCCACAGACCGGTTGCTGCGCTCTCTTCTGAGGCTCTGAAGTTCCCCCTCCCATCTCGGCTGATCTCCCCACCAGTGAGGGGACTTCCCAGTGTGTGGAAACCTTTCCTTTTTTACTGGTCCTTCCCAGCGGCGCAGGTCCCATCCTGATTCCTTTTTCTCTTTATTTTTCTTTTTTCTTTTGTCCTTCCCAATTACATGGAGATTTTCTTGCCCTTTTGGAAGTCTGAGGTCTTCTGCCAGCATTCAGTAGATGTTTTGTGAGAATCGTTTCACATGTAGATATATTTTGATTTAAACATTTTGATATATATTTTCCGTAAAACCCGAATGAACTTTCTGGCAACCCCATATTTGTGGGAGAAGGTGAGCTCCACATCCTACTCCTCCAGTTTGATCCGATCTCAGCACTTTTTTTTTTTTTTTTTTTTTTGGGTACGCGGGCCTCTCACCATTGCGGCCTCTCCCACTGTGGAGCACAGGCTCTGGACGCGCAGGCCCAGCGGCCATGGCTCACGGGCCCAGCTGCTCTGCGGCATGTGAGATCCTCCCGGACCAGGGCTCAAACCCGCGTCCCCTGCATCGG
>NC_041222.1:28535368-28557407 GCF_002837175.3 Physeter macrocephalus
TTCTTGCCCTTTTGGAAGTCTGAGGTCTTCTGCCAGCATTCAGTAGATGTTTTGTGAGAATCGTTTCACATGTAGATATATTTTGATTTAAACATTTTGATATATATTTTCCGTAAAACCCGAATGAACTTTCTGGCAACCCCATATTTGTGGGAGAAGGTGAGCTCCACATCCTACTCCTCCAGTTTGATCCGATCTCAGCACTTTTTTTTTTTTTTTTTTTTTTGCGGTACACGGGCCTCTCACTGTTGTGGCCTCTCCCATTGCAGAGCACAGGCTCCAGACGCGCAGGCTCAGCAGCCGTGGCCCAGCCACTCCGCGGCATGTGGGATCTTCCCAGACCGGGGCACAAACCCACGTCCCCTGCATCGGCAGGCGGACTCATCCACTGCGCCACCAGGGAAGCCCTCAGCACATTTTTTTAAGAGGCTAGGGATGTTTCTAAGCATCCTACAGTTCATGGGTCAGCCCTCCACAACAAAGATCTGTCTGGCCTAAAATGTCAATACTGCTGACATTGAGAGACCTTGCTCTGTGGTATTTCCCCCACAGAAACATGAAGAAAATGATGGGAAAAATGCTGTATTTTGGTCTGAAAGGTTGGCTTAATCATTAGCTAAGTGACTTGCTCGCCTATTAAGGTTAATGTCAAATAGGTGGGATTCAAATTCATGCTTAGCAAAATTGCACATGACTTCATGACTTGGTATTTCAGGAAAGCTTGAGAATTTTAAAGTCATGCATGCAAAAATCTGCTGTACTTTCTTTTCTGTGTGTGTAAGTAATAACCTTTCTCTCTCTTCTTTCTCTGTTTCCTCAACACACAATATTTAACACAGATAGAGTGCCCTGCACTGTATGCTCAACTGGTGCTCATTGCATTGTGAAGACTTTCCCATACCAACTAGTTTCTCATTTAGAGAGGGTTAAAAATGACTGTTGTAGACTCAGAAGGATTAATATTCTAATAACTAAAGGAAGTTGCTCTGGATAGGAAGTGAAAATAAAAACAAATTAAGGTGAAAAACTTAGAATAAGACTGTCAAACATGCCAATTAATTGTGGAGGTGGGAGTATCTTCTCGGGAGGAATTGAGTAATTTTGAAGTCTAGTTGACTCTAACAGAATAAGTATCTTCACAATTGTGCATAACTTTTGTATCTCAAGACAGCAGATAGTTGGCACTCTTTATGCAGCTGTCTGAGCATTTTTCTGCAGGAAGAGACATGGTAGGGGGACCATCCCAAATGTAAAAGCTGAGGAGAAAACTTAAATCCCTCAAGGATCAGATTCCTTCTGCTATTGGAGAGGTGAAGTTTGAGAACCGCTAATCATATTTCTTTATACTTTTAATATGCAACAGCACAAAGAAAAGAAATAATCAGAAAACAACAACTGATAGATCATTCAACTGATTTTCATCTAAGAATGATGCTTCCAAATTAGAGACAAGGTTATTTAAGAGGAGGAGGAGAGGTACTATCAGTAAAGATTAATGAGAAGATTGGTTGTGGTGGTGTGGGTACCATGACAGCCCCTACTGCTGTGAAGAGGTTCAGTTTGGGGACTTAAGACAAATGCACTGGATCAAGTCTAATTTCATTTAGAGATTATATCGGTGGCCTAGTTTTGTTACAGTCCCATAGTTTTTGAAAATGTTCAAGTTTGGCAGCAGTTCAAACTAAATACTTAAAACATGTTTGTTTAATACATGTTTAATACAGAACTTAGTTTAAAAATAAACTCAGTATTTCAGTTTAATTCAGGGCTTAGCAAATTCTTCAAGTATATTTGGTGTTATGGGACATAGTGTTTTGTTTTTTGAGATGCTATTTCAAGGGGATTCTGATGCTGGTTCCTGATTCAAACAGTTAGGTATGAACATTCTGTAGGCGGGACAGTCTTCCAAATTTGGTAAACAAACAAACAAACAAAAATCGATGTACAGATCCAGAAAGGTCAACAACCCCTAACAGATACATACAAAGAAAACTACCTGTAGACAATAGCATAGTCAATTTGCTGAAAACAAGAAAATCTTGAAAGCAACAAGACAAAAATTACATTTCTTACAGGGGAACAATGATATGAATGATAACTAACTCACTGTCTGACAGTGGAGGCCAGAAGACAATGCAGCATCTTTAATGTGCTCAAAGGGGGAAAAGTATCTTCACAATTGTGCATAACTTTTGTATCTCAAGACAGCAGATAGTTGGCACTCTTTATGCAGCTGTCTGAGCATTTTTCTGCAGGAAGAGACATGGTAGGGGGACCATCCCAAATGTAAAAGCTGAGGAGAAAACTTAAATCCCTCAAGGATCAGATTCCTTCTGCTATTGGAGAGGTGAAGTTTGAGAACTGCTAATCATATTTCTTTATACTTTTAATATGCAACAGCACAAAGAAAAGAAATAATCAGAAAACAACAACTGATAGATCATTCAACTGATTTTCATCTAAGAATGATGCTTCCAAATTAGAGACAAGGTTATTTAAGAGGAGGAGGAGAGGTACTATCAGTAAAGATTAATGAGAAGATTGGTTGTGGTGGTGTGGGTACCATGACAGCCCCTACTGCTGTGAAGAGGTTCAGTTTGGGGACTTAAGACAAATGCACTGGATCAAGTCTAATTTCATTTAGAGATTATATCGGTGGCCTAGTTTTGTTACAGTCCCATAGTTTTTGAAAATGTTCAAGTTTGGCAGCAGTTCAAACTAAATACTTAAAACATGTTTGTTTAATACATGTTTAATACAGAACTTAGTTTAAAAATAAACTCAGTATTTCAGTTTAATTCAGGGCTTAGCAAATTCTTCAAGTATATTTGGTGTTATGGGACATAGTGTTTTGTTTTTTGAGATGCTATTTCAAGGGGATTCTGATGCTGGTTCCTGATTCAAACAGTTAGGTATGAACATTCTGTAGGCGGGACAGTCTTCCAAATTTGGTAAACAAACAAACAAACAAAAATCGATGTACAGATCCAGAAAGGTCAACAACCCCTAACAGATACATACAAAGAAAACTACCTGTAGACAATAGCATAGTCAATTTGCTGAAAACAAGAAAATCTTGAAAGCAACAAGACAAAAATTACATTTCTTACAGGGGAACAATGATATGAATGATAACTAACTCACTGTCTGACAGTGGAGGCCAGAAGACAATGCAGCATCTTTAATGTGCTCAAAGGGGGAAAAAAAAACTCCTGTTAACCCAGAATTTTTTATCTGTGAAAATATCTTTCAAAAATAAAGTTGAAGAGAAAAGCTAAGCAAATTATCACCATCAGGTATATACTACAAAAAAATTCTAATGCAGATTCTTCAAACTGAAGAGAAATGATACCTGTTGGGAACTTAGATCTACAGGAAGGAGTGACTAGAAATGGTAAAATATATGCATATATATAAAAGAAAGAATGTCTTTAAAAAATAGACCTTGGACTTCCCTAGTGGCGCAGTGGTTGAGAGTCTGCCTGCCGATGAAGGGGACACGGGTTCGTGCCCCGGTCCGGGAAGATCCCACATGCCGCAGAGCGGCTGGGCCCGTGAGCCGTGGCCGCTGAGCCTGCGCGTCTGGAACCTGTGTTCCGCAACGGGAGAGGCCACAATAGTGAGAGGCCTGCGTACTGAAAAAAAAAAAAAAAAAGACCTTATTTTTTAGAACAGTTTTAGCTCTAACAGCAAAATTGAGCAGAAGGTACAGAAGTGTCCCATATACCTCTCTTCCCCTATACGTGTATAGCATCCCCATTATCAACATCCCCTACCACACTTCAGTGGTACGTTTTTTACAATTGATGAACCTCCACTGACACATGGTTATCACCCAAAGTCCATAGTTTACATTAGGGTTCAGCTTGGTGGTGTAAGTTCTCTGGGTTTGGACAAATGTATAATGACATGTATCTACCATTATAGTATCACACAGAGTCATTTCACTGCCCCCCAAGTCTTCTCTACCTATTCATCCCTTCCCCCCAACAGTCTCCTGGCAATCAGTGATGTTTTCACCATTTCCATAGATTTTTGCCTTTTCCAGAATGTCATATAGTTGGAATCATATATTATGTAGCCTCTTCAGATTTGCTTCTTTCATTTAGTAATACGCATTTAAGTTTCCTTCATGTATTTTATTTTCATAGCTTGATAGTCATTTCTTTTTTCACTGAATGATATTCCATTGTGTGGATGTATGATAGTTTATTTCTCCATTCCTTACTGAAGGATATTTTGGTTGCTTCCAAGTTTTGGCAATTATGAATAAAGCTGCTATAAACATTCGTTTTGCAGATTTTTGTGTGACATAAGTTTTCCACTCGTTTAGGTAAACCAAGGAGCATGATTGCTAGATCGTATGGTAAGAGCATGTTTACTTTTGCAATAAACTGCCAAACTGTCTTCCAAAGTGGCTGTATCATTTTGTATTCCCCACAACAGTGAATGAGAGTTCCTGTTGCTCCACATCCTTGCCAGCATTTAGTGTTGTCAGTGTTCTGGATTTTGGCCGTTCTAATAGGTGTGTAGCAGTATCTCATTGTTTTAATTTGCATTTCCTTGATAACATATAATGTGGAGTATCTTTTCATATGCTTATTTGCTATCTTTATATCATCTTTGGTGAGGTGTATGTTAAGGTCTTTAGCCCATTTTTATTTTTTTTTCATTTTTGGTTGTGTTGGGTCTTTGTTGCTGAACGCGGGCTTTCTCTAGTTGCGGCGAGCGGGAGCTACTCTTCGTTGTGATGCGCGGGCTTCTCATAGCAGTGGCTTCTCTTGTTGCAGAGCATGGGCTCTAGGTGCACGGGCTTCAGTAGTTGTGGCACTCAGGCTCAGTAGTTGTGGCGCACGGGCTTCGTTGCTCTGCAGCACGTGGGATCTCCCCGGACCGGGGCTCGAACCCATGTCCCCTGCATTGGTAGGTGGATTTTTAACCGCTGCGCCCCGGGGAAGCCCTTTAGCCCATTTTTAAATCGGGTTTTTTATTGTTGAGTTTTAAGCTCAGGAGTCAAACAAATCCTAAGGGAAATTAGAAAATGTTTTGAACTGGATAATAAATATTGCAGTATATCAGACTTCCCTGGCGGTGCAGTGGTTAAGAATCCACCTGCCAGTGCAGGGGACACGGGTTCGAGCCCTGGTTGGGGATGATCCCATGTGCCGCGGAGCAACTAAGCCTGTGAGCCACAACTACTGATCCTGCGCTGTAGAGCCCGCGAGCCACAACTACTGAAGTCCATGCACCAAGAGCCCGTGCTCCGCAACAAGAGAAGCCACTGCAGTGAGAAGCCTGCGCACCGCAACGAAGAGTAGCCCCCTGCTCACTGCAACTAGAGAAAGCAACGAAGACCCAATGCAGTCAAAAATAAATAAATTTAACAAGAGAAGCCACTGCAGTGAGAAGCCTGCGCGCCGCAACGAAGAGTAGCCCCCTGCTCACTGCAACTAGAGAAAGCAATGAAGACCCAATGCAGTCAAAAATAAATAAATTTAAATTAAAAGCAAATATTACAGTATATCAAAATTTGTGGGTATAGATTAAGCAGTGCTTATGGGGAAATTTATAGCTTTAAATACTTACGTGAAAAAAGAGAAATTTCGAGTCAAGGATCCATTTCCACTTTAAACAGGAAAAAGAAAATTAAGCCCAAAGTAAGTAGAAGGGAGGAACAATAGAATGGAAATCAATGAAATATAAGAGTAGATTAAACAGTAGAGAAAATTAATCGAGGCAAAAGTTATTTCTTTAAAATAATAAAATTGACAAGCTCCTGCAGAACAAGAAAAAGGGAATACAGTATTTACCGATATAGGATAACAAAGAGGATATCATCTTGATCTTACAGCCATTAAAAGAATAAAAGGAGAATATTAGGCCAGTAAATCTGACAGTCAATTTAGATGAAATGGACAAACTCCTTGAAAAACACTGCTTACCAAAATTGACAGAAAAAAAAAAAATAGAAAATCTCAATAGCTCTATATTAAAGAAATTGAATTCATTATCAAACACTTCCTATAAAAATAACTTCCTACAAAGTTGGCTGCACTTTTGAATTCTATCAAATTTTTAAGATCCTATATAAACTTTTTCAGAAAATAGAGGAGCCACGGGACTTCCTAGATTATTTAATAAGGTCAGCATAATTCTGACATCAAAACCTGAGAAAGACATTATAAGAAAATTCAGATCAGTATCCCTCATGAATTGTAGACATAAAAATTTTAAACAAAAAATTAGCAAATCATATCCAGCAATATACAAAAACAGATAATACGTCATGACCAAGTGGGTTTATCTCAGGAATTCAAGATTGATTTAACATTTGAAAATCAATTAGTGTGATTCACGTATTAACAGAGTAAAGGGGAAAATCAAATGGTACAGATGAACCGGCTTGCAAGGCAGAAATAGAGACACAGATGTAGAGAACAAACTTATGGACACCGAGGGGGGAAAGGGGGTGTGGGATGAATTGGGATATTGGGATTGACGTACATACACTACTATGTATAAAATAGATAACTAATGAGAACCTGCTCTATAGCACAGGGAACTCCACTTCGCTGTACAGTAGAAAC
The DNA here is from genome assembly GCF_002837175.3 of Physeter macrocephalus. Classification (NCBI taxonomy): domain Eukaryota; kingdom Metazoa; phylum Chordata; class Mammalia; order Artiodactyla; family Physeteridae; genus Physeter; species Physeter macrocephalus. Next base: position 28,541,956 of record NC_041222.1, read on the forward strand.
TAACACAACATTGTAAAACAACTACACCCCAATTAAGAAAAAAGGCGGGGGGGTAACAAACAGAATCATCTCAATAGATATTAAAAAAGCATTTGACAAAATTCAACAACTAGTTATGGTTAAAACCTTTAGCAAACTTGGAATAGAAAGGAAATTCCTCAGTCTGATAAAGACCAATTGTGAAAAACCTATAACTAACATAAAATTTGTGCTTTTCTCCAAAGATTGGTAACAACGTAAGGACATCCACTTTCACCACTTCTCTGTGTACTGCATGTAACAGCCAGTGCAATGAAACAAGAAATATAAATAAAGGCACAAGATTATCTTTATTTACAGATGACATCATAGCTTTTGTAGGAAAATCCAAAGGAATCTATAAAATGACTACTAAGCCATCAGTATGATGTATGTAAAGAATCCTTCATGATCTGAGAAAATATAGTGTTAAATGGATTAACTAGATTACAGAATTGTACTATGATGTGTTCTCAACCATGTTAAAATATTATGCATAAAATGGCTAGAAGGAAATCAAAATGGTAATACTGATATTGCCGAGTGGTAGGTTTATGCATGATAATTTTCTGTATTTTCCAATTTTTAAATAATAAATGTACTATATATTTAGAAAAAAAAGTCAGATCTTTTAAAATCTAGTCATAACAGGCAGGAAACTTGAAGGCATTGAGAATTGCTGTTGTTACTGAAGCATGAAACAGACCTGAAACTGCATTTCACAGCCAATTTAAAAACCTATATTTTCACCCCAGTCAGAATTATGCTGCATTAATGGTAACATGCAAAGAGAATTCAGGAGATAATTTCCATCATTCAGAAATTTATATTATAGTGACATGTCAGGTATCCTGGTTCCATACTATTTTTTTTTAATGAGCTCTGCTTTTATAAGTAATTTTTTTCTATTAAGTAGCATATTTCTTTTTAAAAATTTATATATATTTTAAAAAAGAAAGAAAAGGTTGTGACCACTGTAAAATTTACTCTCTTTTTTCCTGACAAAAACATTCTCCCTCCAATGTTTCTCCCTCCAGGTGCTCACTGAAGGGGGCACAAGTGAGACCTCCCCAGTGTGGGATGTGTTGATCTGGGTGGTGGCTGGAGGGGTGTTTGTGTAGAAAAATTAATCAAGTGATCTGTATTTTTATGGTCTGTGCTTTTATTTTTGTGTGTAAGTTACACTTCAGTTTATTTTAACAAGGAAATTTCTCCCTTCAGGGTTAATGTTGATGTTTTTATAGCCCTATACTTAAGAACATGCTCTCACATTTTTATTTCTCTCCTACTTTAGAAACACATATCGCATGATTGAACAAGATGACTTTGACATTAACACCAGACTACACACAATTGTCAGAGGGGAAGATGAGGCAGCCATGGTGGAGTCAGTGGGCCTGGCCCTTGTGAAGCTACCAGATGTTCTTAACCGCCTGAAGCCTGATATCATGATTGTTCATGGAGACAGGTTTGATGCCCTGGCTCTGGCTACGTCTGCTGCCTTGATGAACATCCGAATCCTTCACATTGAAGGGGGGGAAGTCAGTGGGACCATTGACGACTCTATCAGACACGCTATAACGAAACTGGCTCATTATCATGTGTGCTGTACCCGAAGTGCAGAGCAACACCTGATATCCATGTGTGAGGACCACGATCGCATCTTGTTGGCAGGCTGCCCTTCCTATGACAAACTTCTCTCCGCCAAGAACAAAGACTACATGAGCATCATTCGGATGTGGTTAGGTATGTATCAGACTTCATTCAGTCTAATGGTTGCTTTTGTCCGAAAGTTTGGGTATGCTTCAATCCTTTGGAAACTGCTGTGGATAGAATGTTCCATTAGCAATCAGAAGGCCAAGGTTTTTAGTTCATAGATCTCGCCCTATGGTATGACTTCACCTCTCTGAGACTCACCTTTTCTATAAAATAGACTTAATAGATTGAATTTTTAAAATCTGTGCTATTTTTATACAATGGAATGCTTTTAATCCATTAAATATAATATTATAGGTGAATATTAGTTACAGGGACCAATCCTGATATATCAAAAAGGAAAAAAAAAAGCAAGCTATAAAATTATATGTATAATGATACATTTTTATAAACACAGTAACATAGAAAGGTCGGTAAGTATGTGCACCAAGTCATTTATAATATTCACTTCTGGTTAGTAGAATTAGGGTTTTCTTTTCCTTTATTTTGCTTTTTAGCACAATGAAAAACATTGTTATTTTTAATTTTAATGCCTTTCTTACAGGCTTGTTGGAATACTCAGATGAGATAATGAATGTTGAAAGCAGTTATAAGGGATTATTATTATCATTAAAAAGCAGAAGTCATAGTTTTACCATTAGAGATTGTTACCTCTGTAAGTAAGCCTTAACGTCTGAAATCTTCAATGATCAATGATCTAGATTCCTGGAAATTACTTTTTGCTAATCAGAGGCAAAGAAAATAGGTTTACAAACAATGTCAATTAGTTAATTTATAGTGAGAGTACTATTTAGAGGGCTAATCAGGACTAATCGTCTATTTAGGTATTTAGGACTTTCCTCTGTGAAGAGGTAGATCTGTTGAATAATGAAGTTAATAGTAAATTGATTTGGTGATTGTGTAATCAAAGTGATTGTGTATATTTTAAATCCAGATCACATTAGAACAAGAAATAAATTGGGTTTTTCTACTATATAAGTTAATCCATTCTATATATTTCTTATCCTTGGACAGATTCGTAGCTATCAGGGAACCTGTCAAGATAATGCTGATGGAACAGGCTTCTGTCTCTTCAATCTCCCCTTTCTGCATGCTTCTAAGTAAACATTCTTGCATTCTGTTCTGATTATAGTGTTAGCTCACTATGTCTTCTGAAAAACTTTGTATTTCTGAAAAACTTGTAATGAATAGAAAATAACCCTTATAAAGCAGAATACAGCAAAATTGTACTTGTAGGGCTTAAGGTTCTCTTTGGAACCTTTTAAGCAGTTTGTTTGTGAAAAGAAGAATGACGAAATAGCAAAAACTAGATTTTTTTTAAACCAGTGGAGGGGAAAAAGACATTGAGCCAAAGCCACCTGTCCCTGGCAATAATGCCTTTTGTGCAAAGCCTGTACCTGCTTCTCAACCTGCAATTTCTGACGTTATCCTTCTGCTTATAAGAAAAATAGTGTTTATTGGGTAAGCCACTCAGAACATGCAGCTTTGTAACCAGAACATTAATAAATAACAGTCCTAATAAAAATATTAGCAAAGTTAAAAAGACATATTACATTCCTAATACCGAAAGAAATACCACAGTAAATACAGAACCTTTTGACCCCAAACCAAGTAATGGTACCGTAATGGAAAGGGTTGTGTGGAAGGGCTGAAGCTGCTGAGTTCTGGAGACAAAGGCAGATAAATGTCAGAAGTCATACATCGAGGACCAGGTGCAGGCTTTGCACAAAATGTATTATTGCCAGGGATGGGTAGCTCCAACTCATCGCTCTGTGTTTTCTTTTTCACTGTTCTTTTTAACTACTTTGTACAAAAATTTAGTAATTATATCCCCACCCCACCCCCAGTTTAGAACATGATATGGGACCAGTCATTTTTTAAAATAAAATTTTGGAGCCTGTTCTCTTTTAAATCAACTACTACTGAAGATGCTTAGTAAAAAAATTTCTGTTACCATTAAATCATAAAAAGTAACTGCTACTGATTGAATTTGGATTAATGATAAACATAGTTCATGATAAAGTTGATCATTAAAATTAATATCACAAAGAAATATATTCTTTCATTAAAAATAAGTGAGTAGGGGCTTCCCTGGTGGCGCAGTGGTAAAAAAAAAAAAGTGAGTAGAAAAAACAACAAAACAAAACAAAGAAATAAGTGAGTAGAGCTCATCTTCAGTTTTATGGGATAATATAGGCCCTGTGCAGAATTCTTTGTGTTATTTGGCATGGCACTGTCCATCCAAATCTTTTACACTTTACATTTTTGCTGAGGAACTGTCCTTGGGATCCCAGCCCGGGGATGAGTGAAGCCTTTCTAGTCCTTTGAACTGAGTTAGAAACACTGGTGGTTTCTTGAATCTGGTGGGCAATAGTGGGGAAATGCCTATGCATTATACGAAATTTATTTCATGCTCAATCTCTAAATGCCCTGATTTGCAACACATTTTTACTCATTAATATTGCTGATAATTCATTAGAAACACTAGTTAGAAATTGGGAAGAGTCACATTTTTCTAACACTTTGAAATATTTTGAATTTTAAAACAATGAAGTCTAGTGTCTACTATTTAAAATTATATATTTTGTTTGTGGTAGCAAGCACCTTTGTAAAACGTTAAGTTCCCTGAAGAATCCTTGGACTGGTTGCTGTAAGTTCTTATCCTTTGATCCGAATTTGGATGCCCTGCTTAGAATGTGACAAATTGTTTTTTCCTTAGAATTTTAAAACATAGACTTTGGGGTCTTGCTTTTTAGAATTTGCTTCTTCCTCCTTTAAGATTCTTAACTAATGAAGCAATGTGGTTTGATTTTCTTTAAACAGGTGATGATGTAAAATCTAAAGATTACATTGTTGCACTACAGCACCCTGTGACCACGGACATTAAGCATTCCATAAAAATGTTTGAATTAACATTGGATGCACTTATCTCATTTAACAAGCGGACCCTAGTTCTGTTTCCAAATATTGATGCAGGTAATTGAACTTGAAAATGAAACTATGCCACCTACCTTTCCAGTTTTATGTTTCTATTATGTCTTCTTTCGACCGACCTTCCTATCTCGCTCATCTTATCATTGAAGGCCATTCTATTCTGAAATGCATTCTGATTTTCAAAGGATCACCGATTTTGCAGTAGATTGAGGAGTCTGCGATATAGCCAAAACCATTTTTTTTTTTTTTTAGATTCCATATATATGTGTTAGCATAAGGTATTTGTTTTTCTCTTTCTGACTGACTTCACTCTGTATGACAGTCTCTAGGGAGGGAGACAAAAGAGGGAGGAGATATGGGGATATATGTATATGTATAGCTGATTTGTTATAAAGCAGAAACTAACACACCATTGTAAAGCAATTATACTCCAATAAAGATGTTTAAAAAAAAATGCAATAGCCAAGAGATATAAACCTTAGAAGCTGAAAGAGTGTCTCTAGGAAAGTAATGATCCTACTGACTGCAGTAAAATAGCCATTATTTTTATTTCGTGTTCTCTTATTTATGTTAGCTATACCTTAATTTAATCTTGAGCTTAAGCAATTTAGATCTCTAGTTCCCAACCAGTTGATCCTTAAGGCTAACCTGATTGATCACCTACTGGTGGATGGAACCAGTGCTAGTAAAACCTTAGGTTAATGGTAGGGATATATAAATGGGAAATGCCAGAGCAGGGCCTGATACTGAGGGATTTTCAGATACTGGTTATTATTAGCTGATACCACTCATTGCTGAGCTCTTAGGCATTTTTTGGTAAAGGAGGTAGGATCCCTTCTCTGCAGTGCTAAGATGTCACCATCTTACACTGAAAGAATCCTTCCCTTAGCGTGTCTTGAATAATCCTTTCCGTTAGGGGGAACAAAGTAGGGTGTTAGTAGGAAAAAAACTTTAAGACCCCCAACCCAGATTTCATCCAGGTTATGTATCAATATTTCAAAAACCTTAATATTTATTCTTTTCTAATCCTTTAAATTTTTGCATAATATTTATAATTATATCTCTTGTTCAGTATTCATTGTCAGTGATATTCTGTTTGTAATATACTTTCCTTATTGTATATACTTTAGAATTTGAGATTTTTTTACCGCTATGAAAGGGAAGGGTCCCAGGAATGCCTAAATCATGTCTGCCACTCGCCTCTCCTTTTCACAGGGTTTTTGATAAAATATACACAAGGAACAAGAGGGAAATAAGAATCAAGGCATCACTTTCTCATTATCTGACTTGGTGCTCCATTCCCTAATGCAGGGTTTTCTGGAAAACAGGTTTAGTGCCTGTCGTTTAGATATAGGGCCAAAGAGAAGCCTTCAATTGAACCCAAATCTGAATCTTGGAATAGTAGCAGCTTCTGGCGTGCCCTGCACTACATGAGTTCTAGGTAATGACTGGCATGTTCTGGCAGGAGAGAAGTGGCCGGGCCTGCTCTAAGGAGTTAGCCCCTGAGTCTGTTGCCTACCTTGCCATGGAGAAAGTTAAAAGGAGAACACATGCACGCCCAGCTTCTGTTAAATTCGCGGCTCCTGCACACCAGTGGACACGGTGTGGTCGTCGTCCTGCCTTGTAACTGATCAGATTAGCCTCCTTGCCCACCTTGGTCACAGCCACTAGGAAAGGGCGAGTAGAGAGGCAAGCAGAGGGGCATTGAATATCGTCTCCCCCTCATACATCCGTAACTTTTCCAAAAAAAGTCATGCATTTAAAGTAAAATATCAGCCACAGTATCAGAATTTATCTGTATTTGCTTAGAGCTTGTTTAGTCCACGTAAGTGGGAGTGCTTGCTGTCCCATCGAGCTGTCGTTAATGTAGATGTGAGCATAGCTGAGGCAGAGGCCCTCTGATCAGCTTGGTATGTGGAGCCCAAGACCTTTCCATTTAGGAACTCCTGGCTTAAGAGATAGAGACTGTTGGCCTGTCTTGAGCCTCTTAATTGGTAAGGTAAAAGCTTTTACTGGGGTGTTAGTATTTGCTTTGTGGAGTGCTGTTTGAAGAGACCCACTGCTGCTGTTTAAAGTTTCTAGATGAGTTGAAACAGAGGGCTGACCAGATGTTCTGGATGTTCATCATTCATGAAAAGATCAGTAATTAAAAGGACTATTTCCCTAATAACTGTTATGAGTTTTTATAAGGGATATCTCTTTAAGTGGGGCTATACTTGCCAATGAAAATTGTTCCTTTATCTCGTAAACCATTTAGCAGTTGGTTCTTTTTCACAGGGAGCAAAGAGATGGTTCGAGTGATGCGGAAGAAGGGCATTGAGCATCATCCCAATTTTCGTGCAGTTAAACATGTCCCATTTGACCAGTTTATACAGCTGGTTGCCCATGCTGGTTGTATGATTGGGAACAGCAGCTGTGGGGTACGAGAGGTTGGAGCTTTTGGAACACCTGTGATCAACCTAGGAACACGTCAGATTGGAAGAGAAACAGGTATTTATTTACCTTTGCTTATATTTCAACTGACTAAGCTTAATACGTTTGTATGAGTTATTATAAAGTATGCACGTATCAGTGCCGGCATATGTGTTTATCAATAAGTGAGTGAATGAGGTTAATGACCAATTGTAGCCTGAAACCTATAGGTAGCACACAATGATTACCAAATTTTTTATTGTCTTTGTAATATCAGAGCTAAGAGTTTCTTAGTTAATTATGGTCTTCGATGGCTGTGTTTAAGAGAGAATGTGGTTGAATGTGTTATATGGATGCTAGTCTTTCATTTTCCTGTGCCCAGTAAAATGAAGAAGGGAATCAACAATAACTCTCGCACTTTTGGTTTGAGTAGTGGGAGTATTCTTTCCTGATATGGAGGACCCTGAGGAAGGAATAATTTGGGAGTGGGTAGAATTAAGAGTTCTCTAATGGCCGTGTTAAGTTTGAGATGCCTATTAGATATGAGTGGAGATGGCAGCTTGGCAGCTATGTTGTTCCAGGGAGAGTTGAAGTTGAAGATACAAATTCGAGAGTGATGGCATATAGATGGTGTTTAGTTAGGATATCAGTTCGGCTGCTGTAACAGAGAGACCCCAAATAATAGTGCCTCAAATAAGTTAGATTTTCTTTGCTTCTCACTGGTAAGTCATCAGAGACTTAGCCTCCATCTATCTTCTTGATGGTTGCTCCAGCTCTTGCTGTCAAGTGCACATTTTAGCCACTGGGAAAGGAGGAGAGGGGAAGATGTCCTTCCCTCTAAAAAAACAACTTGGAAGTTGCAAGTATTTCTTCCTACATCCTATCAGAATGTCATCACATGGCCACATCCAGCTGCAGGGGTAGCTGAAGAATACATATACCCTTTAGCTGGGTGATTAGATGCCAAGCTAAAAATTCTGCTACTGTACAAAGGATATTGAGGATAATGACGCACTCTGCCAGAAATGGTATTTAAAACCAAGGGATGAAATGAGATTACCCAGGGGGAACATGTAAATAGGGAAGAGAATGGAGCCTAGGACCAAACTCTGGAGCCCTTCTGATGAGGAGGGAAGGGCCAGGAGGGAAGACTGAAAAGGAACTGCCAGAAAACCAGGAGTGTGATATTATTAAAGCCCAGAAAAGAAAGGGTTTCAAGGAGATGGTGTTGAATGATGCTGAGAGTTCAAATAAGATGTGAACATTGGATTTGATACCAGGGTCTTCTATCAAAAGCAGTCTGTCCTGGGACTTCCCTGGTGGCACAGTGGTTAAGAATCCTCCTCCCAAGGCAGGGGACACAGGTTCGATCCCTGGTCCGGGAAGATCCCACACGCCGCGGAGCAACTAAGCCCGTGCACCACAACTACTGAGCCTGCGCTCTGGAGCCCATGAGCCACAACTACTGAGCCTGCATGCCACAACTGCTGAAGCCTGCAGCCTAGCGCCCGTGCTCCACAACAAGAGAAGCCACCACAATGAGAAGCCTGCGCACCACAACAAAGAGCAGCCCCCGCTCACCTCAACTAGAGAAAGCCCACGCACAGCAACGAAGACCCAATGCAGCCAAAAATAAATTTATTTTAAAAAAAGATTATTTCTCTTAAAAAAAAAAAAAAAGCAGTCTGTCCTTTCTGCCACCGCACACAAACACGTGCCCCTCCATCCTTTCCTCTTCTTTACATTGGAGGGTGTGGGGTCACCCCTGCCTGTCCACTGCTCAGCCTTCTGCCTGTGTTCTAAATCCCACCCCTCTTGCCTTCTCAAGGACGTTTCTCTTCCATGTATCTTTAGCCTCCTCAGCGTTTAAACATGCCTGTGTCTCTGGTATCTTCAAAACAAAGCAATACAAAACAGCCTCTCCCCAGCCACCACCCTTCTGCCTTTCTCCTCTTCACAGCCAAGTCTATTGAAAAAACATGTCATTGTCACTGTATTTACTCCCTCAAATTGGTCAGAAAATGTATGGAAAGGAAGTGACTGCATCAACAGCTGACTGGCCAGTTGACTAACTGGCAACCTGGCCTGACCAGTTGATCCCACAACTGGCTGAGTAGATGGAAGGTAGGGCAGATGGAAAGAGTGGACATGCTGGATGAATAGATGAGTGGCAAGTGGATACTGGATTAATTACCTTATTTATTCCAATAAACAAACAAGAGCTTGATTTATTCTCTTTGGGAATAAAGGAACCTACAGCCCTTAAGTATCTGATATATGGAGATCTTGCTGAGAGTGCTTTAAAAGGTATAAGTAGAAAAGTTCGTCTCTCTAATAGAAGACTTGTTTGAAGCCTTCTGGGTTACAGGGCTACTTATGAGCACGACACACTGCTCATTTCTATATTCTTTGGTTTCTCCCACTTCCGAATCACCATACGGCACTGGATTTACCTAGGGGAGAATGTCCTTCACGTCCGGGATGCTGATACCCAAGACAAAATATTGCAAGCGCTGCACCTTCAGTTTGGTAAACAGTACCCTTGGTGAGTGTATACTTTTAAAGTGATTTAAAACAGGAGCTGCTTAACACATATATATGGAATCTAAGGGAAAAAAATGTCATGAAGAGATTAGTGGTAGGACGGGAATAAAACACAGACCTACTAGAGCATGGACTTGAGGACATGGGGAGGGAGGGGGAAGGGTAAGCTGTGACGAAGTGAGAGAGTGGCAGGGACATATATGCACTACCAAATGTAAATTAGATAGCTAGTGGGAAGCTGCCGCATAGCACAGGGAGATCACCCCTGTGCTTTGTGACCATGAGAGGGGTGGGATAGGGAGGGTGGGAGGGAGGGAGACGCAAGAGGGAAGAGATATGGGAACATATGTATATGTATAACTGATTCACTTTGTTGTAAAGGAGAAACTAACACACCATTGTAAAACAGTTATACTCCAATAAAGATGTTAAAAAAATAAAAATAAAAAAATACAACAGGAGCTGCTTTGGGCACCATTTTCAAGCTGTTTAGTCATCCTAATGGTGCTCTCATTCTACATCCTTAGAGGTCCCTATCTGCTCCAAGGGTTCCAGTGGAGAATAATTTGTCTCAGTTAATTAATATAGCACTTCTGCTAGGAACTACTGCTTTAGCCTATTTTGAATTTCTATAAGTATTAGAAAGTAATGTAACGATTTTCTTTAAAAATAGTATAGTTCAGCATTTTAATTTAGACTATCCTTTTCTGTTTCAAATTTATCAGATTTTCCTTTATTTGAATCTTTTTTTCTGAAAATAATTTTTTCAGAAAATTCCTACAAAAGTAAAGATGAAAACCAAAAAAGCAAAAAAAAATTTTCCCTACAAAAGTAAAGATGAAAACCAAAAAAGCAAAAAAAAATTTTTTTACTGTCCCAAACTATGATATATTCTGAAATTGGCTTAACAAAGATAATTTTTCTTTGATCTTACAGGCAATTTGTTAATGATATCTCAGGTGGGAAACAGTTGTATTTCAATCAACAATGGTTTTAGATATTCTATTGATAATATGAAGGTATTTAGTTACAGTGTTGCTGAAGAGATCCAGATGTTATTTTAAAAGAAGCCCAAACTATTTATTACCCGAAATTTCAGATTCCAATAATACTATGTCCTCAGTATAATTTAGTATGTACAAGAGAAACAATTTAATTGACTTTTTGGACATTGCAGTTCAAAGATATATGGGGATGGAAATGCTGTTCCGAGGATTTTGAAGTTTCTCAAATCTATTGATCTTCAAGAGCCACTACAAAAGAAATTCTGTTTTCCTCCTGTGAAGGATAACATCTCCCAAGATATTGACCATATTCTTGAAACTCTAAGTGCCTTGGCTGTTGATCTTGGTGGGACGAACCTCCGAGTTGCAATAGTCAGCATGAAGGTAAAATAACTCCTAAGGTCTTAACTTTATATCCCATATGAGTAGTTGATTTTTAAAAAGTGTGGTTGGAAGGTAGGACTAGAAACATACACAAGAGCTTGTAATCATTTGCCCACAGTATTGACTTTTGGTTCCATTGCAATGTGTGTCTCACTATTTTACTAATCACTAACATTTTAAAGAAGTAAAGTTCTCAGGGAATCCAAGTTAGTAGACTTGAGTTGACAATGGGAGACCCATTAGTCATCATAGAGAGCATCTGCCACCCAGGAGACCTGAAATTCTATACTTGGTAACAGCTTGGAGCATGGAGTATGTTGGTTAGTCTCACTACCCGGGGGAGGGTATCTGCAAATGGTGAGGGGAATTGCCTCTCCTCTCGATTATGATTTTAGTTGCAGACAGCATCCCTTCAGTCTCTTAACCAAACCATCACCACAGTGTTGAGAGCCTTTATGAAACACCAAACTATCCACGTTAAAATGATCTCTGATGACTTAACAAGGAAGAATAGACCTAACAGAAAAATCTTTGTTTGAAGCATTGCAGATGTGTGAAGTTTCAGGAATCCATGCGAAATACAGAGGATTTTAAACACAAAGTTGTTTAGATCAAATAAAGAAAAGCAAAACAAAACATAATTTTATCTAGTGAAGACAAAGGCCTCCTTTATAAATACTCTTTAAAAAGTATTAATAGAAAAATATTTTCTTAACATAAAGATGATATATTCCGTATCAATGGCGAGCACCCTCTGTAGTGGCATTTCTAGAGGCATTCCTATTAAAATCAAGTGGAAAAGAAGGATGTTTTCTGCAACATTTAACATAATTCTCAAAGTTAGGAAGGGAATAAAGCAAGGAACGAATAGCAAAAATGGCGATTGTGGACAGGGTAGAACAAAAAATATTATTTATAGACAATATGAATAAACCAACAAGCTTGTAGAATTAATAACACAATTGAGTAAAATGGCTAGATATTATGGTAAATATATAAATATCAGTAACTTTTTACTTATATGAAATTGTAGGTAAAGATTTGAGTTTTTTTGTAGGTGGGTATTTGTCAACCCTGATTGCACATTAGTGTTACCTGGAAGCTTTAAAAAATATATGGATGCCTGGCTCCCACCCCAGACTAGTTAGATGCCAGTCTCTGGGGGTAGGGACGAGGCATCAATATTTGTTCAAAGCTGCCCAGGTGATTCTGATGCACAGTGAAGGCAGAGAAGCACAACTAGGTTTATTTTTAATGACAGTCATTAGTGACAGCTTTAACCCTTACTGTAAATGGATAAAAATCCATTAATAACAGAGGAATGGAAAAAGAGATCCTATTTAGAACAACAGAATTTATAAAATAAAGTTTTCTGGTTTCCTAAACCAGAAAACTATGTGATCTATAAAAAGAAAATCTAAAAACTTTACTATAAAATATAAAAGCTTGAAAAATATCCTGGTTAGGAGTGCTGAGTATTTTTTTAAATGTCAGCACTTTCCAAATTGAATTATGAGTTTAATGTAATTCTAGTCAGTATTTCAGTGAGGTTTTTAAAAGTTTAACAACATTATTCTGAAATTTACTTAAAATAATACACAAGTGAGAAGAGCAAAGAAATTTAAAAACAAGAATAATTAGGAGGTACTGTCCCTGATTGGTATTAAAACATATCACCAAGCACAGTAATTTAAACATCATGGTTCCATACCATTATTGACTTCAGTTATGGCAGATGATTAAAGCTTAATGACTTAGGATGTTTATTTAGTTGCTTCAGTATTTAAACAAGGAAATTTTGTCAACCTGAAAGAGTTAAAAATGCCCTTTTAATGACAATTCAGATTAGCCAACATTCACCTTATGTTTAAGAGAGGGCCCATCTGGTTGGCTGTGGAGTTGACATTGCTTCAACGGCCATATGCTAGGTTGTCTTCCCAGGAAACTACTTGAGTGTATCCCAGGGCTGGCCCAAGCCAGACAGTGGATCCCTTCCCGAGCAGTCATCTGACTCTGCAGTACTGTCTGAGAGTAATGTCTGATTTATCATGAAAAAGGTCAAAGATTCACTGTATGCTCCTTAGCTGAGACCCATGAGACAGATCTGTTTTTTCTCTTTTAGGGTGAAATAGTTAAGAAGTATACTCAGTTCAATCCTAAAACCTATGAAGAGAGGATTAATTTAATCCTACAGATGTGTGTAGAAGCTGCAGCAGAAGCTGTAAAACTGAACTGCAGAATTTTGGGAGTAGGTGAGATTGTAAATTACCTACCTAAGCAATGTTCATTTTAATGTACAAAGTTTGCTGAGTTCTGATGCATGATGGAACATCAGGTCACTGTCTGCCCTGTGTGTAGATGGCTCCAGGTCCGGTCCTGTCGGTGGGCCCCAAGCATGGGGCCTTCCTGGGACCCCAACAAACATTGTGAGAGAAGCATTGATGGAACTGTCCGTCTATGGGGAGCCACAGATTTAGCTCAGAACTGCCTTACATTTCCTTGCAGTCCTTGGTAATGTTTGTTTTAGGAGATCTTGGGTGAATTAATTTGTGTTCCAAGCCCAGAAAGTCGGCACACTTTTCTGCGATTGCTCATCAGAATCATTTTCCTTGTGTTTGTGGTGGAGCTCAGGCATTTCCACAGGTGGCCGTGTAAATCCTCGGGAAGGAATTGTGCTGCATTCAACCAAACTGATTCAAGAGTGGAACTCTGTGGATCTCAGGACCCCCCTGTCTGACACTTTGCATCTCCCCGTGTGGGTAGACAATGATGGCAACTGTGCTGCCCTGGCAGAAAGGAAATTTGGCCAAGGAAAGGGCCTTGAAAACTTTGTGACACTTATCACAGGCACAGGTAAGAGGAGTAGAGAGGCTGCTTCAGGAGCTAGCGTGTGTGTTGGGGCACGTGCCTTTACCACTCATCCAGGCAGTTTACAAGTCAGCTTTCACCTTCACTTCCTGCTTGAGTAGAGCCTGAAGGTGAGAACTGAGGGCCCGCCCAGGTCTTTTCTGAGCATGTGCCCGGCCCTGTGCACACATGTGGGCTTCTAAATTCCTAGGAATTGTCCGAGCTATTCAAAGCCCTTATTCCCCAAAGCTTCTCATTGCTCATTCCCCAGGATTTCCTCCTACTCTCTTTGGTTAGTATATTGTTTGTCACAACTGTTGTCCATTGCCCTAGGCAGTAGAGACTAATAACTATATTTTGCCTTTAAATGTTTTTGATGAGTGGCCCCTGGATAGCCCCCTCAGCCCTGGGAAAGTTCTGGGGTAGGTGAGATAAAGGCAAGCCCTTTGAGCTGGTCCTCTGGGAGCCACCAAGCAGGTCAAAACAAACCACCACAATTTTTTGAGAAGAAGGTTCATTCTGCTCTCTCCACTATTGCCATCTGTACTGGGAATGTAGGCTATTATTCTAGGCCATCGCCAAGCTGGGGGGGTGAGGGGTGGGCGTGATGGGACCAGAAAATGCCAGAAATCTCTTACTAAGATTCAGCCGGTTTTTTTCTTGATTAATTATTCCCCTGGTTGTTGTAAAGTTTTCGTTAGTTTCCAGAGTTCCAAAAAACTCGATTCTGACAGTTTTTGCCAGTTTGTTCATTGCTTTAGTGGAGGGATGGGCTTTTGGAGTTCCCTACGCTGCCACTTTTTTGCTGATGTCCCAATTTGTTGTTTAAATGAGAAGACGGGCTCAGCTAGTCAGTGTTCGAGGCAGCACTTGGTCCCACATATGCCTAACTTCAAACCTTGTGTGCTCTTGTTGTTTTTTTTTTTTTTAATTGGGGTATAGCTGTTTTACAATGTTGTGTTAGTTTGTACTGTACAGCGGAGTTCCCTGCGCTATCCTAATATGTATAAAACCGTGTGTGCTCTTAAACTCCACATTATACTACCCCCCTAATGCTGAGCTCATGCACCTCTCTTAGTCTCGGACACAGTTTTAGCAAGCTTGGATATCATTTCCTAGTTCAGAGCAGTAATAACCTGCAAATTAGAGGAGTGAGGGTTGATGAGTAGGTGCCACAAGAAGTAAGAGATGGCAGGACAACTCTAAAATGCAGAACCTATTAAAGCAAAATGCCCTTTACCCCTTACTAACTCCTCAACTACATAACAAAAAATAGTCATCGAAAATCATAATTATTGAATCGTAGATTTTTAGACATGGTGGCATTATGAAGAGGCAAAACCATGTTTCATATTCTCTGTTTAAGAAAGCAGGTAGGGCTTCCCTGGTGGCGTAGTGGTTGCGAGCCCGCCTGCCGATGCAGGGGACACGGGTTCGTACCCCGGTCCGGGAAGATCCCACATGCCGCGGAGCGGCTGGGCCCGTGAGCCATGGCCGCTGAGCCTGTGCGTCCGGAGCCTGTGCTCCGCAACGGGAGAGGCCACAACAGTGAGAGGCCCGCGTACCACAAAAAAAAAAAAAAAAAAAGAAAAG
>NC_041222.1:28557439-28592990 GCF_002837175.3 Physeter macrocephalus
GAGCCTGTGCCCCGCAACGGGAGAGGCCACAACAGTGAGAGGCCCGCGTACCACAAAAAAAAAAAAAAAAGAAAAGAAAAAAAGAAAGCAGGTGGTGTATGAAACCTTTCAGAAAGATTGTCTTATCTTGGGTTTCTCCCACAGCAGAGCCTGAGACAAGGAGTTCAGTGTGGGTATTTTATTTTGGAGGTGATTCTGAGAAGCAGGAGCGAGGGAGTGGGAAGAGTGGAACAGAGTAGGAGAGCCATTAGAGGATGTATTATCAAAGTTGCCTTGAGGACAGTGGGGGCTGAAATCTACCAGAACCTCCCAGAAAGCCTGCAGAATACTACCCAGAGTTGTCCACTTAATCTGCTGGCTCCTGTCTCTCCTTGGTTGATAGCTGCTTCCGGGCAACTGTGCTTGCATGGCTGCTAGCCTCTTACTTGAGTGTTGGAGAAGGCCTTGGTGAGAACCAAGTTGAAATCATAGTGAGCCAAGCAGATGCAACACAGGGCATCGGAGGATCATCTAAAAATATTTCCATACAAAATGATTCCAGGTAAAGCTTTGGTACTTAGTAAGTTTCAGCTATCTAGGAAAGTAGGCACCATATAGAACCTCACATTCCAAAGCTTTGCTAACAGAGGAGGCATTGCCATAGCACAGTTTTCTGTTTCAGGTGCAGAGCCACTTCAGTGATTGTCGTCTCTCACTATAGGAATTGGCGGGGGGATCATCCATCAGCATGAACTGATCCATGGCAGCTCCTTCTGCGCTGCGGAGCTCGGCCACATTGTGGTGTCCCTGGATGGGCCTGACTGCTCCTGTGGAAGCCATGGGTGTATTGAAGCATATGCCTCTGGAATGGCCTTGCAGAGGGAAGCAAAAAAGCTACATGATGGTCGGTTTCTTTCATCTGAGGAATTAAATAGTCAAATGGTAGACAAGTACTTCAAAGTAGATATTCCAGAGAGAGCTGAATGCTGATGCCAGAACTTTTAACCTTTTCACTCCCTAGAGGAAAATCAGGGCTCCACATACTGCAGCTCAAAGTCTCCTTGGTCGTGACCCGTATTAATACCCTTCCTCTCCAGCACTGGGAGGGCCGGGGTCTTGAGCTCCAGGATAGCAGGGGAGATGTCTTTCATTTTTGCCTTCTCAGCCCCTAGCACAGGTTGGGTACTTAATACAGATTTTAATGGAGAATTAAATGGATGAACATATTACGGTTTTTCAACTCTGAGAGGTTTATTTGAATTACACCTATTTCTGGACATGTTATAAATGTCAGGATGGTTTCTAGTCTAATGCAAGAGGGAGTCGTTTAATATTACAACATGGTGTGTCAAGTGCAATGAGAACGATGGCCAAGGAACACAGATGCATATAGGAAGGACACCAGTGTTCCCTCCCCACCCTCTCCATATAGGGAAGGGAGCGTTAGGGTGCTGTCCTGGGAGTTGAGAGTCAAGAGGGTAAATAGAATTATTGAGGCAAGTTTGGATGAGCCAGGGAGCATTTCCAAGCATAAGAAACAGTGGTGTTGGTGCATAAGGGCAAGGCAGGGTATAGTGCAGCAAGAGGTAAGCCAGGACCAGCAGCTAATGGAAAAACCACTGAAAAATTTTAGGGAAAAGACATAGATCCAAATTTTAGATTCTTCACCACACTTTTTTTTTCTAGCGGGAAAATGGTAGCTGAATGGAGGCTGGCTTTAAGGGGAACAGTTCTAGAGTGACTTCCAGTTTTCTGGGTGGACAACTTTGGGGGTGGGGACATGAGAGGAGGAACAGGGCTTGGCAGAAGCTGACGGTTGGGAACCAGTGGGACATGCAGGTGGGAGTGCGCAGGAGGCAGCTGGCTGCGGGGGTCTGATGCTCAGGAGAGGGGACAGGACTGGAGGTCGGGATTTGGAATCATGGGCATTGAGGTGGCCATTAAACCTGTGAATGAGACTTGGAGTGAGATGAGAGTCGAGGGTGGAATCCTGTGAAATGTCAGCACTTGAGGGCAGGGAGGAAAACCAGGAAAGGGTAAAGTCACAGGAACCAAAAAGGGAGTGTTTCAGGGAGAGTAGTGGGTAGTGTCAAGTGCTGGGTAAGAGGAAACCAGAAAGTTCATTGGCTTTGACCATGAGGAAGGACATCATTTGAAGCCCTGAAAACAGTGTTTATTTTTCAGTCTCATTTTTATCATCACCCCCACTGAGGAGCCTAAATGTTTAGACATTTTTTCCTAATCATTCAACCCCATGAAACTTTAATACCACAGATACATTGTTTATCTGTTGTTGTTTGTTACTGTGTATAAAAAGAGTAAGATTTTTTTTGCCCACAAGAACCAATTTTTGCCCCCATGCGGGTAAATGCCTATCTTAAAGAAGTTCAGTCAAGTGGGAGCAGAAGCCTAACGACCCTGAGCAGCAGCAGAAGTGAGGGTGGGGGACGCAGGAGGGGAAGGGTGGGGGAGCCCTTACAAAAGGGCCCCTGGCGGGGAGAAAGAGATGAGCTGCAAAGCCCTGGTGGAGGGGCGAGAGAGGGAGAGCAGCGGGATGTGCGAACACAGACCTGTTTGTAAGCAGGGGCAGAAGAGTAAGGGCGTTCTGCCTGGAGGCGTCCTTTATCTGAGAGGTCAGAAATGGGGAGATCTTGTGGTAGCGGGAGCGGGGATAGCCGGTCTGAGGAGATGAAGGCTGAGAAGGGCAATGAACGGGAATGGGAGAGAGTGGCCAGAGCAGCTGTGAGGGCCCCTGGAAGATAGGAGACCACCACTTGGTGTCTAGGTAACTGTCTGTTTGGTTGGGATTTTCTCCCATCAGAGCCCAAGTAATAGCAGATGAGGAAGGAGTCTGATCTGCGTTGGTGGCTGGCAGGGTGAGGGGCAGAAAGTCAAGGACTCTAGATAACTACAGAAATATCTACCGCTCATTTAGCATTTACTCTGGCCAGCACTTAACTTGAGTACTTAAGTCCATTTTCTCATTTAATCCCTAAAGGAATCCTGCTAGGGTAGGTATCATTACCCCAGTCTTAGAAGAGAAACACGTGGAGGTGACACGACATGGGCAGGGTAGTGCAGCCAGTGGTGGTAGAGCTGACAGCTGAACCCACGTCTGTCCGTTTCTGAGGTGCTGCACCTTCCTGCCCCTGTGGGTCACTGGCAAATAATGCAGCCTTGCATCTGGGATAGATAAGGAAGATGAATGCAGAAGAGTTCTGGTAATTTGGGGGGGAAAAACCACTTCAAGACTGTTTAATATGGAAGGGGGAAGTGAAGGAGGCTCTGGTCAGAGTTGAGGATTTCCAGTTAGAGAAGTTCTGGATGATGTATAAGCAGGCGGCAAGAGGGCAGCAAAGCCCTCTGGCAAATGTATATGGATATTTACGAATGATAAAAAGCTTTGCAAATGTGAAAAGAGATGATCATCTTCCCACTTGGGGGCTTGCCGCCCACGGGCATAATTATGAGCTTGGCCTTCCGCAGCTCATGAATGACTGCTTCTCCTTCTCACCTCTGCTCAAACAGAAGACCAGCTCTTGGTGGAAGGGATGTCCGTGCCAAAAGACGAAGCTGTGGGCGCACTCCATCTCATCCAAGCTGCGAAACTTGGCAATGCAAAGGCCCAGAGCATCTTGAGAACAGGTGAGCACGTGGGTCTGGGCAGCTCTGCCCCGGGGGCGGGGGGTGGGGTGGGGTGGGGTGGTGAGCCCTCAGACGGCCCAGGGCTCTGGCAAATGCCCAGCCTTCAGGACCAGTGCAGAGGTAATTTTCCTACTTACTGCATTCAAGGTATTTGGCAGCGTTGCCTTTTTAAACAGGTTTTTGTTTTGTTTTACAACTATGAAAAAACTACTTGTTCATTTTCTGGAAATTTAGAGAAATACAGGAGAGTAAGAAAAAGTATCTTTTAGTTTTACTGTTCAGAGATATCAACTATTAACATTTCCTTCCAGTCTATTTTTTTTTACATAGTTGAGATCATATAGTATATGTACAGTTTTACACCCAGCTCTTTTCATTTCAAAGTATCACATAATCATCTTTTCATATTAAGGATAAATCATATAAACAGCTTTAAAAGTACTGCTTCCATGAGGTAGTGTGAACGAACTATTCCTAGCTGGTGCTCTTTTCCACCTTCCTCTTTGACTTTGGATTTGGCTTTCTCCCCAAAAACTTGTTTTTTTGTTTTCCTGTAGCTGGAACAGCGTTGGGTCTTGGGGTTGTGAACATCCTCCACACTATGAATCCTTCCCTTGTGATCCTCTCTGGAGTCCTAGCCAGTCACTATATCCACACTGTCAAAGACGTCATCCGCCAGCAAGCCTTGTCCTCGGTTCAGGACGTGGACGTGGTGGTTTCGGATTTGGTGGAACCCGCCCTGCTCGGCGCCGCCAGCATGGTTCTGGACTACACGACTCGCAGGATCTACTAGTCCTCTGAAGAGTGGACGTGGACCGAGATTCAAGAGCTCCTTGGTGGAATCAGGTTGTCTTCTAGATGAGCATTTCTTAAAAGGCAAATTTGGTATTTCAGTTTATTTGGCAGGCGACTTTGGCAGAGTTTTTGCTTTTAGTCTCCTCTTCCAAAGTCACTTTTCCCAACCCGTTTTTGTAGATGCTGCTCCTTGTGGGGTCATTTCAGCTCAAACCTTGTCACAATCTTCTGTGCCAAAAGGAGCTACAGTAGTAGCCGAGGAAGCCTTAGGACTCTGCTTACTAGATGTACCACTTAGACCTGCAGGCCTTGCTTGGGGTGTGACCTTGATACTGGAGTTTGGATTATTAATCCTTCCTCCTCTGACCCTAAGTTCAGAACACAGAAAGGGATCCAGTCAGGGAACAGAAGGAAATCTCACCATGAAGGGCTTAAGTAAACCTTTTAAAAGCAGTTTTATTGAGATATTTTTTAAAGTGCACAATTTGGTTAAGTTTCGACATATATATACCTATGAAACCATGGCCACGATCAGGACATCAGGTGTACGTATCTCTCACCCCCAAAACGTTCCTTGTTGAAAGCTGTTATTTGCTATTACTCTCTCAGAATCTTGAGCAACTTTAGATCAGGGATCTGAAATTACAGTGGCCTTAGTGACCTTGTCCTTATCTTCTTAAGGCCAGCTGAGAAGCCACTAGGACTTACAGCCTCTGAAAGATTAACCATCCCAGAAGGATCGTTGCTACTGACAAGCAGACACCTCTCCCTTCAGTAGCTTTTCATACTATGTTGAATATGACCCTGGAGTGTTGATTAAGGCATTGTTTATTGTGTGTCATACCTAGAGCCCACATCTGTGAATCTGGATTCTGGCTAAATAAGATTCCACGCTCGCACTGGTGTCAAGATAACAAAGGCCAAGGTTCTTGCTATTAATTTCAACCTGGAAGAAATACTGATAGCCACCATTTATTAAGTGCCCACTGTGTGCCAGGCTCTGAACTTGGTGCTTCATATGCATTATTCTAAATTCTCACAACCAGTAAGGTAGGTGTTTTAATTCCCATTTTATAGAACCCCAAACTAAGTCAAGTGGTGTGCCTAAAGCCGCGTGGCTAATGAGTCTTAAAGACAGGGTTTGACCCGGGTCCCTCTGTGTTTTTTCTGCTAAGCCACACAAACCTCTCTTCGTATCAACAACTTCCAAAGTGCAAATATATTCTAATTTATTCCAGGCTACCAAGAGCTTTCACAAGAATATCTCATTAGCAAATGAATCGATTCATCCTTGACACTATCTCTCAGTGGTGAATTTAATAAAATATTCCTGTATGCTGTGGAAATTTTGCCAGTACAGTATTTGGCCTAGTGACAGGTTTTTATGGGTACTTTTAGATGACCTAAAAAAGGACATGCATATGTTTTTCAGATTATTATTTTAGGAAAACCTGAAGGTTTCTACAACATTATTTCAGTGTTCACATATAAAATGAAGGAATCAAGTTTGCATTTGAATTACTTCCTTCCTGGTGGGTTAATGTGAAAAGATAGGTTGGCTGATTCTTAGAACTCTGTCAGCTCTGAAATAATCTCCAGGTCCTGGTTGATTTCCTGGGAAGGAAGCTAGTTGGCTTGGCCATCAGCGTCTGGGGTGGGTCGGTAAACCGTGAAGGGGCATCAGCTGTTCTTTGACAAAACCTACAACCACTGTACACACCAGACAGTTGCACTGCTACCAAGTTTCATACCAAATATTTGGAAGGATGGTATTGAATCTAAAACCAAATCTTAGTTTTTATTAAATTCATGGAAAGGCTAATATATTCCAACATAATTATTACATATAGCTAAATGATCACATCTTAATTTATTTTAATGTAAATATTTTTATGTTACTGTTCTGAGCCAAATTCTAAAAAAATAAATGTATTTCCTTGTGGAAATCCTGCCATTTTTGTATTTTGTTTTGTTCTTAATTAACTCATTAGTTAAAAGCATTCCCCTTCCCAAAAGAGATTTGTTGTGCTCCTTACTTTCTGAAGGTCATGTAACTTCTTTAAGGCATTTAATATTGATTTAACAACCACCCCACCAAAAAACTTTGTTAATAGAAAGCATTGTTATATAACTTTATATATATTGCAAAATGATCACCACACTGTCTAGCTAATATCGTCACAGTACAGTTGAGTTTTTTCCCTTGTGATGAGAACTTTTTTTTAAGATCTACTTTCATAGCAACTTTCAAATATGCCATATAGTATTACCAACTATAGTCGCCATGCTGTACATTACATCCCCATGACTTATAACTGGAAGTTTGTACCTTTTGACCCTCTTCACCCACTCCCCACCTCCCAACCCCCCACCTGTGGCAACCACCAATCTGTTCTCTATGAGCTTGGTTTTTTGTTTGTTTGTTTTAACCCTCTTCACCCACTCCCCACCTCCCAACCCCCCACCTGTGGCAACCACCAATCTGTTCTCTATGAGCTTGGTTTTTTGTTTGTTTAACATTCTGCATGTGAGATCATACGGTATTTGTCTTTCTCCGTCTGATTTATTTCACTTAGCATAATGCCCTCAAGGTCTAGCCATGTTTCACAAATGGCAAGATTTCATTTTTTTTCTAATGGCTGAATACTATTCTGTCATATATATTTACGCATTTTATTTATCCATTCATCCGTTGATGGACACTGAGGTTGTTTCCATTACCTTGGCTATGTAAATAATGCTGCATGTAAGAGTGCATGTATCTTTTTGAGTTAATGTTTTTGTTTTCTTCAGGTAAATACCCAGAACTGGAATTGCTGGATCATATGGGAGGTTCCATTATAATTTTTTGAGGAACCTCCATACTGTTTTCCATAGTGGCTGCACCAGTTTACATTCCCACCAGCAGTGCACAAGGGTTCCCTTTCTCCACCTCCTCTCCAACACTTGTTGTCTGTTTGATAACAGCTATTCTAAGAAATGTGAGGTGGTATCTCATTGTGGTTTTGATTTTCATTTTCCCTTATGATTAGTGATGTTGAGCACCTTTTCACTTACCCACATTGGCCAGCTGTTTGGCTTCTCTGGATAAATGTCTATTCAAATCCTCTTAGTTTTAAATTGGATTGTTTTTATGCTATTGAGTTGTATGAATTCTTCACATATTTTGGATATGAACCCCTCACTGTATGTATGATTTGCAAATATCTTCTCCCTTTTAGTAGGCTGTCTTTTCGTTTTGTCGATGGTTTCTTTTGCTGTGCAGAAGCTTTTTAGTTTGATGTAGTCCCAGTTATTTTTGCTCTTGTTGCCTTTGCTTTTGGCATCAAATCCAAAAAAATCATCACAAGACTGATGTCAAGGAGCTTATACTGCCTGTGTTTTCTTCTAGGATTTTTATGGTTTCAGGCCTTATAGTCAAGTCTTTAATCCATTTTGAGTTAATTTTTGTGTATGGTGTAAGATAATGGTCCAGTTTTCCCAACACCATTTATGAAGTGACTATCTTTCCTGATTGTATACTCTTGGCTCTTTTGTCATAAATTAACTGATCATATACGCGTGGGTTTATTTTTGGGCTTTCTATTCTGTTTCATTGATCTATGTGTCTGTTTTTATGCCAATACCAGACTGTTTTGATTACTATAGCTTTGTAATATGGTTTGAAGTCAGAGTGATGCTTCCGGCTTTGTTCTTCCTTGAGATTGCTTTGGCTATTCAGGGTCTTTTGTGTTTCCATACTGATTTTAGGATTGTTCTATTTTTGTGAAAAATGCCATTGGGATTTTGATAGGGACTACACTGAACCTGTAGATTGCTTTGGATAGTACGGACATTTTAACAATATTAATTTTTCCAATCCATGAGCTTGGGGTCTGTTTTAGTTTCTTTCATCGGTGTCTGATAGTTTTCAGTGTACAGTTTTTTCACCTCCTTGGTTATGTTTATTCCTAGATATTTTATTCTTTTTGATGTAATTGTAAACGGGATTGTTAATTTCATTAATTTTTCCAATCCATGAGCTTGGGGTCTGTTTTAGTTTCTTTCATCGGTGTCTGATAGTTTTCAGTGTACAGTTTTTTCACCTCCTTGGTTATGTTTATTCCTAGATATTTTATTCTTTTTGATGTAATTGTAAACGGGATTGTTTTCTTAATTTCTCTTTCTGATAGTTCGTTATTAGTGTACAGAAATGCAACAAATTTCTGTATACTAATTTTGTATCCTACAACGTAATTCATTTATTAGTTGTTATCAGTAACAGTTTTTTGGTGGAGTCTTTAGGGTTTTTAATATATAAAATCATGTCATCTGCAAATAGTGAAAGTTTTATTTCTTCCTTTCCAACGTGGATGCCTTTTATTCTTTTCTTGCCTAAGCGCTCTGGTTAGGACTTCCAGTACTATGTTGAATCCATTTAAAATCTGACATAAAAAGCAAAGTGGTCCCAAGAAAGAGGTTTGAAACTAAATATTGAGCACTCACTGAGTTTCTGAACCAACTCCTTCCTTTTTATGAAGCCCCATGTGAGTAATGTAGGCATTAGAAACAATCCAAAGCTACTACTGCTATGTAACAAACCACCTCAAAACTTAAGAGGCTTAAACGGTAGTCATTTTCTCTTATGGTTTCTGTGGGTCAGGAATTTTGGAAAGGCTCTACTTAGCAATTCTGACTCAGGGCATCAGATGCACTTGCAGTTAGACAGTGGCTGGAGCTGGAATAGGGCTGGCCATGCATCCTCTCTTTGTAGTTTCCAGGTCTCTCCACGTGGGCTGATTTGGGCTTCCTCATAGCATGGTGGCTTCAGGATTGTAGAGCTTTTTACATGGGGGCTCAAGGACTGCCAGCTTCTGTGTTCCAACAAACCAGCCGTAAGCTGTGTTGCCTTTTACAACCTAGCCTTGGATGCATACAGCATTACTTTTGTCATATTATCCAGTCACCTCTTGATTTTGAGAAAGTCAGACTTTACTGACATCTGATTAACTGCCACAACCACCCTCAAGAAGCCCATCCTGTGTGGGAGGCAAGACAAGTCCAGATGACACCAACCAAGACAATATCAAAAGGTAAGCTGTTGCACGTAGAGGGCCGTGGGAGCTCAGGGGAAAGGAAAGGCATTACAGAGGTGGCCTTTCAGCTAGTTCTTTTTTTTTTTTTTTTGTGGTATGCGGGCCTCCCTCTGCTGTGGCCTCTCCCGTTGCGGAGCACAGGCTCCGGACGCGCAGGCTCAGCGGCCACGGCTCACGGGCCAAGCCGCTCCGCGGCATGTGGGATCCTCCCAGACCGGGGCGCGAACCCGGCTCCCCTGCATCGGCAGGCGGACGCGCAACCACTGCGCCATCAGGGAAGCCCTCAGCTAGTTCTTAAACCAGATTTCAACATTTTCAAGGGCATTAGCAAGGCCCAGAAGCAACTAATGGTTGGTGAACAACAGCAAGTGACTGCTTGATTACAAGCGGAGGTGGCTAAAGGGGAGGAATAGCAAAGAGGCCAGAAATGCGGGCCAGATCAAGGAATGCCCAACTAAGAAGCTTGGCGAGGGGGAGGTAGGCAGAAAAGTAAATGTTTCTCTCCCTTCCAGACATAATTACCATAGGAGAGATGGTGGACTTTCCTTCTCGGCAAGGGCAAGACCTAACCCCGCTCCACCTCCTGAGTGTGGCATTACAGGTGTTTACATCAATCTCCAACTTGGACTAGTATCAGGTAACCATTAGTAGCAGATTTCTGAAATATGGCTTTATCAGTCACTCAAACCATCACCTAAAAAGTGACAGGTTCTGAGAGCAAATAATGAATGTGTTGATGCCTGAATCAACAGTCTCCTACAGGCACCTATTGTGTGGATCAGTGTGGTCCAAAACATTCTGTGATGACGTAAATGTTCTATAATCTGCCCTGTGCAGTCCGAATGCTACCTAACTACATGTGGCCACAGAGCATATGAAATGGAGCTAGGGGCTAGAATTGTATTTTTAATTCTGATTGATTTAAATAGCCACCTGTGGCTACGGTACTGGCCAGCAAGGTCTAGATGAAGGACTTGACAATAGAAATATTAGCAAAGTGCTAAGGATGGCACAAGATCCCAAGTGTGCTACAGGGATTCAGAGTTAATAGGGCCAGCCACATTCATGCCATCCTGACTCGGGTTTACTGGCTGAATCCAAAGGAGTAAGGGTCTCACTAGCTTTATTTCCCAGAGAGACCCCTGCTGAAATACACTATCCAAGATCCTACAGTAAGGG
Source organism: Physeter macrocephalus (assembly GCF_002837175.3). NCBI lineage: Eukaryota > Metazoa > Chordata > Mammalia > Artiodactyla > Physeteridae > Physeter > Physeter macrocephalus. Next base: position 28,568,113 of record NC_041222.1, read on the forward strand.
ACACTGACAAAGAGCCACCTGGGAGAAAATGTCTAGGGTGGTGTGGGGATTCAAAGCTCTATCTATCTTTGGTGGGCAATGAGGGGTTAACTTTTAGCCAAGGAACTCCCTTTTCAAGTGGAAACTTCTACAGACTCCTACTACAGACAATAGAAACTCAGAGCTATTTTAGTTCAAGGCAGGGGTTGGCACCCAGTGGCTGTGCCTCAGCCCTAGAAAGGATAAAAGGAAATTCCTCACCAACCTCACTCCCAACTGCAGCACATCTTGTGGTCAATAATGAAGCTTCATGTTTGTTTACTGTTTGAAACAGAAATTTATTCTCAGAATAATGCACAAAAGCACAGGTTGAGGCTGCCATTGGGAGGCTTCCCTCCCCTCCTCCGCCGCCTCCCCTCCTCTTTGAATGCCAGGGACAACACAGTTGAAGGAAACATGCAATCACAAACAATGATCAACTCTAAAGACAAAAGGTTTGGTCCAAAAGAACTCAACATAATTAATCCAATTACCGTGAAGAGCTTCACTGAGTAGGATTAAGATATTGCAGATGTAGTGTTTCCACAGGGTGGCTCTTCAGTGCACCAGGGGGGCCTGCTTGAGGGAGATGAGGACAGAACGCATGCGGGAGACATCTTTGGCCTGCTTGCTGGACTTGGGGTTAAAGTCACACAGCCGGGCCACTCGCTCCCACTCAGTGCCTGGGGACGACTCTTCAATGTCATTTACAAAGGCTTCTTCTGCTGCCCTGGAAGCAACAACAAAAGATGTTGGTTTAATGTAGAATCCCCGTTAGCTACCTGGCAGCTGCCCTGTTATGAAAGCAACTGCCTCTTTATGCCTGACTTAATGGCATTCTGGTTTTCCAAAGAATAACAGCCCCTGGTCCAGGTCAGACTCGGGAGCAGACACATGGCCAGCTTTCCTGGGCACAGCGTGCCCGGACTGCTGTGTAAAATGTTGGAATACAGGTGTTTGGTTCAGGGCTCACTCTCTCTGTTGATACAGAGAATTTAAAAAGCCAGTCCTTAGCCAGCTACTCACCACCTTCATTAGCAAGGGCAAAGCAGCAGGCTGGCCAAGAACCTGAACAGCAGTTTATGTTGGGCTGTACTGAGTTTCAAGTAAATTTAGAGACCTCCAAAGAAGCCCACAGGTCACTGCAAAATAGCCTCTGGATTTATTCCTAAGGCTGGAGAGAAACAGGGCAGATCAAAAGGAATTCAAGACAAAGCTCCCATGCTAGCAGGCACTAGAGACTAAAGCCATTCTGGAAGGGGTTTGCTAGGACATTCTCCAGTTCAGCCAAAAGTTTGCCATTTTCCCTCCAGCCGGGTACCATGGGCCTCTCAGGGCACTCTGGCAGGGGTGGGCGCCCAATGGCTGAGAGCCAATCAGTGTGAATTGCTTTTTGGTAGGATGCTGCTCCAACATTTTTTTCACACCAAGGTCAGCCCATCCCCAGTTGGGAACTAACTTGTAGGAGCTACAGCCTAAAAGGACAATGCTAAGAGCAGGGAAGACACACTACTTCATCTACTCCAACAGGCATCACGGGCAAAGCGAAAGCAATGGAGATGACTGGTCTGTGGGGACAGAGGGGTGGCACTCTCACAGGGATGGCTGTGGCAAACACTGCTGAAGCCCAGAGCCACTACAACACTGCGACTTCATGGCACACACAGGGGGCAGTGAGAAAGGTTTACTTAACTGTTCTAGGCTGTAGCAAGGATGGTTTATGTTTGTGCTTAAAGGTGAAGAGAAGAAAAGAAACAAGAAAAAACTTTAGGTCAGATACAGAAAATGAGAATGAGCTCAATGCAGATGGTCAGTAAGCTAGACATGCCCTTGCCACCCTGTACTCTTGGGGACGTGCGGCTGGCTTTGCTGGGCCACCCTGCTGCCCAGCAAACCCAGACTCGACTTTTCCAGTCTCCATTTCTACTCCAGAGAGAATGTGCAAAAAGTAAATCCAACACCACCTGTAAGTCCAGCATTTCACCAAGTCTCATTGCAAATGCACCTACGGGCACAGGAAACCCAGCTCTATCTCCTAACGGGATGAAGGGCTCAAGGTCACACGCCCTAAGAGGCTCTACAGACCTCAGCCTGTTGTCTACTCTTCCCACAAGTTCCTCACTTCCTTCATTCCACCCTCATCTCCCTTACATCAAAAGGCTAGTCCTAATTTTCAAGGAGGAAACGAGCAATTCAGCAATACTGCTTTGATAACCGAAATCCTTAAACCAAAACAAAACACTTTTCCAGAGAAGGTGCAGTTTTCTTTAGGAGGAAAAGCCACAGTGGCCTGTATCAGACAGCTCTGGCTATCTCGACCTCAAAGGGGGGGGGGGGGGGGGGGGTCTCTCTATGCCAGAGTGGGGGACAGGGCATCAGAAGCTGGCCACTAAACAACAGTTTCAGGTATGAGACCACAGAGAAACAATTACAGACCCCACGGGAGACTGCCCCCTCTGACTCTTCTGCCCCAACCCCACATGCTTCAAAGGAACCCAGTGTAGAAAATGCTGCCTGCACTGGCTCTTAACCCAGGGCTTCTTCCCCCTCCCCAGGTGGGGACACTCCCCCTTCCCACCTGGGGCAGGGAGGCAGCAGTGGCAGCAGCAACAAGAAGTCAGAGCCCTCCCCAGTCCCAAAGCCTTCCCAGACGAGATCACGAATGACTCACGTTTTGAAAGTGAGTTAGCTTCCTTCCCTCCAAACCCCAAAATGAAAAATGGCAACCAGAGTTGCAGGGAGTGTGGTTCTGTGAGACAATCAATGGAACATTCCCCCAGCTTATCAACTCTTAGGCAGCCCCCACAGTGCCAGTTTGAAATAATTTTAAAAGCAAACCAACTTGTGACATAAAAGGAGCATTAACTATAAACAAAAAGTAGGAACAATCAAGACAAGAAAAGGAATGAGTTTTGCAACATACACATAACCAATCACGTCAGCGAAGGGTTGTTTGTAGAAAGCTTCATCTGCCACCCTAGACAGCAAGAGGTCCAAAAGGCAGGCAAGCAGGCAGGAAAAAAGAGAGAACATTGAGAAGCAGAAACATCTCAAATCCACAATAGAGGCACGACTGTGCTCTGGGGAGCTGCTCCCAAGGCTCCATCCTAACGCTTCCAGCACTGGACACTCCAGCAGGTGAGGCTTCCTACTGGCCTTCCCCGCGGGATTCTCCAGAGTGAGTGCTGCCAGCTTCATCCCCAAGCCTTACCCCAGCAACGACGACGAGCATTTCCTAGGTACCCACTTATGGGCTGAGCCCTCTGATAGACATTGTGTCCATTCCATCCTCAACCCCAAACAACCTAGGACGCTGAGTGTTCTCCCCACACTTTACAGATGACGTGATAGGGAAGGGAGGCCTCGAGATGAAGCAACCTGTTTGGCAGCAAGTAGCAACACGGGTGGCAGAACTCACAACCAAGGTGGCCTGGCTCTTTTCACCGTAAGTTACTACTGCTCCCCAGCTGGTGCGCGCTTAGAAAGCCACGCCTCCTTCCTGCCAGCCTCAGTAAACACCACTGGGTGCAAACGCTGCCAGACGCCAGGAACGCTAGGGCCCAAAGCCAGCTTAATCTTGGATTATCCGACTACTGCTTCCCCACACTGACTAGCGGGGACCAACGGCCAGTATCCTGGGAACATAGATGGTCATTTCAAAATGCCCACCTTTGAAAAAAGAGGAGCTGGAGGCAAGCAGTGAGAAGACCTGAAGACAAGGGTCCTGGCTCTGGCGTACTGTGTGTCCCTGAGCACAACCGTCAGTCCGCTCAGTCCCTGCCAGACTCGACTGCTTTGACAACGTACAGTCCAGAAGCCAGAACTTCATCCCCCCTTCACTCTCACACGGGAACGGACCAAAATGGCAACTCTGGGACAAGAAGGAAGGGGGGGCAAGCTGGATGGACAAGTTCACAAAGCAGGGGACAGGCTGACTCCCTGGGCCCAGCCAGCCCCCCTCATCCAGCATGGGTGGGCAGGGAACCTCCCTCAATGAGTCTTATCCTCTCCTTTGCCCAGTGGGTTTGGGGCACAGGAGTGGGAGGGACCTTTTAAGGACAGTCATGCCTGGTCATTAACCTAAGCTCCCATATTTATCTGAAGGGAAATTCTAGTAATTTTATTTTTAAACTCACACATACCCTTGCTTCTCTCCCATTTTGGTTTATACATAGGAGGTGTTTTGTGGAAATTTAAAGAAAGCAAAAAGAACAGCCTGATTTTAACTCCAAATAAGTCAGCAGGAAAACAGAGTAGTTTGTGGGCACAGTGAGTGGGAGGGAAAGGAAAAAAGGCAGGCCAGCTTGTAAACCCATAATCCTTTTAGTTTACACAAAGGGCTAAACCTAGTCAATTTCAACTTGTGCTTGCCTCTACTGGGAGAGAATAAGGGTTTAATGACTCCCGTTCAAAGCATTACTAAGACAACAAAAGCGTCCTGTCAGGCTTTTGCTCCTTTGCAGCTAGCCCGAGAGGAAGGAGCTGTTGGTGACAGACCAGCACAGCCCCATGGAGGCTACAGCCCCAGAACAAAAGGGAAACCACACACAAAAACTCAGCTGGCCCTTCCACCTATTTAGAGGGGCCTGAAAGCAGCAATCCTCAGGCAAGGCAGGAAGGGGACTCCACACGTGGAGGGTCAGCCTGGTTTTACCAAGTACTTCAGAGCAGATTCACAGCCTGAGGCAACTCGCCAGGGTAAACAGGGCCTCACAGGGTTCCTGCACAAAGCACCCATCCATCCTTCTTTGGAAACCTGAACTTGCATCTGGGGGAAATCATCCTGAATGAGCACAGGATAAAGGAGCCTGGACCTGTCAGCACTTCAAACTGACCACATTCTCGCAGCAGAAGCCTCTCACAGCAGAAGCCCCGGTAGCTAACGCTACTACCCTCAGCAACTCAACCCCGACCAGAGGGCAGCCCCACCATACTTGTCACAAAACTTCAAATGGAACCTGACAGGCACGCATGCCCCACAGGAAGGTGGCCAGGACAGAGGCTCAAGCCTGGCACCCGAAGCAGTGACAGAACCAAGAACGGGCAACAGGAGACAGGTAGTTGAAGGCTGCTGCACAAACAGTCCATCTGTTCTGCCGTAGCCACCCCACTACGGCAGAAACTGTCTGGCAAAGAGGTCAGCTCCCTCTCTTAAGAGGTCAGCAGATTTCCACTTAAGAGCTGCCAGAGACAAAGGTACTTAAACCCACTCCTGCCTCTGAGAACAAGGACCCAAGGCTCTTTACCAAGAAAATTACAAATAGCCCCAGGCAGAGTCTAACCTATCTTTTACACTGAAGTGGGTGGAGTGACTGAAGTGAAAAGCCAGAGTCTCCAGTCTCGCAGGGGAAGCAAGCCCACCACAGGCGAACAGTGCTGCCCCCATCTCTCTTTCTGAGCTGCTTCCAAGTGGACTGCGAGCACAGAGCATTTAAAGACCACAGCTGCTGGTCGGTGGTGAAGGAGAATGACACTGTTTACTCCCTACAACTACTTAACCTTCAGTAAGTGAGTAAATTCTGAAAAGAGCATTTTTTAAAAGTCAACTCAGGATTTTCTTAGACACAGATAATAAGCACCCAGAGAACCCTTAATTCTGAAGTCACTGTGTTGGAAAATCTTGGCCACCTAATGACAAAACACACATCCCTGCTACTGGACCCTTTGGGGAGCAGCCCTCAGAAGTAGGGGATGCGACATGACTGAGTCTATAATCACCTCCAAAGTACTGAGATCCTGGAATAGTCATGAAAGTGGCATTTCATTCCAGGGTTACATTTTTACATGTGGACTTGATCCCGTGAGATGACACTTCCTTCTGCAGAATCATACCATTACAGGCAGTGCATACTAACCAAACTCTCAGCTGCAGAGCTAGACTCACAACAACTAGTGTGGCAAAAAAAGAGGCTGAATTACTCTCTCTCACAATATCCAAGAAGACTTGTAACCCTTATGTTTCAAGTATATTTTTGAAAACCTGCAGAGACATTTCACACTAAAAGACGCAGCAGCTGAAAACCTACACTGGCTGGTGGAAACGGACCTGATTTTGTCTTGGCAAACAAGCTGTTCTAGAAGCAGTGCAACTGACCTGTTATTTGCTTTCGTCTTCTGTAGCTGCTCGTCCTGCCTCGCATACCACTCATCCAGCTCCTTTATTGCTTTTTCTTTCCACTCTGCTTCCTGCTTCCGAGAATTGGCATCTTTGAAGGGAAGGAAAAGAAAGACAATACAAATGAGGCGAAATGCAAATTGAAGTCCACTTCACGTGTATTTGGGCTTATTAATCTCATGCTATGTGCGGGCGCATGTGTGTGTTGGAGGGATAACAGTCGGGAGGGAAGATAAAATTCTCTTTTCCCTGACTGTATGTCCAGCTCTCGATCTCAGCAATTCTATTCAAAGTGTTTCACCACCATTTATCCCAGTCCACCTACACGTTAGTGGATCACTAGTTTGGGGTTTTTTTTTTTGAGGTGGGGGAGAGGTGGAAATATTGACTTTTAATTTTAAAAAAGGCTTTTGGGATACCAACTGGGGAAAAAGCAATTACAGGTGATTATTTAATGATGCTGCCAGTTCAGGGTGGACTATTCATATTAGATAATCTTTTAATAAAATCTCCTCACAAACTATATTCCACACAGGTTGGACAATTAATGGTAGATGCACATCTATGAAGCAGGGAGCTATGAGAAAAATTATCAGAGGTAGAGATGATTCCAGAACCAGGAAACAGTAGGGTATAGATGGAATTGAGGGGAGCACAAAATATCTACTCCTGCTTAGGCCACAGAGCAAGTTTGTGACAGAGCTAGAGCAGAACTAAAGGAGAAACTCCAATGCAGAGAACTGTGGGAGGAGAGGTGAGGGTCGTCATTAACAGCTATCCAAAAGGTTCTAGGTGAGAGAGAAAATGCACACCTAGCAGGTGTGCCAGATTGGATTCTCACCCACGAAGTTTCTCAGGACTAAATACGAGTTTCCCTAAGATGCTGAGCTAAAGAAACATGTCAGTAAATGGTAGAGAGAAGGAAATACAGGTCATACTTTTGCCACAGTTGACACCGGAAGTCACCCTAATACCAAAACTTTAAGCACATGCTTAAGGACGTCCTCTCTGGCAGGTGTTTTACAGACATCTCATTTAATCTTTACAACAATCCCAAGAAGGTAAACTAGTCCCATATTCAGCAGTGAGAAAAGCTACAGCTCTGCAAGTTTGAGTAATGTTCCCAAAGGTTATAATAAGTGGCAGAGCCAAGATTCACACCCAGGTCTGACTCTAAAGCTCACACATTCTTACTTCACTGTGCTGCCTCCAAAGAGAGGGACGAGGGACGGAAAGGGAGGCAGGCCCACCAACAGTCACAGATGTGACCAGCAGATGGGCATCAGTGATCCAGACCAGAGTCTGGACAGTGCAGAGCCAGAGCCCAACCTGTAATGAGTGTCCTTGAGGAGCAAAGTACTCAGCAAACAACTTCTTGAAGGGAAGAAAGTAAGCATTCAGGGGCAATTTTAGGGCCTTTGCAAGAAAGGTCTTGTAGTAACAACCTGCAGAAGACTTTGTAACTAATAGAGATAACCTAGTAGCAGCTAGAAACTCCCCCAAAGTTTCAGATTATAAAGAACTTTTTACCCTGTTATCTAACTTATCAGAAGGTGACCTATTGGCTCAGAATTATTTCACTCAAATTTTCCACTAATGACTCAAGTAAACACAGTAAACGTGTGATGTGTGTCTGTCCATGGCATTAAGTGTATATGGAATGGAGGGTGCTGTGATGCAGGGAGAGATGCTGTGGGCCAATAGTGCCCTGTGGACAAGAAACTGAAAAAACTTTAAAGAATAAGGTCTCCTTTTCAAGAGTTGTGAAATTACTTCCAAAGAATTACTTTTTGATTGGAGAGTGTTTTTTTTCTGTATAGTCTAATGATCATTTTACTGCATAAAACAGTTCATTTAAATCGTCTTCTTGCTTTTATAAATTTATGAAGTGACACTGGCAATAAGAATTTAGAATTCTTAAACGCTTAGCTTGATGGAACAAAGATCCAAGCTGTAATACAGCATCTCTGAATCTGGGAGGGAGAAGGGAGAAGAGAGGGTGAAAAATCCACTTAGAGAGCAGGGTACACTGACAGCTGTCTTCTCTGGCCATACGCATTACTGTTCACAGAATATTATTGGAAAACGTTAGCACACAGCTAAGCTTAAGACCATGGACACTGCTTCTCTATTTTTAGCGTCTTGCACTTTCTCACAGTTCTTGCAAGGGAAAAAGGTGAAACTGCAGAAACACCTAATTCATGGACCAGTTTAATTCGATTCTCCTGGAATACGAGGCCAAATGTTTGACTTCCCTCAGGAAGGCAACATGAGTTAAGAAAACAGCACTTAATGGAATATTCCCAAAGAGCCCAATTTGATAATTAAAAAAGAAAATGAAATTTTTCCAGACACCAAAGTGTACACTTCTCCATGGAGAAGACAACTTTGCTAAACTTTGGGGAAAGAGAAAAGATAAAGCTGGGTTCTGCATCATGAAAAAGACTCCAGTAGTACTAATACCTGCTAAGTCTTGCCTCTAAGTCTACTCAGAAGAGATGCTCAAAGAAGAACAAGCAAGGACCAAGGCTGTTTGCACCATGAAGACCTATCTTCATCTTTCTAATGCTGCACTATCCACTACAGTGGCTACTAGCCTCATGTGGCTATTTAAATTTATTAAAATTAAATAAAATTTAACTCAGTTTCTCAGTCATAATAGCCACATGCAGTTAGTGGCTACCATACAGAACAGCACAGATATAGAACATTTCCATCATCAAAGAAACTACTATTGGATACTGCTGTAAAGGTTAAACATAAGTGTGCCCTCTGTTCTGAAAGCCACAGAAACTGGGCTGGAGAGACACTAACTGGCTGTATTATCTGGGTCAATTCCTTTCCTATTTCTAGGTGTCCTTTCCTATTTCTACACCATCTGAGTCATGTTTTCACTAGTTCAGCGCTTCCCAAGAAGGAATAATAATGCTGACACTGTGGTAACATAGAAGCATGTTGCTATCTCTAGATGTACAATAAAATATTTAGGCACGGTGTCTATATCTTAAAGTGGATCAGAAAAAAAATTATGTGTACATTCACAATACACATATAAATGTATGCACATGTGAGTGTATAAAACATACATGCCTCATTTACACAAAGACAACCCAATATGGCAAAATGTTCATTACTGAATCTGGAGGAAGGGGCACACGTTTGTTTTACTGTATTCTTGTGTCTGAATTTTTTTTTTTTTTGTGGTACGCGGGCCTCTCACTGTTGTGGCCTCTCCCGTCGCGGAGCACAGGCTCCGGACGCACAGGCTCAGTGGCCATGGCTCACGGGCCCAGCCGCTCCGTGGCATGTGGGATCTTCCCGGACCGGGGCACGAACCCGTGTCCCCTGCATCGGCAGGTGGATTCTCAACCACTGTGCCACCAGGGAAGCCCCTGTGTCTGAAATTTTAATAAAAAATTGAGAAAAGAATACCCTGTGGATAACACCCCGCCCCCCCGCCTCTAACACACCTTTCCAACCCACATGTACAGATACCAAGTCTCTCCCGATCTTGACCAACAGCCGACACTCCATGGAGAAGGCTCTTCAGCAAAGGCCAGGCTGGCTGGCACTGATTCTCAGGCTCAGCCTGCCCCTCGAGATGGTGTACACTAAATGCAATGCGGCTGAAGGGATGGGTATGGATTCTGAAGCAGAGCAGACTTAAGCTGAAATTCTGACTCTACCACTTCTAGCCGTGGTGATTCAAAAACTTACTCTTCCTCTGATCCTCACTTTCCTCACCCATAAAAAGTAAAAACTTACAGGGATATTAGGGTAAGAAAACCAAATCGTACATATTACCTAACATCCTTCACATTTTCCTCTCAAGCATTACTTTAAATTCAGCCTTCAAATGGTAAATGGACTGTGCAGTCCCTCACATGGATATAATACCTTCAGGTTTACAAAGCACTCTCATAAATACCATCTCAGACTACCCTTGGGGTTGATAACACTGATCTTACTTCACAGATGAAGAAACAGACTCTAAGGTTTGAGCAACCAAGTGCCCACAGCTGGTAAGTTATGGCTGGGCCTGGAGCCCAGTCTTTCACTCCAAGTCCAAGGCTCTTTCCACAGCACCACTCTGCCCTTCCTGAGAGGAGAGGTGCACTGTGGCTCTCCGGGCTGCCCGAATCCCCACACAGCAGCCTGTGATTAAGCATCTCCATGTGGTGGCCTTGTGACCTTGTTGGGAAAGATACCTTCCCCAAAACTGTACAAGGACATTATGGCTAATTCCTGTTAAAAAGGGATAAAAGTAGAGTCAAGGTCAACTATTCCACTGAAAACAGATACCCAAAGACAGAAAGGGATTCCTTACCAAGGGCTTCCAAGCGTTCTGTTTGCTCTTCTCTCCATTTACGGATACTTTCAGGCTCTGACTGCAATCGATCCACTTGTGAAATAGCTGCATAACTGTCTGTTGGCCCATTACTCTCCTTAATACAAAACACAGTTGTGCTCTATCAGTACCAAAACCTCCTCCCAGAAAAGCGCTTCACCCAAGTTAGAACCGCTGGTTATGTGCAACACTGATGGCTGTGGTAAATGTAAAGGATTACCTTACGAGCACCACCACCACCTTACGTGCCAATAGGGAGCTTTCAACATTATGCACTCAATCCTTGCAATCCACAAGGGAGCCTGAGTAGTTCTTATCCTGTTAATAAATGGGACATGAGTGGGAGATAGGAAAGCTGGGGAAGTGAGTAATGGACTTACTAGGAAACAGTGTGATCAGTTTTAGTTTCCTTACTTGACACAGAGATTGTGATATCTTCAAAGTAACAAAGGTAAATACACAGCACGGCAAGGCCTAGAACCTGACACTTCTAAATGTTATTATACAATACAGGGAAAAGTACACTTAATACCACCTAATCAAAATATAGTGAATTCTAGGAAAAAGAGAGTCCAAAAGAAAATGTATAGTTACTACAGTCACACCAAAGAAAATAAAAAGGCAGGCCAATGTGAGTCACAGTGTATGGGGAGGGGAGGGAGACACACAGGTTCTTTATAGTGGTTGAGATTTGGGAGCTAATAAATTGATAAAGATTCAAATAGAATCTAATCTCTATAGAATTATTTCACCTACTGAACTAGGGAATATTACCAGCTTAACTTAACCAGACTATAAACAAAGATGGAGAGAAAATTATTTACAGTAGTATTTATTAGTAACTAACTTATTGTTAGTATTTTCCATGTTTCAGCCACATAAAAGCTTTATCTCCCAAACACCTTGCAAGTCAAATTTTTATTCCCATGTCAGCAGTCGGGGGATTAAACTGAGGCGCCGAGAAATAACATGTCCAAATTCACAGCTAGTAAGGGATAAAGCCAGGGCTGAACCCCATTCCATCTCACCCTAAAGACCAAGCTCTAAACCAGGGATTGGAAACGATAGCCAGCTCGGCCACCTGTTTTTGTAATTAAATTTTACTGGAACAGAGCTATGCCCATTCGTTTACATACTGTCTACAGATGCTATCATGTTACAGCAACAGAACAGGTTGACAGAGATCTTATGACCCACAAAGCTTAAAATGTTTACTATTGGTCCTTTATAGCAATAGTTAGTCCACCTTTGGCTTAAACCAATTAGACTAATCTCATCTTTCCTGACAGTTAGCTGGTTGAAGGGTGGGCAGAAACCCATGCAGAAGCAAAGCACCACGCTATTTCCCCAGGCTACAGTGATTACTTCCATCTGGTCAAGAGGGAAACATAGGACTTTTGTTGAGTGGTTGGGAGAAACCACCATGTTGTTCTAGATAGTATGACATGCACATGTGAGACCTGGAAGTGCTGTAGCCATTCTGCCACCATGAAAGGGTATAAAACTGCACACTCAGCTGGCAGAACCAGAGTCCTAGAGGAACTGAGTCAGAATCCAGGTCCGAGGACCCCTAGCCTATCTCAGAGTTCTTTCAATTATATGAGCTAGTGAATTCTCTCTATTTAAGCCAATGCAAGTTGGGCTGGTGACCAAAAACTCAGTGATACAGAAGGAAAATAATGGTAGTCGTCAGAAATACCAGCCACCCCCACCCTCAAGACAATCTAAAAGCTAGAAGGTTCCAATGCTGGCCCCACCACATACTACCTTTGTTACTTTTAGACTCCTGGTTTAACCTCTGTGTGCCTCAGTTTATTCGTCTGTAAATGGGAATAACAACAGTTCAGGTCCCTCAGATTGTTGTGAGAATTAAAGAAAATTCAGCATAAACAGTGCTTGACACTATATGGCACAGTGTTTAAATTAGCCGCCACTGCCACCACCACCACTGCCATCAACATGAAGGGTCATTTCTTGAGAATAAAGTTGGTAACACTAGGGCCAGGTCAATCACATTTTAAAAGACTACTCTATCAATGTCACCTCTCTTCAAATCCTTCCACTTTGGCAGGTAACATACCAGTTACTAATACATCCAGGAAAGTCAAAGGAGTGGGGTCCTTTCCAAGTCAGTCAATTCAAATCACAGGAAAGGAAGACTCTCAACACTATCATGCAACATAATCAGAGTACTCTGTACCTGGTAGTATTCGCCATTCATGATTCCATCAACAGCATCTGCAAGACAAAAGATTTCAATCTGTCAATCAGGGCTGGTCATATGCTGGGCCAAAGGGTTATAGAGTATGACACAATGCTATAAGTACTCTAAGTTACTAAATACTATCCCTGTGCTAGGTACCATATAAACAATGGACAACTTTCTATTTAATGAAATCAAGATGTGCTTACACAAATGACTTCACCAAAATGTGGAAAAATCTGTCCAAAAGCTTTTTTTTTTTTTTTTTTTTTTTTTGCGGTATGCGGGCCTCTCACTGTTGTGGCCTCTCCCGTTGCGTAGCACAGGCTCTGGACGCGCAGGCTCAGCGGCCATGGCTCACGGGCCTGGCCACTCTGCGGCATGTGGGACCTTCCCAGACCGGGGCACAAACCTGTGTCCCCTGAATCGGCAGGCGGACTCTCAACCACTGCGCCACCAGGGAAGCACTGTCCAAGAGCTTTTGATAATTGTCTTCTGGCTTACAGATAACATTGAAGCCCGGCAGAAGAGCCTCACAGAGCAACAGTTTCTCTATGAAAGTTCTAGAGAAGACAAAGGATAAGGGTGGCCTGGAATCCTTCACAGCAAGCAGAGACATGCAGCTTCATATTTAAACCAAGGTGCTTTCTTGGGGGTCAGGACTCTCCGTCCTGTGGCTAGAATAGGTTTGGCACCTGAGGGTCTACAGTTGAGACTTCCTGCTAATTCCTCTAGTCTACTTGGAATTAGTCCAGAACAGTAAGATTTGGGCATACCAAATTAGTGTTTTCAAGGATGCAAGTTACAAAAACTCAGATTGTATACAATCTGATCTTATTGGCACAATAATTGTTCATGAGCTAAATGAGAAAGTCCATCTCAGAAATATGAAAAATGTCTAAGTTAAGACACAGAGATTATCAATCCATACAGTACAAAATGGTGGTCCACAGACTGAACATATTTTATTTAAAATACAAAGCACTAAATCAGGAAATTTCACAAAATCAGGATTCCCAGTGTGTGTGTGTGGGTGTGCAGACAGAAGATCTGGCAATACTGGGCCTGCATTCCTTAAATGAAGGCAGCCTTTATGTGCAGCATGCTCTGGACAATTTGCCAGTCTCCACTAGCCCCATTTTTTTTTTTTTTTAACCCATTCTGTGTGTCACTAATTCAGTTACCTGATTGGCCCAATAAGCATGTGTTTCTAACCCATGCCCTGACCCAACAGCCGTCACTGAGACAGCCTGTACCAGGCTGCACACCAGCCCTTTGGAGTGGCTGCTCTGCCTCCCCTTGAAAGCTTCAATACAGGCACCATAAAAATGTACCATCCACCTACATATTCTATGTATTCTCTATCTGTTGGTTGACCCCTATTTACTGCCTACTATGTAGGACTTCCAGTATTTTGTCCAATTGTTTTCAAACTATGATGACCATGTTATTGCATGGGATGGGAGAGGGAAGACGAGAAAAGAGATGAACCTAAAAGATACAAGAACCCAAGTAGTAAAAGGAATGCAGAGCAGCTAGTGTGGGCCACCATCACAAGGCCCTCAGAAACATCAGAGGTTTTCCTAGAAGCCAGAGGCAGGGTGCTCTCAGCCACATTCTTTCCTTTGAACAGGCAAAGATTTCATCAAACCACTCCTCCAGTTTTCTTGGTTCCTAACTAATTAAACCCAACTTGAACCACCTATTTTCCAAATCAACCTCGTTCTCTTGCTTCTCCCAATGACCCTCCTCTTAGCTTTGGGAGTACTGAAAACTTTCATTTCCCCAGCATGCCTCCCTGATACCAAAACATTGTTTTAAAAAAAAGGAAAATGGAGACAAGAAAATGCCACATAATTTCATTACTCAGCCTATTGGTTTCTATTTTTTTACTTTATCTAATGCATATACATAAAATTTCTTCCAGCAAAACGATTCCTAGAACAGATGCTTTTTAGCAATCCATTCATCTGTATCATTAAATTCTCAACTTTTTTAGTATGAAAACACCTACTACTTACTGCTTCCAATGTGCCAGGCACAATGTTAAACATTTTCTATACATTAAGTTTAATCCTCACAACAAATCTGTATGTATCAGCACTTCACAAACGACCTTAAAATACATGTAGGGTTGGTTCCTTGAGAGGTAAGTAAGGTGTTCTTGAAGGGGCAGATAACTAATGACAGTATTTTCACTCTTAAATTTATTTTTTGTTTAAGATATATAAGAAAAACATTAAATGCATGTATCATGAGATAATTAGCATTTAACAAGTGGTGCAATATCTGGGCAAGCAAGAAATCAGAGGAAGGATCATCTGATAACCTGAGGCAAGAAGACAAACCACAGGATCTAAGCACTTACCAACCCATCACAGCTCTGATCATGTTTCACTTGCTGGTTATTTATCAATCATTTAAACATATTTCTCGTGATTTTCTTAATTTCCTTACTTGTTTTACTCCTATGATTTATGAAAGTACAAAAATGAGTTTCTTGTAGTTTTTGTCAGTGGCTTTTTTCTACTTTAAGCTGTTTCTGTGCCACCTATCCCTATCATTTTTAAAGTATTCTATCAAGTTTTGAAAATGTAAATTTAGCAAAAAACTAATAAAAGTATTTGCAGGGACATATTCAATCCTTCCTCAGCAATAAATTTCTTGACATAGAACTGATGGATCACAGAATATATATTCTAAAGACCTCTAAACACCAGCCATTTGCCCCCTTTGGTCCACCATTTGTATTTCTACCATCACCATGAGTGCCCCATTTTTCAGACCTTCATTGATACTAGAGATAGAGTTTTAGTGTGTTTTAAAATTTTTGCTAATCTGATAGCAGGAAAAAAAACCTTAAGGTGGCTTTGTTGTGCCAATCTTCTGTGAGGTGATCACCTGACATTTGATTTTCTTCTTTACTAAACTGCCTGAGTTTTGCCCATTCTTCTGCTATCTTTTGATTTCTAAGTATTCTTTCTGTATTATTTGTTTTCTCATATTGCAAATATTTTCCCCATTACCTTTTTGTATGGTTTACAATAGTTAATGCCTAGAACTACTTAACTTGTATGAGACACTATCAGTTTTTTTTTTCCTTTATGATTTCTCTGTCTGCATTTATGATGAAGGCCTTTCCTACTCTAAGATAAAATATTCACTTTTCTTCTGGTACTTAAAAAAAAAAAAGCCTCTCTTTAATCTGGAATTTATTTTTTTTTGAGTAAAATTTAAAAAGTGAGATACGGGACATGGGTTTGAGCCCTGGTCTGGGAAGATCCCACATGCCGCGGAGCAACTAAGCCCGTGCGCCACAACTACTGAGCCTGCGCTCTAGAGCCTGAGAGCCACAACTGCTGAAGCCCGCATGCCTAGAGCCCATGCTCCACAACAAGAGAAGCCACCACGATGAGAAGCCCGCGCACCGCAACTAAGAGTAGCCCCTGCTCGCCACAACTAGAGAAAGCCCATGTGCAACAACGAAGACCCAACGCAGCCATAAATATGTAAGTAAATACTATTAAAAAAAAAGTGAGATAATTTTAAATCTTCGGGCCTACAATGGCTACTCTGGCCAGGCCTACGTTTTGGTTAATATGTTACAACTAACACACCAACTATCCAGTTAATATTTATTTCAACCCAGGCCACTGTCAGTAGGAGAGACCTTGGTCACTACTCCAGACACAACATCAGAAGCAATTCTCATCCCATAGCTCTTTCTAAGTCACATGTTGCCTGTCCTTTAGGTCTGAAGACTCATCCAGACTCACTGGCAAGTGCTTTGAGCTTTTATTAGTTACTGTACTACTGTACTGACATTCAACTGGCTCAAATCAAAGGATCATCTGTTGCTATAGAAACATGCAGAAGAAAGGCCACCCAGGGCCTTGATTTATTAGGACAACTAAGCTAACCAACTTGATGCTCCAGAAGGAAACTTTCTAGGGCATCTCTAGAACTCCAGACAGAAACAAGGGCCAGAATAAGTTTCCAGAGATGAAAGACTCTTTATCCCAAACCCACCTTCAACTTTCCATGTTCCCCAACCAATGGAAGTCAAGCAGACCTGGGTCTGAATCCTGTGGAGTCATGCATTAGCTTGCCACTTTAGGAACACTGCTTAACTTCCACAACCACCAGTTCTCACCTGAAACAGGATGACACTACCACTCTGCCTGCAGTTACTGCATGGATCTGAAAGTACACAGAGAACCTGGGGCACAGCAAATGTGCAGTATCACTAAGCATCATGCATGCAATTTCCCCGAACTTCCCTCCACCACTGTTACCAAGAAAATTACTCTCCACCTCCAGAAAGCTTTCCTTCACGTACCTCTCTTCCTTCGATGAGTACCTCACTGCCATACTCTCTCAGTAGCTCCTTAATCGCCTCTCTTACCCTCCTCCATCCTCAGCCCTCACGATTGAGGGCTTTTCCTCGGCTCTAGACTCGGGCTGCCTCTTTCCTGACCATTTGTTCTTACTCAGTATCCCCGAGCCACTTCACTCAGCTGGTTACCTCCCACCTCTAAACTAATGTTCTTCTCCAGATGTCCTAACAACTGAGGGTGTCATCCAAGGCTCAGGCCTAGCCCTTCCTCCATGGGAGTTTTCCCCAAGGCTGGGGGAGTTTAGGTATGTTCCTCTCTCCTCAATCTCTGTTAATGCCTCCTGCCTATATATCTCTGTACGGTTAACACATCAGATACAGAGCTCCCTCCTAAAATCTGTGTCTTCAGTACACCCCAAAGCCTATAGGCTTTGTAACACCTTTCTCACCTCACTCCCAAGGCATAATAGGCAGGGACTGTGTGTAGTCATAACATACCAGGTTCTGTGTGTAAGCACTTTACGGGTGCTCTCCAATATAATCCTAGCAATCCTGTGTGGCGTGTATCCGCACCTTTTACAGAGAAGAAAACTGAGGCAGGGCAGTGGCAGCGATGGTTATGTAAGTTGTCTGGGACCACAAAGCTAAACTCACATTCAAGCAGTCTAGGACAGCACAGAATCTTAACCCCTAGAGAGAGAGAAGAAAAGAGAAAAAGAAAGAAGATAAAGTGTCCAACTAGTGCTCTAATCCTCAACGGAAGTGCTGACCACTGCACTATTTTTTTTCTGACAACTGCACTATTACCAACCTCAACTACACTGTCAGAGATCTGGCTTTAAGTCACTAAATGCTTAGTTCACTAAGAAAGTCCTTCCTAGGAACTAAGTCAGCAATCATCCCTTCCTTCCCTTTGCTGAAAGCCTGATGCACAAGGGATCTGTGTGTCCAGCTCTATTCTTTCCCTTTTACCCCTCCCATCACCGAGATCTGCTGGTTCTATACAGGACCCCTGTACCTGACATTTTTGCACATTCCTTTGTATCTACTGTGTGCCAGACACCCTGCTAGGCACTAGGGATACAACAGTGAGCAAGAGTCAACACCGTACTTCAATCAGGACAGTCTTCTATGAGTCCTGATACCCCCAACTCTCCTCCCCAGGGCAACCACAACTGCCTTTCGGAAATGACAATCTCGGGGCTTCCCTGGTGGTGCAGTGGTTGAGAGTCCGCCTGCCGATGCAGGGGACGTGGGTTCGCGCCCCGGTCCGGGAGGATCCCGCATGCCGCGGAGCAGCTGGGCCCATGAGCCATGGCCGCTGAGCCTGCGCGTCCGGAGCCTGTGCTCCGCAACGGGAGAGGCCACAGCAGTGAGAGGCCCGCGTACCACAAAAAAAAAAAAAGACAGCAAGAAATGACAATCTCTTATCCCACGCCACCCCTGCTTAAACAACTGCAACAGACTATGGCACAGTCTAAGGTGGGGGGACTTGGCGCTCAGCTATTAATGTGCCCTTTTTTCTTAAGCAAGTCGTTTCTCTGCAGGACTGTTTTCTCCTTCTATTCAATGAGTGAGATAAACGAAGGATCTAAAAATATTACGATTCTCAGGCAAATGTTGAAGACCTCCCGACAACAACAAAGAAACCCTAATCACCTAACGCCAAATTCATTTTCCAGCCACAGCCTAGTTCAGCCCAACCTGCTTGCTATAAATTGCATTTTCAGGTATACTACCCATTCTCCTGTAAATTCTTATTGGACAACTGATTTGCTCAGGAGGCAGCACGATGTAGTATAAAAATTCAGGCTGCAAACTAGCAGTCTCCCCACCCCCACTCCCCAAACAGGTTCTGCTTGGCTGAAAACAGATTTCGGAGTCCGAACGGTTTTACGAAGACCACTCACTACTCTAGTGCACCAAAGCCGCAGTCTCCAATACTCATTATCTCACAGCCCGCATGTTTCTCTCATTTATGTTACCTGCCTGGCCCCTTAAGGTCTGAGTTTAGGGTAGCATAAACACCCCTATCTGTCCCAGCTGTACCTTATTCTCCCTTAGTTGGAACGTTTTTTAAAGAAATGAAAAGCCGCGTCCCGTTTCTTCTAGCTCATTTCCTACTTCCCTATACGATTAAAAAGGTCTCTTCGACTCATCCTTAACTCCTACCGCCACAATCCGAAGCACTGCACACAGATAAGGCATTCAGAAGTCAGACTGGCAGCCTGCCACGTGCTCGCTTTCTCTTTTTTGCTGGAGCTTGGCTGGGGAAAGGCTACACTACTTTTTCCCTTCACCTCCTGGAAGACCGACCCAGGCCAATCTCAGGTTCTGCGTAGGCAACACTGCCTACCAAAGCTCTTCCCAGAGGAAGGAAAGCTCCGGAAGTCCTAGCAGTGATACGTTCCACAAGCGGTAAAACTCTTGCCCTCTTTGGCCAGAGTTTCTCCAGGGCTAGACCGTCTTTCTCGCGTTCCCTATTCACTCCTCCTTTCCTCCCCCTCACCCAACATTCTGTACACCTTAAGTGCTGAAATACTGAACTGCATTGCCATTTTCCTTTCTGTCTCGAAAACGATACCACGATTCTTTTTGTTTTTTTCCGGCATTCCTTCCTACTAACTGGTCTGTGTTAGGCTCAGACTGGCCTGTAAGTCTGGCCAAAGTGCGCCAATGCGGCTGTGCCTCTGAGGCCAGGCTCAAGGCACAGCAAGTGCTCAATGAAAGATCCCTGCATTGAACGGGCTTCTTCGGGCTCCTCAGCTTATCCTATTTTCTTGACTTTTTCCCCCGCCCGTGCCCGGGAGCGCTCAAACACACTCACAAAACGGACCAGGCTTGCCGAGCCTGCGTTTCTGCATGACTGAGCCGGGGTCCCGTTTCCTTTTTGCATTCCTCCTTAACCTCCCGCTCAGCGAGGTACAAGAGTTACACAGAGCTCTCAGACCCGCTCCGGGCCGAGTTTCCGGACAAGTGCTCCCGCCCCGAACGCGCCCGCACTCACCCGGACCCCCCGGCGGCTCGCCGTGCGGCTGGGGCCCGGGGGCGCCGCCGTCCAGGATAGCGAAGGCCTCGTCGTTCTCGATGCCCGCAATCTCGCTCTCCTGCTGCGCCAAAAAGGCCGCGGCAGGGTCCTCTTCGCCGGCCACTCCGTTCCCCAGCGCGGGTCCGCAACCGTGGGCGCCGAACGGATCTAACTCAGCCATGGCGGGCAGTTCAACAGCACGGACACCGAGGTTGAGAGACACACCAACCGACCAGCAGACTCCGCGCCCAGCAGCGGCCGCTGTGGTGGCGACTGAGAGCAAGCGGGAGGAGGGAGAAGACGGAAGCGGAAACCGTGCCCCAATATCCGGTCGGTCTAGGCTGTGTTGGAGAGCTGAAAAGGTAATAACCAATCAGAGGACACAAGTGGTTCAAGAGCTAACCAATCAGCCGGAGGAGGGTTGGGCCCCCGAGTGAAGCTCGTGACTCGGAAAGCACCTGCGTGGAGGGTGCTGAGCCCGGCCGGCCCCCGGCAGGCGGAAGTGGTGCGTGACTTAAAGCAGCTTTGCCTGACCCGCCTTTAGGGCTGGACCGATGCGGGACCGCCACCTCACAGAGGAGTCTGAACCGGGAAGTGAGGTGAAGTTCGGGCGGCGATGATTGGCCGATTGCAGAAGAGTCAAGCCACTTGGGCTTTTTGAATCTGTTTCCTAATTTGTAAAATGGGAACAAGAATCCTGCACTATCTCCCTCCCTGGATTACTGGGAAGACTGACTCCTTTTATGGCTGTGTACTGGCTTTCTAAAAAAGTTTTTATTTGTTAACCCATTGACCCAGTCTGGGTTGTTTTCTCCCCTAGAGCCGCCTGACTTAAATGTAATCACTTCAAATCCACTCTGACGTTTCTCCCCTATCGTATTGTTATAAAAAGGCGAATACATCCCCTTATACAAAGCCCTTTTGCAGCCAGTACTCTTTTCAGAGCTAGACAGAAGTTTCTAGGACTGAAAAATTCCTTAAGGATCATCGGGTTCGTAGGGAAGCTGAGGCCCCCATGAGGGGTCAGTCCCACAGGGAGTCAGTGGCCAAGAGGAAACCCAGGTCTCCTGGGCAATCCCGAATGGTACCAGCCACAACGTCTTATATGTGCACACTCTTCCCACCTAAGGACAGCAGGAACTTGCTTAGAAAACAAAGTGCTGTCAGTATTTCTTTTAAATCAGGGACATGTTAATAACATGGCTAGTTAATTTTGTCTACACCCTAGGGAGGATAATCCAGTGATTCCAGTTTCTCGTGCTCATGTTGAGGAGGGGCTTATCCACTGGCCAAAAGAAGGACCTTTCTCCTTCACCACCACCACCCTAAAAAGTCGAAAACAGAAACAAACCAAAAGAACCAGCCAGAGGTCAAAGTTGCCTCTAGAGGTAGTCAGCAAGGGACAGGAAAGTGGTTCCTAAAAATATACACTAATCTTTGTTGACACAAAAGGGTAATTGCTTCCTTAAAGCATGTATTTACCTTTAAAGTCGTTTAACGTATGAAGTGTAGGAAAGTTTTGAAGAAAATCATTTAAGAAATTTAAAATTTTAGGGCCTGCACCTGACTCAGTTTCCCCCCCTCTCTTTTTGTTTTAATGCTCATCCCTAACATAAATGGGCTCATCTGTAACAAATTGGCAACAATACATGAAGTAGTTTCACATTCCTCTTCTCTTTGAAACAATATATCCTGCCCCTGTTAGGAGGATAAGGGACAGGGACTACCCTGAGAGGGCCCAAGGAAGACAACTTTTGGTTGCTCACAGCAGTAGTAGCTGAGGGACAGACAGCATTGTCGGGGGCAAGCGCGTAACTCTGGGGAAGCCGTCCTGAGAGTCACTTGCTAGAGGGGGCACCACCTCTCATCATGCAAAATCAGCAAGTGTTTATTCACTCAAAATTGAGGAAATCAGCTGTGGTGTTTAGGGATGACTTCACAGGGGAGGTGGCTTGGAGTTCAGTTATGATATTTGGGTAAGGTTTAGAAGAGTTACTCCTGGCGGCCTAATGTTACAGTTGTACGAGGTTTCATAGCTTGGCATATTCGGGGGACAGAAAGTAAATTAGTTTGCCTGGGCCTGAAGGGCTTAAGTAGAGGAATAATTGAAGGTAAATCTGGAGACATATGCTGGGGTCTTGAATGCAGTCCATGCTAAGGAGGCTTATTAGCAATAGAAAATTATGGAAAGTTCCAGAAAAAGGAATGCTTTGATCAAAGTGCTGCTTAGGAGGTTAATCTGAGCCCTGTGTGCAGGATGGATGGGAACAGAGGCTGTGGGAAAGAAGTTGAGGAATGGCATGATGAAGGTCCGGGCAGGGCAGTGATGTGGAGTTGGATGATCTGGGGAGCACTGATGGGAAGTCCCTACCTACCACAAGAGGTAGGGACTGGGAGAGTTGCAGGGGGAAAGGATGAGATCATAAATCATACCTGAAATCACCAAAGCCACTAGTTTATGCTCTCTGGGGGAGTTCCAGTAATTGCCAGGAGACAGAGAAGAAGATTTAGGTGATATCCAGAAGGTAGCTAGAAGTATACACAAGGAGGGGAGCTCCTGGCCTGGAGTGGGAGAGATGGGGAGAGGGAAGTACTGGGTGACACAGCTGGGAAGAACCCTTGGTTCTAGGGAGAGGCAGAGATTGGACTGTGCAGGATCTTTCCTCAGCACTCTGCCAGAGCCAGGCCAAGGGCCACACAGTGACGTCTGATGGGTCTTGGTTGAGAGGTTAAGACACAGACCCCACTCTCTAAAGCCAAAAAGTATCTGATCCAGAAGAAGGGTGGTAAGAAATGCATACAAATTAAGATAGGTGCAGATGGTGATATGGTAGGGGTGTGGAGAGGGCAGTGGTGAGCAAGCAAAGAACTGAAAAGATGGAAGGGAGGCGAGTCACATTTGGTTGAGAAGTCCTAGAAAAGTTTCATACGGGAGATAAGTGCAGTGTCTATCTCTCCCACTAGACCTTTAGGTGAGGGCAGGGGCCATGTATGCCTTACTTATCTTTGTATCCTTAGGGTCTAGCATTATACCTGGCACATAGCAGGTGTTCAATAAACATTTGTTGCTGGAATGGAGTGGCATTTGAGATGGATCTCAAAGGAGAAGGGTTGTGAGATATATATGATGGAGAGGAAGAAAGGCAGGCTGTGCTCTGGGAAGTGATTTGGCTAGGTGATGGAAGATCAGGAAAGTAAATGGATACAGCTGAAGAAAGTGTGTTGAAGTCAAATCATGGAGGACTTGAGAGCCCAGGTGAGGATTATTACTACATTTGCAGAAGCTGTGGGGAGCCTTTGACGGACCTTACCTGGCCAATGACTCGGTCAGAACCCTGTTCTGGAAGAATCTTCTGGCAGCTCAGGCAGTTAGCATGGCAGAGGGTTCTGAAAACAGGGAGGACAGTTAGGAAAGACTGCTGCAGTGGTTCAGGAGGGAGATGCAGGGGGCCAAGGATGATAGTCTAGGAAACAGAGCAGTGGGCTCAGGTGGAAGGAAAATAATGGAGGTAATATACATAGTATAATACTTGGTAAGTAATAGCAGAGAGAGGAGGCACAGAGAGAGAGAGGAGATTCACAGATAACTTTTTTTTTTTTTTTTTGGTTTTTGTTTAGCGGCCATGGCTCATGGGCCTAGCCGCTCAGCGGCATGTGGGATCTTCCCGGACCGGGGCACGAACCTGTGTCCCCTGCATCGGCAGGCGGACTCTCAACCACTGTGCCACCAGGGAAGCCCTCACAGATAACTTTTATAGCTTGTGAAACCATGAACAGAAATAGCCACAACAGGAAAAGCCGGTTGTGTGGAATGGGAGGAGATGAGACAAATGAAGAGTTCAGTGTGGACATATTGAGCACGAGGGACCTCTGGGATATTCAGGAGACATTCCACAGGATATTGGAAATCTAAGTCTGAAGTTCAGAAGAGAGGAGGATCTAATTCCAGCAATGGTGGGCAAGTTGTTTGGGGCCAACTGCTGAAAACAACTAGAAGATCTGGGCAAAAAGTTTTAAAAGTCTCTTTGAAGGCATCAGAGGACTACCAAAGCAGTGAGGAATTGTAGGCCAAAGTTCTAGAAGGGGAGGGAAGCCAAGAAAAGTGAGCCTAACATTTGGAGCCATTTTTCCTCTCAAGGAGACTTAGTTGTAAAAGCAGAGGCTGAGAAGCTGAGTGGAGTTTTCAAAAAACAAGGCTGGGAGAAGAAAATAGTTGAGGGCCTACAAAGAAGGGGCCCTGATAAATGTACCAGGCTTTTTGTTGGGACCCCAAAGGGCTACCTACTAGGAATAAAGGGAGGAAAAGGCCTTGATTGAATTAAAGTGATCCAGGCTTTCTAGTGCCCTTACCTTAGAGCTGCCTTCCAAAAGCAAGAATAAATTCTGACAGAAAAAAATTTCATCCAAAAATAAATAAGCATGAAAAGACAAAACATGTTCAGAAATATTTTCAAGGACAGGCATACGATAGAAATTCCAGAGGATTCAGATAATGGAGTTATCAGACCTAGACTTTAAACTAGCTATGATTAAAGACTTCAAGGAATTAAAATAATGAGAATTTCAGCAGTTTAAAATTTTGAGAACTAAAGTTTACAGTATCTGATATTAAGAGTTCAATGGACAGGTTTAATAGTGGATTAGACATAGCTGAAAAGAGAATTAGCGAACCAGAAGACAGAGCAGAAAAATATCCAAGCTGAAACAGAATCAAAAGGATGAAAACCACAGAAAAGAGCATAAAAAACATGGGATATGAGGGACAGGTTTTTTTTTGTTTTTGTTTTTAAAGAAGATGTTGGGGGTAGGAGTTTATTAATTTATTAATTT